>NC_092573.1:17678264-18009264 GCF_037975245.1 Apostichopus japonicus | reverse complement strand
TTGTCATTCAGCCGCTTTAGAAAATCCTGCTAGGATCGAAACGTCAGGCCCTCTTACCTTTACACATTCTCTTACACAGGCCGCTCTTTAGTGGATAAGCAGTTTGCTAACAGTTTTGTTGTATTTTGGCCAAGTTCAATACAAAGAAATAGGCCTACCAGTAAACGTAGAGTTTTTGAAACAATTGTAAAATATGTTCAACTAGAATCATGACACTGCACAATGCAAATCGTCGTAATGATCAAATGGTCACAGCCCCAAAGATGGAGACTTTTACTTAAATAGATATCAATTGTTTGCAATCAAGGGCGTAGGAACCGGGGGGCTGGGGGCGCCAGCCCCCAAGTGAAAAATATGGGGGGCGGAAGTATCATTCCGCCCCCCCCCCCCCCGCTCCGCAAGTCAGAAAACCCCTTTTTCATTTCCAAATGAGAAAAAACATCTCATTTGGAGCACCAAATTGCATTTAAGGCCAGGTGAAAATGCAAAATTCTTTACAAAATGGAATGGGAGTTGAAGTGTGCTATATTGCACCAAATTGCATCTGAGGTCACCTGGAAATGCAAAAAAAATCCAAAGGGGAGGGGGACACCCCCTCCCCTTAGATCCCTCCCCCAGGCCGGCCATCAGTCTTCAGCCCCCCCCCCCCCACTCAAAAGTACCTTCCTACGCCACTGTTTGCAATAGTCAGGTGAAATAATAAAGTAGTAAAACGGTTTCCCGAGCCGATGTCCTTTATTTTGAGTGAGTGTGAAAAGGATATCGTAGTATGAAATTAAATCGAGTACCAGAATATTAACTATAATTACTGTGTGTAAATGACTTTCGCATACAATGATTACAAACTGTTCTGTACCACCAACCATGCACCTATAGGTTATTAATGTCGCATTGAAGTATACTTCTATAATCAAGGATCTCTACCATTCCCCTGGTCACTTGATTAAGATATACGTGTGCCAGCCAATTACATTTCCGGACACTTGATTAATTTTGCTGATACTGGATCTTTTGTTTCTTCGTTCGCAATGATTGCTCACTGGGTTATATATGGGTAGTTAAAAAGTCCAGGAAAATCATTCCGGTACTTGAGTCTTGACTGTGACGGTAACGGATAAGTCTAGCAATACTTTGATAGGGTCACATTGTCTCCTACTTCTTTCTCTTTCTTTTTTCTCTTTTCAAATATAGATTGGAATACTTAACCTGTACTAGCATGGGCGTCAATCTTGGGGGGGGGGGGCAGGGGACATGTCCCCCTCACTTTTTCAGATGGGGGACACAATATCAAATGTCCCCCTACTTGTGCACATTTGTAAACCACTTACCTATACTGGGTCACAATTTGTTACAACTCTTATATTCCTCCCTATGTAAAATTCTTAAAGATCGCGAGTTCAGTCAGTCGACAGGAATTTAGTGATTTCTGTACACGAATGATGGATTTGCAAACGGTTATTTTCCGAAATGTGATTCAACATCAAAGTCTCGAAATACTGGGCTACCCGACATGAATTTAGAAGGGAGGGGGGAGGGGGTAGATGCATGGTCTCAGCAAAGAAGAAATGATCAAATTCAAAGGTATTCCAATTCTACGGTGGCCTTATAGGGACATAGGGGGGAAAGGGAGTCCTCACATCTCAAAATTTTGACCTTTCATCTCAACATGAGGACTTTTTACCTCAAAATTTTGAGATAAAAAGTCAAAATGGGGACTTTAAAAGTCAACATTTTAGGATAAGAAGTCTTAAAGTCCTCTCTTTGTCTCTCTACATTTTATCTCCTACCTCTCTTCTTCTCCGTGTTGGTTTTTTTTCTTCTCTCCATCACTTGTCTACTTATCCTCTTACATCTATCTCTTTGTGTTCATCTTCCTCATTAACCTGTGCGTGTATTTGTCCCCTCTGTTACTGTTACTTGTCATTCAGCCACTGAAGAAGATCCTGCTAGGATCGAAACGTCCGTCAACTACTTTTAAGATAAGTCAAAATTTTGAGATTTGAAGACCCTTATTTTCTTTCTAATTTCCATATTGCGCCACCGTACAATTGCACTTGTTTCAAATACAAGGAAAAAATTAGATTATCTTCATATTTCTGTATCGCTTCATACGTTAAAGAAGTAGATGTTTACATTCCTCCTTTAATTGGCTAATCAGAGCACCGATACGGGTTTCTTATTGGGGGGGGGGCAAGACAGCCCGAGGCCAAGAGCTGTCAAAATTCACTGACTTTACATGTTAAAAAAGGTCTATTTGGAAATCATTGCTTTGAAAATTATTGCCCCACCAGGTGTCGGTGGCTCTGCAAATGTCATTTGGAAATCTGGTACACATATGCCTGGTTTCTTTACAAGTTCGGTTTGTTCATGGAGGTATTTAGTTCAATGTTGTTTTGCTTTGTTTACATATCCTCGGAACTAGACCAATATATGAAGACAAAGGTTTTCAACTTATCTTATTATAAAGTTGTGTTATTTTTTCCCCTAAAAGAATACCATCAGTAGTATTACAGTCAAGAAACCGCCCTCTCCCCAGTACAAAACAAAGTATGGCTTGAAGGTTAAACGTGCTTGTCGCATCTATATACACAATAACTAGACTGTAAAAATGTTAAAAATGGATCCTGCATGATGGGGAGTAAATTTATTGACTGATTTTCCATATATCCGCCTTACCCTAAATCTGCCTTTCCCTATATCTAGAGAGGCGGAATGGCTCTCATCCGCTCACGTTAATGAAACCGGTTAACCGAGAACTCTGCACCGGCTGTATGGGCCGAAATGTTGGGAAATTTACTTACTAGCTTTGTGGGGATCACATCACAATTAATCTTTTGTTTCAAGTTGCCTCTGATAAACTGTAAATATTACAGAAAACCACCACGACCGTCTAATTGCAAATGCGTATATATATGTGGCTTGAGGGTCAGCCTGTTTTAGGGGATGGAAACTCCTATTTCCGAGCAGCTACTAAGATCAGCTAATCAGAATCGGAGTATAGCTTTTTTGGCCTACGGTACATCGGAAAATAATTCAGTGCATTTGATACACTAAGCTAAGGCTATAAGCCAGCTAACAGAACAGGATAAACATCAGCTTTGGTGAACATTCTAATAAATACATTTGCTTGATATGTACTGCAGCTATTTTTTTCTTTTAATTCATTGTTTTGTGTATATAGACCTCTACCATACTAATTAGTCTATAAGTGACAGCAATGGGATCAGGCATTGTTCTACTTGACTTCAAATATACATAAAGGTCATATAACAGCACTTTGGCTTGAGGATTTATCACAGTGTATGCATGAGCGGAAGCAGGTTTTTTATCTGTTGCATTCAAACATTTTCGCACGTTTCAAAATCCTAGTAAAACACTTGTTCCTGAACCGTGATTACAGTTTATGGTTGATATCAGACAATGTTACGAATATTTTATTACCTGACTGTCTACTTTTCACCTCATTTAACATGTAGTTGAGTTGCACCACTGATAATGGTTATCACACCAATTGTAAAAGCTGGCGCCTTACGTTTTGGTTTTGATGATAATCGTAACCTTTGCTTTCATGATGGCGTATGTGTGTGCGTTTGTGACGCCCAGCTTGTAAACATGATATCTGATGAAGGGAAGCAGGTCCAATTTCATATTTGGTGTGTAGAAGAACCTCATCGAGTACAAGAAGCCTATTGTTCTCTTGTGGAGGTCATTTGGGGTCACCAGATGTCAAAATGTGAAAAGTAACCCTGTAAACACGATATCTCAAGAAGGTAAGCTTGGACATATCTCATATTTAATGTGTGTATGAACCACATTGAGTACAAGAAGCCTAAAGGTTTTGTACAATTTCAAAGGTCGTTTGGGGTCATGAGAGGTCAAATTGTGCAAATCTTGTAAACATGATATCTCAATATTGGACGCTTGGACAGATATCATCCTTGGTTGAAGGTGTATAACTTTAAGTAAAAGAAGCCTATTGAATTTGGTGGATGTCAAAGGTCATTTGGGGACAACATGTCAAATTGTATGCCTTGTAAACATGATATTGCAAGAAGAAAACCTCGGACTTAACTCATATTTGGTTTGTAGATGTACCATATTAAGTTTAAGGAGCCTATTATTGCTTTTGATGGAGGTCAAAGGTCATATGAAGTCAACAAACGGTAAGTATTTGCTTCACTCCCCTTTTACCATGTCTCTCCACACTAACGCACCTTCCTATCCATAATATCGCAAGGGAAGCTTGGACAGATCGCATATAGGTATGTAATGGTACCACATTGAGTACAAAAAGCCTAATGTTGTGGGCGGAGGTCAACGGTCGTTTGAGTTCACCAGGGGTCAAATTGTCGAAAAAACATGTATTATTCAATACTTCAACAAGGACAGATGTCACATTTAGTATTTGTCAGGCTAGCGGTAATCACTGTCAATGTCTGTTGCATAGTAATTGTTCAGCCATTGCAGTGTCAGTGGCTTGTTGGTCATGAGTGCTGACCTTGGTAACTGATATAAGCCTATGTTTACTTGCTTCACTAGCTTTGATAGGCCATCTTATGAAAGATCAGCGTCCGTGTAGGATGGTATGATTGACATTTATAGAACACAGATGTAGATGTAATACGAAGATGTTTACCTGGCATTTGCCTTGCATCATTTGATCTGAATGAGTACACAACTAAACATATATACCACTTCCAGTGAAGGACCATATATTGGCTTCGGAAACGGATTGCCGGAAATCTTATACACTGAGTAAACTGGTAATTTGCACCCACCTAGTTCTCACTCTCCTTCCCCATCCAAACCCGCCCAATTTACTACATCGGACGAGTAGTTTCGTGTTTTGCCATAGTGGAAAGAGTTCCGTTCTCCGTGACTGCACTACACTGATATGACTGATGGATTAGGTACCATATCCCTGGCCTTCTTGTTCCCTCTCGTCCGTCGGAATGGTACGTAATTACGTTAAACAGAACCGTGAGCAGGAGTCCGTGTATGGCAAGCCATGTGGGACAAACACCGCATAATATATCCGCGTATTAATTGGAATATATACGCGTATTAATTGTACATGTGTAAAGTTTCGCTTTTTGAAGCGATCTCGCGAGCCCGCCGAAACATTTATCGTTGGTATATGTACACAGCAAGAGCGGAAATATTTTTTCGTGAATATTCTTATTAATCCGTGCATATATTGGATTTAATCCCCATATGTATTTTATTTAATACATGTATATATTCGAATTAATACGTGTATATACTCGAATTAATACGTGTATATATTCGAATTAATACGTGTATATATTTGAATTAATACGTGTATATCATAACGGAACATAGCGCTCACGGCACTCCGAGAGGGTCCTTAACTGTGTAGCGCAAGAGCCATTTTGTGTGTGTTTTGACCTGTATCTTCATGTGTATTTAGTCAATCATTTTGGACCATCCACATTTTGAAAGCTTAAACTGTTAGCTTTCTGGTGGTGTATGCCTTAATCCATATATATTTTGGTAACCTTACGCCAATTTTTAATTAAAAAAGTGATTTTAGGACATTTTCAATGAGAGTACACTTGAAAACCCTAGTTTTTCCGCACTGTGTGGGCTATTTTTGCCCCGTAACTTTTGTTTGCTAAGTCCTAAAATCCCAGTTCAAACGGTGAATTAAACTATGAATATTCATCACGTTTTCTACCGATTCTTAACTAAATTGACCAATGAGAACCTTACGCCAAATTGCAAACTAAAAAGAAATCAGGGATATTCCTTCTGTTTCCCTTTGTTCTCAATCGACATGACGTCACAATACTGTACTCAGCACACGTTGGTGAATGTGCATTCAAGAAGTGTTGTCGTTTGATTGTGATATCTTGAGTTATTGTTAGATTTAACTCAAAATGCTTCTCAGTAACTTTCAGAAGACTTTATTCATTCAATTAATCGTAATTTCGGTTGAAAATAATACCTCCAAAGTGACATTTTCTGTATCCTTTTGAACCTGTTTCTGACCACGCGATGAAACGACTAAGTTGGAGCGTACCAAACCACAGTTTGTGGGGTATGTAGTTGTTCTAAAGACTATAGTTCTGTACTGTTTAGCACGCAATATAGCCTTGCAGTGTAATGTCTATACTAGCTGCGTATAAAACAGTATTAGTGATACTGTAGCCTATAGACTTATTCAAGTACAAGTCGTAGTGGGGTTCGGCCTAGTATCACATTGGTATTAACCCCCTAATGTATAATGGAACAGTCCCTGACGCTCTCCGCCGTCGCGTGATTGTCCACAGAGCAGCAGGGAAAAGTAGGTCAGCAGAAAAACCGCAAAGAGGTGCTTGCTGCAAAGGCAAATCTTAGTTTTCGCTGTGAGCGTTTTGGTCTAAAACTTTCCGTTATGATTCGAATAAATACGTGTATATACTCGAATTAATACGTGTATATATTCGAATTAATACGTGTATATATTTGAATTAATACGTGTATATATTCGAATTAATACGTGTTTATATTTGAATTAATACGTGTATATATATTAGAATTAATACGCGGATATATTTAAGCCATATGATTGGCTAATAATATATACGCGATATATATATTCCAATTAATACGCGTATAAATTCCAATTAATACGCGGATATATTATGCAGTGTTTGTCCCACATGGCTTGCCATATCCGTGGGACAGTAAACTCACCTACCTCGTAATTCTATGGTATATACCTATCGAAAAGACAAGGCAGCTAGGTATAGGATTAAGCATGCAAGTGTTCATCCTCGAATATGACTGTTGGCCAACGAGTTAAATGAATCTGGAGAAACTATCACACGGTAAATACGCGCGTACCATGCATGGAGGGTCATGTGATGTGTTCCAGGGTGGTACTAATATATTACTTTCCCCATTACGCATGATGATTTCACCCAACTAGTACACGTAAATGTGTCTGCGTGCTTAGAGCAGCAGACGACACCCGTTACCTAGCAATAACCGTGCCTGTAGCCTAACGTGATAGCTATATTCCCGTCGAGCAGCATTAGGCTCTGTTCCATGGAGAATTCCGTGGTTGCACTGAACTAAACATTTCCCCACATTTCCCATTTCTACATTCACTTATAGCAAGTAGTAATAACGTTAGGCCATATGCGACAAAGCTTGCCCCAAGAGCTGTATTAATAAGTAAGATCTATTATGTAGAAGGCCTGCCTTCATTCAAGAGAATAAGGTTGAACGTTAGCATATTAGCACTATTTCGTAGGCAAGAAGTACCAGTACCTTCTTACGCCGTTAGTTCCCATGTCCGATCCGTCTTGGTGCAAATCTTTCACGAAGTCACTAACACTGTTCTTGAACTGCTACAGAGAATTATCAGTTGGTACCACCCTGGAACACATCACATGGCCCTTCATGCATGGTACGCGCGGACCCAATTGACATGAATCCTCCAGATTCATTTAACTCGCTGCTGTTGGCTTCCTTGGGATGCACTAAACTAACTGTGAGCCTATAACTGGACTAACGATGAGATAAAAAGACACGGATACTTTTGACAGTCAACACTCGGTGTTATCAAAACATGGTAAACACAAACATTATTAATTTGTTTGGACACCTTACTCACCGATTGGGCTGGGGAGGTTGAAATATTGAATGTCACTGATAGCAGGAGAGCTATTAGACTTGGATTGAAACTATACCCTGCCCTTTCCACTACCTAGAGTGTAAACAAATTTATGTGGAGTTCATTGACTCATTTTTGTGATATATTACGCCATTGTATGATCATGAGGAGAAAACTCTTCCATTTAAAAGTAGCATTAGTATTAAAGCTAGGAAGTTGTGGCTTCAAAAATCAACATTCAATCATTGTAAAGCTCTCAGCATCATATAGGCATATGATCCACATTATTGCAAGAATTACACACCCAAGAAAGTAATGTAGCTATGTGACCATTTTCAGACATTTGAATGTTCTGTAGTGACCGTACCTGCACACCACATGCATCCCTCAAAATTGAAATAGCGCCCACTACTTTGCAAAATGGCAGACGAACGGGAACCTCCTCCCCTTTTCGAAAACGAAGATAGTTCTGAGAAAAGTCCTCTAGAGGTTTGTTTTATCTGATAATATCTTAAATAGTAAGAATAATATGTGAAATTTACCAGAGAGCTGTTTCGACGCATTGTATTCTACTTTTAGGCGTGGCTCATGTGTAAGTAACCACCTTGCTATACAAACCAAAGTTGTCACAGCCTACTCAGTGTTGGCATAATGTAAGCTTAGGCTACGTTAGTAAATGACATCGGATAGGCTACCCAACACAACACGCCTACTAAATACTAGTATAACTATATATAAGCCAACGACAGAAATAATATGACCATGACAAGTTTTAAGTATTATTACACAACTTCATAGGTCTAGGCAAACGTGCATATTTTAAGTAATACGTGAATTGTGGTTAACACTAGGCTTTAGCAAATTCGAGACAGCTGGCGAATTCTAAATATGGGACCATGCCAATATTTTGTCATGCCTAACTCTCGACTTCGATCATCTTTGTCAGTATCACATGACACTGACTTCTGAAGTGAGTTCAGTTGGTCTTACATTAGAAAATGGCATATCTACATAAACAATTGATGACATGCTGAAGATTAAATGCATTGAAGACTCGCCCCAAACAGTTCTCGCCATCTTTTAAAGTTAACTTTCCGTTGTTTCCGAGTGAAGTTTTTCTCCTGTTGCTACAAAATGCAGACAGTAATGAAACGTTATACCTTGTTATCTTAGCTGGACCTGAGATGTCCATCGCTGTATCGTTTGTACACTGTGCTGTGGGTATCGACTGCAGCTGTATGTACTGACTGTACACTAGTGTCTAATTACCGACCGTAGCAAGCTGTGTGTATATTTTCTGGGATCGATGGTGGTGTCTAACACTTCTGTTACACCTCATTCAAAACTAGGTCAGATAACCGGCTTTAGACATTTCTTTTTGCGTGAGTCTTCACACCCTTTAACGATAGTCTTCCAAACAATGTGATGGCTTGCTAACCATCACTGCCTGCTAACTGCTAGGCTAACCAGTAACCATTTCTTCATCAGTGGCAATATTTCAGCGTATTACAAAGGATACACAATAGTTTACACGTTTAAACGTGTAAACGAACGAAACATTGTTTAAACGTTTAATAAACGTTTAAACGAAACTATGAAATCAACTGAAAATTCAATTATTGGCAAAAATCGCGTATCAATTCCCGTGTTTATTTTGTCTACTACGCGAAATAACAACACAACTTACGATCAGTCGAATCATAAACCGCGAACGTAATCCTTCTTTTGTCCCCCCCCCCCCGATGTATCCGGCGATATGAATGGCTTAAACTTGAACGCTGTTATCCTTTTGTGAAAACTTCCTGATTCGCGGCACAAGTGTACTTTATATCGAGCCGACAGCGGCGGCGCAGATAATCCAGTCAATGCATGTTCAATTGAAATGATTACAATCCCTGTCCATCACGTTGAACTCTCCGACCAGACAATACCGGGTCGAATACTCGACTTGGTAATAGTTATTCAAATACATGATCAAAGGAAATGTATCGATTGGAGATCGTAAAAAAAAAACTCTGAAAATCAGTAGAGAAATTACCAATTGTGTACGAAAAGTAAGTTCGGTCCTTTCAAATTTTACGAAAGATCCAGCAAAACACTTTCGAAAAATTCACACGAAACTGGCATATCGTGCTAAATGCAACTAATGTCATGTAAACAAGGCTCTAGTACACCCATTTATGAATAAACCGTAAGACCACATCTGGTGTTAAGCGGGGGGAAAAGAAAGTATTTTCTAGAATTTCCAAAAATACGTACAAAATAATGTCCTACCATAGTTAAGTGTATAGCAAATAGCCTAACCACCTCGTCTGTTACGGATCTCACGTAACTACAAAAACACAACTAATTGTATTTTGCGAACTTGACGTTTTCTACAAGAACATGGAAATATATGTTTAGCATTAGTTAATCATGCCGTGTGGCCTAAAACATATTTTATTACAATGTTTACTTTCATAAAGATGGCCATAGCTTGATATCTTGTGCTGCGTGTATGAACTGTGCCTCGTGTATCATGGGGAATACTCCATGAAACGTTTCTTGGAAACGTGCCAAAAATGTTAACAAACATGTGTTAGACAGGGGATGAGCGCACAGTTGTTTGGAAATGTACCTGGGAAATTCTGAGCACATGTACAGTATCCTACCGTTGTATTTAAGTTGGGTTAAACCGTACTGCAGTTGTAAACTGATGTACGTTTAGTGCGCGCTATTCATTGTTAGGCAGTCTAGAAACGGGGCTTTGCCGAACGTTTTTTGTTTCATAATATCGGGGGTTCTGTAAGTTAAACTTTTTAAAGATTGTAAGACAGATTAAATCTCTTTTCATTTTATAACATAATATAGCTACTCTAACTTGTCATTTAAAATTTTTCATCAGCTTTGTGACAATTTAAATTAAAAAAGTTGTCAGTATTTTGCATCCTCAACTGCGAATTTTTTTATCGCCACACACGCAAAAATTTCCTTTTCCTTTTCCGGGGTCTTCGCCCCACCAGGGCCCTAGTGCGGTCCCATGGACCCCACGCCTTTATGCTCGCACGCTAAGCGTGCTCGGCGTTTTCTCGCGATTTCGCGAACGTTTAAACGTTTAAACGAACGAAAAATCGGCCGTTTAAACGTTTAGGTCTTTAAACGAAAACTCACAGCCATAATACACAACCCCTCAAAAGTTCTGCATGCAATCTGCTTTGAATGTTGACACATACCAACTGGCAAGGCAGTGAGTGCATCCATGTGGAAAAAGTGATTGGTAGTGTTTGCCAGAAATATAGCTAGGTACATAGCATAGTTCTCATAGCATTCAGGTCTAGAATAGCAATAATGGTATAAACTATAATCCTCAGCTTCAAGGATTTTAATTTACTTGTTTTGTGGCTAGAAAGATTACCATATAACCATTGTAAGTAACTTCAAGAGATTTTTCACATTTTTGTTTAGATTGTAAACATACTGGATTAATTTAATATTTGAATTATACCCTTTTTGCTATAATTTTTTGATACAGAGTTTATCATATCTTCATAGCAGCAGTATAAGTCATTATATCATTGCATGGTATCTTCTATTAATGATGACCTGATTTGTTTTCTCCATAGGAAAAGACTGTTGAAGCTGACCAAGAGGTGAACCTAAATGATGGTAAGTTAATTTGTCCTTGTTACAGTATGTCATTTACTATAAAGCCATCCTTTGAGTTATACATACAGTACATGTGGAACTTACATTATTTTAACCCATGTTCCTAAATAAGTAGTTTCCAACATAACGTTGAGATCTAACTTGAATATTTTTAAGCCAGTGCATGTACAGTATATGGACTAATTTTATTATCCTTTTCCAGTAATTGTTTTAGATTACAGATAATAAAACAAAGACAACCTTTGGGATCTTGTTTTCACTGAATGAACGCTAAGGAACATATACATAAGTAGCTAGTGATTCCGTTTTTAATTTAAACTTTCTTTGCCCTAACACTTTTCCATAACTTTAATTTGTTGCATGTTAAATGTGAATTGGAAAATTTCAAAGCTTTGTCTATTTACCTGAAAATTTTGTAATTGGAAAGAAAGCATAGCTCATGTAGTGTATTTAAGTGACCAGTTTCTGCATTTTCTTGTCAAATGTTCTTGCATATGGCATTTCACTAATGGCTTGAAAACTATGTTTCTTGTAACATCCCCCTCCCTCCTCCTACCCCGACCAAAAGAAAAAAAAATGTTATGTGGTAGATGTCATGAAAAATCAACTTTTGTCCTACCTTATGTGTATTAATCATTGACTTTAAGTCTTAGAAATTTAGTTCTGGACTGCTTTCCAAAGTTTCATTGGTAAATCAGAATACAAGATTTGCCTTGTGTTATGTTACCGTTTAGTCGTCAGTAAAACTTACTGTAGCTATCACAGATCTTATGAAAGGGTACATCCTTAGTAGCCCTAAAGGCTAATAATATAGGTAATGTGCTGCTTTGAGTCTGAGAATGGTATTCATATTTTTGCTTCAAATAAAACTGTCAGGCATTCACACAGATCAAGTTGCGTTGTCGTCTTAAGGCTGAAACTTCTCTTCTTCTCTCATAGATGCAAACGATGACTTGTTTTCAGACCCTCCCCTTTTAGAGACATCTCCCGCAGAAGACAAACCAGAAGCTGAAGATGAGGACGAATCCTCTCCAGCAGCCGAGGAATCTGGAGGCGGAGGTGGAATCCTAGATGATGTAGAAGTCCAGGAAGAACCTCCCAAAAAGGAAGAGAAAAAAGAAGAGAAAAAAGAAGAGGAACCTGAAAAGATGGTACGAGCAATAACCAATCTTGCTTTAGCATTTATCTTTCCTCAGAGGATGACGGTACTTAGCATATTTTTCCATGGTATGGATGTTATCACTTTTTCTCATAACTAAGTGCTTGTTCTGCCACTTAAGACCCTTGGTGGACCCATCACTAGAGAAGGAGTATAAATGGATGTTATCACTTTTTCTCATAACTAAGTGCTTGTTCTGCCACTTAAGACCCTTGGTGGACCCATCACTAGAGAAGGAGTATAAATGGATGTTATCACTTTTTCTCATAACTAAGTGCTTGTTCTGCCACTTAAGACCCTTGGTGGACCCATCACTAGAGAAGGAGTATAAATATTGTATGAGAGTAACTCCATAGCCATTCAATCTGCATATTATCAAAAGGTACTTCAGGGGGTAAGTACGGTTTACCCAGATTACTATTGTTTGTTGGTATTTCTCACTCTCTCTTACTTTTGGAACCAACTTTTCCAGCTCTGATTGTTATACTAGTCTAATGCACTTTTACTGTGTACAACATTGTGGGCTGTGTGCTGTTCTTGTTGACATACATAAGTACTGATTGAAGGAGAATAAAAAGACATAATCAGTGACAAGTAATCATGACATCAAATATTTATGTTGCACTTTGAAGTTTACTGGTCAATAATAGACTGGGTAAATGTTCTAGACTCTTCTATAAAATTATTGTCATCATTCGATGTATCGAGACACTATTATAACTTCAGAAACTTGAAAAAAAATTGATCTAGAAACATTGATCTCAGGAAATGATGATACAGTTCCTCTCTGTATTTGGTTTTCTAATTTTGCTAGGATGAAGAGGAAGAAGAAGAAATGGAGAGTGGTGATACCTTCGATGTGGACATTACAGTGTCCGACCCTCAAAAAGTTGGTGAGTTCATAAGTAAATGCTCTTACAGGTAACTGTATTCTGTATATGTTTTTCTAATGTTAGCATGGAGACTGCACCATATGTTTCTCAGCAGGACACCATCCCCCCCCCCCCCCCCTCCCTTTTCTCTACCTCTTTCTCTCTCTTTCAATCTCTTCCTCTGATTTCATTAGATTCGTCACTCCATTTTCAAATTTTTATACATTTAAAACAGTTTTGCTAACCTGACTGCTCAAAACTGTTACATTCTTATAATCTCTGCACAAGGCCTCTTGTAGAGTACAAGTTCATATTTGAGGTACTATTATCTTTTTTTCATATCCCAAACTTGAATGGATACTGGTGCACTTGGGTGTCACAGTACTGACCCCCTCTGCCTGTGAACCCGACTATGTATGAACATTTTACCTTCAAAATGATCTGTATCTGTGGAAAGGGATCTAAAAAGAAGTAAAACTGTGGTACAGTTTGTTAAGATGGGTTATTTCATTTGAGGTTACCATAACAAAAGAGGATATATGAATATTCACACTGTGCATTTAAATTCCTGTACAGTATATAACAAACAGTTTCAAACAAATGGGTAATTCATTTTGTACGGTTTTCAGAAATTTATTCAAATTAGCCATAATTTTATGCATAAAGATTTGAAAAGAATAAAAACTTTACTCCAAAGTCAATGTCACATGAAAAATATTAACTTTTGATTAATTTTAAACTTAAATCTACTTTTATTTTTGATAACAGGTGATGGTATGGGTGCTTACATGAAGTACACAGTTGTGTCTAAGGTAAGTGTCTTCCATGACATGAGCATTTATATTATTGACCATCAATTAGCATCTTATAGCAGTTCTTTTCTATTGCAACTTATTTCTCTGAATGGTGGTGTCTACATGGGCCCACATGCAGGGAGTTATTTGGTGTTAAAACTTTTGCATAGCAGTTTTCAAGCCTCTGAATTTTGTCTCTTATTACATACAGTGGTCCCTGTGTACATAAACTGCTATACATATCCACACTTGTATAGCAATTTGACCCTCTTCCATAGCAATTTGTGATAAATTATTCACTGGGAACCTGCCTGACATTGTTGTTACCTGGGTCTGAAATTGCTACCCTAATGCTGGAATTCTTTTTTTATGAACTTAACAGCCTAATGAATGAGCCCAACAAGCATAGGATAGTGAGAAGCAAAAAAAAAAATAGGCGATAAGGCAAGCTTATATTATGTTTCTCAATTTAGACCACGATACAAGTGTGGTGGTTACAGAAAAAAAATCATTAATATCCTAACGATCCCGGTGGGTTATCTCGTTTTCTTTTGCGCCATTCAACTTGTTACAACTTGCACTGATAAGTTGTGTTCACTCTTATCTTGTGACACACAAAGAAAGACATATTATTCTTACTAAACAGATTTGATAAAGAAAAGCTTACCATATCCATAACAAAGAAAATAAGGCACATTTTCTTCAAATTTCCCACTTACATTGACAATACTATCCCAGGGCAAATTTTTAAAGATTTCTATTTGTTTGTCCCTAAGACAACCCGGTCTTAGTTTTTGGATGTTTGAACAGCAAATTTGTTTGCCCCCAAAATTGTAGCAAAATAACAAAGAATGAACGATAGGTGCACTTAGAAGAGATGTGCAGGTTTGGTGAATAGAACTCAAGGCCTCGGGCTAGATATACTCCCTTTCCAGAGAAATGTTTTATTTCAAAGTGATGGAGGGTGATACCAATTGACCTTTGGGAGAAATATTTAGTTTAAATGTAATCAGAATTTGAGCACAGACAACTAGTCATCCACTAGGCAACCTCCGAAGCTGATTTTGTTTGTCTGAACAGGAAATTTAGTTGCATTGTGTCCAAAGTTTACCCTGTATCCTACCATAAAATCACCACCGTGCCATGATACTAGGAATAACCAAATTGGCAACTGCCTTTTGTTTGAATATTCTTTACCATATTCAAACTTGATTGTAAATCTAAGCCTGTTGCAGTGGTTATATATTATGTAAGAAACCAGTTGTGGGTTTTGGAAGTTTTATAAAGTTTCTTTGCCAGGGTTCTAGATGTGCTTGTCCATTCATTGTTTGACTCTTACTGTATTCTTTGAAACATAGAAGTTGGAGCTAAGGTATTATTTTTTAATGATTCTGTTGAAATGCTCTCCTTAATTGCTTACTTTGTTCTTTGAAACATAGAAGTTGCAGATAAGCTATTATTTTATAATGATTCTGTTGAAATGCTCTTTTCAATTGCCTACTTTGTTCTTTGAAATATAGAAGTTGGAGCTAAGCTATTATTTTTTAATGATTCTGTTGAAATGCTCTTTTCAATTGCTTACTTTGTTCTTTGAAACTTAGCAGTTGGAGCTAAGCTATTATTTTTTAATGATTCTGTTGAAAATGCTCTCCTCAATTCTCAGACGTCAGATCCATCCTTCAAGAGTTCTGAGATGACGGTATCCCGAAGATTCAGCGACTTTCTTGGATTACATCAAAAACTTGTTGCTTTTCATACAACGAAAGGTCACATAGTCCCACCTGTACCAGAGAAAAGTGTTGTTGGTATGTCATCAACAGTATTAAAAAGAAAAAGCACTGTATGTTTTAGTTTTCCATACGATTTCTAACGTTGGGATCACAAATATTCTGAATTTACTTCACATACTCACTTACCTGTCTTCCCACATCAACTGCACTCTAGCTCAACTATGTGTAGAGTCTCTGGTAAACTTAATGCACCCCCTTACCAGTAACTGGCCCATTCCAGTCTACTGCCCTCCTCATTCTACCAGTTAAAGGGTCAGAAGCTCTGGATTAAGTTGATTTTGCTTTTCAAATTTACGCCTTTGGAGTTATAGTATGGACTCTATCCAAGGACCCATACAATCTTTTCCTTCGAAAGCAGCTTAGCACCAAAATATTGAATGAGTATCCTTTTAATTTGGGGCTCTTTGGGAGCCTTATTGAGACACTTTGGAAGGTAGGGTTTCATGAGGTGGGGGGGGGTAGACTGTAATGGGCCAGCCACCCAATAGATGGTGGTGAGGAAGTTTACCAAATGCTCTATACACTGTAGAATGAGAGTGTAGTTGTTGTGGGGAGACAAGTAAGCTTTTGTTTGTCAATATCCCAACCAAGTAAATTTTGGGATTTTCGAAATTATGATCAATCAATTTATTATGTTTGGGTTTGCAAAAGTGTCAAATCTCAAAACGTTAAGTACTATTTCTTTTATCTAAGAGTCGTGACTGTTATAAAATATACGAGTATTTCAAATTGAAAATGTTAGCATCTGTTAGCCATATCTTTTATCCTGATCCGTATGGTTATCAGTAATTTCGGACGGATTGTTACTTGTTTGGCTTCACTTAAAATTGTAAATATTGAGGCAGCTGAAGAGTGGTTAGCCATGCAGAAAATAATTATTTAGCTCAGACTGTTTAACCCCTTCTGCCTTTTGGTATTATTTGATCATCAAGTTTGGCTGACTCTTGACCTGTTTATTATCTGATTCTGCAGGTATGACGAAAGTGAAAATGGGCAAAGGACAGGAAGAGAACAATTCGTTGGAGTTTGTAGAAAAGAGGAGAGCCTCTCTTGAGAGGTTCCTTAATAGGTCAGCTGCTCATCCAAAGATCCGAGCCAATACCGACTTCAAGGAATTCCTGGAGAAAGACGAGGTAAGGTAATCTATATGTAGAATAAGTATGGACTCCAGCCAACAAATGTACAGTGAATAATTTGACCCTTATTGCATAGCAAAATGCTTCAAAAAAAAAATTGTTCAATTGCTATATAAAAGTGTAAAGATGTATAGTCTTCTACACAGGAACTACAGTATTCAATGAGAGAAAACTTCAGGACCTACAAAATGCTACACTAATTTAAACACTAGATTATTCCCTCATTTTCATATAGATCACAGAAAGGGTGACCTGAGGGTGAAATTAAGTGTTGATTTGTCATAATTCCAAAAGAAAAAAAAATACCAGTGCTTGTCATGTACTTACTGTACATCTATTCTAATAGTCAATATATTCTCTGAAATTCCATAGTGAAGTTGACTCTTCAATCTGGGCTCAGTTCATAACAATAATCAATTGTTTTATCAGATCAGGGAAGTGTCATTTTTCCTTGTTAAAAATTTGACATGCATGACAAAAATGTCTTCTTGAAGTCATGAAAGTATTATGCCCTTGTATTGAATTGAGTTTGTGAGGCAACAACCATATGGTATGTGGAAAAGATTAGATTCTGTGGCTATTTAGATTGGATGAGTCCCTGGAAATTAGGGTATTTTTCTCAAACAAAAGAAATTAATTTTCTTATATTATTCTGCATTGATGAATTTTGTTTGCAGTGGCCATTACATATTAAAATGAATTTTATGCTAAACGTCATCACTTGAACCCGGCACTTCTCACTGTCAGGGTGAAAGCAGTGGTTTTTTGTAGGTGGACAGAAAGATAAATATGATATAATAATTACAAACAGACCTGAAATTTCAGAATTTTGCCTGAATGTTTGGAGCAATTGAATATCTTGGTGGAAAACCTCCCTGTCAAAGTTATTTTAATTTTTGTTACTTGTTATTTTGTTTTTAAATATTAATTTTATTTCATACTGTTTAGACAACCTAAACAGAATGTTATACATGCCTTTCTGTAAGGGACAACCTACACACTTACTTGAAGAGTAACTACAGAGACATACGATAAAAAGTGGATATCAATGGCTTTCCACTTTCATGATGTGCCATAAATGATATATAGGGTTTTCTCTTGTTAGACAGTTGATAGGTGTAATGAGAGCTTGGATGCTGTGTCACATGTCAAGAACTTAATTAAGTCAAAGTAATTGAGGCCATGGATCTATCAATATCGATGTTAATTTCCATCATTACTACCATCAACCAGTATCTAGGATTTCATTCTACTTGTCATAAAGAGTGATTCAAGTGATAGAAATCTATTGTCTGTTGCATCGACCAAAGTGACAAAACTTATATTCTAATTTGTTTTAGCATTTTACATGGCCTTGTGAGATATGAACAATACCTGGTTTGTTTTATATGGTCTAGATCCTACTCAGAAAACTGTCTCTTTTGTGAGATATTTCAATATTTTTAGTCAGCTCCTCAAGTCTGCTCCTTGACTTCAGTTGATTAGCTTCATATGTCTTGTGTGTTTTTAATTGGAAGTGTTAGCAGCCATAAGAGGAACACCCTCCTCACTGGACATATGTTCCTGCTCACAGGGTCGACCATGATTGTAATGAATAGTTCTGACATAGTCTGATTGGTTTGTTTCCTCAGCCGCTGCCGAAAGCCAGTAACACTGCTGCCCTCAGTGGAGCCGGTATGATGAGAGCGTTTAATAAAGTTATGGACAGTGCCTCCAAGGTCGTGAGTAAGATGGACGAGTCCGATCAGGTACGTGAATTCTCCTGTCGAGGTTACGCGCCTGCTACCATCGGCTGAAATTTATCAGTGAATTTATCGGTGAAAACCATATCTATGCCTCTCACTGCACAATGTCCACACGTACAAATGATGACATGAATTTATTTGTGCATTACTGTCAAAACAAGTTTTGATTATCTCAAGAAATTCTGTTACATGGAATAACTTGTATGAAAACCTAGCTTGTGTAAGCAACATACTTTCATTGGAGGTACACATAGGTATAGCCTGCATTGCATTTAAAGATCAGAGGTTGGAGTTGTTATTGTCATGAATTTTAAAGGCTACAGTAATCACCAGGTACTGACAGGCATGTTATTGGTCTAGATGAAGCACTGTCACAGAGTTCCAACAGACCATTGCTTTAAAACACTGGAGTTCATCTGGTAAGAGTGAAAGATGGCTCTATAATCTAAAGAAATGACACTAATCTAATTACCAGGTGATTGAAGTATTCTGTTTCCCATGAAACATTCCTGGTGTTTGTTTACAACATTGCTTTGGAGTGAATCTAGTGAGAAGTGGAATGTAGTTTCTCCAAAAAAAATTAAAAGAAGTGGAGCTGAAGCCGAGTGCTGGCTAAAATTACGTCTGGGAGAACGAGAAGTTTCTCTGCATTGTGTGGAAATGAACTTTGCATTAGGTATCTACTCTGGTGTAATCTATAATTGTAGTTCATTGACTTCTGGAGGAGTTCAGTATAATTTTCATGAGAGTTGTATATCTCAGTATCGGTAATGAATACTGTAGAGAAGTCTCATTTGTGGGCATCGACTGGATACTACTTTTTTAAGTTTCTGAGGGTTGATGCAGTGGTGAAGGAGGTGGGTTGGAAGGGGATTGGGAGGGGGGGGGGGTTGCAGGGGAGGTATGGCAACAAAGGAACACAATTTTCCTAAAGTATTAAAGATTACATGTTTGGAGCTTCAAGAGAACTTGAATGGGTGTGGCTAGAAGGGGTTTGGTTTAAGAAAACAAAAGGTTTAAGAGTTTTGTTTGGATTGTTGCAGAAATGTTGTTAATTTATCCAGTGTACATGTCTTTACAAGCACAAGCAACTGTTACAAGAAGGTGTTGTACCAAAGTGAAAATACTAGAGAACACATATCCCAAGTTGGAGATTGCTGTGCCATTCTTCCAAGATTAGTGTAAACCCTCTTTGAAATGAAAGTTAATGGAAAATTTGGTTATCTTGTCTCAGGAACAGAAAAAGCTATGCAGATAAATTTATGAGACAATAGGTTTTAACAATAAGTCTTTGTTTTTTATTTGTGTTGCAAAACTTGAGACTGCAGTATCCCTTACAGTTTTTCAATTGAATGAAGTAGTTTTGAGATCAAAAAGTGATGTTATGGATTGTCTGTTATCATTCCCTGCTACATCTGTGTTGCTTTCAATATGATGAATTGTACTTCTCCTTGTTAAAGACTGTTAGTAAACATGACTAGGTCGATAACTTACATATCTCAGAAAAACCTGTGACATAATCTTTCTCTTTAATGAGAACAAGTATCAAAAGAGGGAGAGAGAATCATTCCTGACTTTCCTTATATGCCCATGCATCTGGAAAGTGCATTTGTCAAAAAACTTTGATGCTGTACTCAGTCTCCTCAGATTGATAACTTTCCCATATGCACAATTAATCTTGACAAAAGTCAGTTGAAATATATTTTCCTTTCTGATTTTTGTCTGTCGTATGACAGTGGTTCGAAGAGAAGACTCAACACATCGACAATTTGGACCAACAACTGAAGAAGCTACACACCAGTGTTGAAAATATGGTGAATCACAGAAGAGGTGGGTATATATTTGGGAAGATGGAGAAGGGTCTTGGTCGTGTGTTTTATGTCAATAATATGGTGAGGGGTGGGGGGGGGGTTCAGCATGTGGGAGGTTGCTTTGGAGTGGAGTTCCTTAAGGACTTTCATCAATAACGAAACAAACGTTCATGTGATTGAAGCTCTAGAAGGACAAGTAAGGTACCATGCCAAAAAGAAAAGCTGCAACAGTTGCAGAAAAACTGCAACAGCAAGGCTTATTCAAATTTCAAACAGTAATAATTATCTCTGAAGACCAACTACACACTTATTGTGTGAAACTGCAGAGCACAGAGAGCTGTGTCATGTACACCCCCCCCCCTCTCCCCAGCATCTTTCGTTTTTTGACACAATGCCTTAGTTTAAGAATTGACCTAGTCAGGAATAAAAGTTTTGTTTTTAAAAATTTAACCCAGTTAGAGGAGTTTTGTCAAGCACGATCAGACATTCATTATATTTACTTGTTGTAACAGTCAGCCCACATTTGAAATGTCATGTGACTTTTGTATGTCATGCTAAATGACCTCACAAAGCAATGGACTGCAACTGTCATCTTCATGCAACTGTCATCTCGATGAGAGACGATGCAATTATCCGACCATGCAAACGATTTGGCAGCTGCTTGCACCACTAGAGAAGCATCTTTTAAGTATGAAGTTGGGAATAGAGGTACATTCCAGAAGTATACTATGTGTATTAACAGCTGTGTGTCTCAATTCGGAAAGGTTGGGAGGGTGAAGACAGGTCAAGTAAAAAGTAGGCTAAGTCAGTTGCTCCCTCATGGAAAACAAAGCATAGAAAGTTAATCTGTGTTCTGAGCGAAAATGTTTGTTTGCAATTTGAAGTCGAATCATATGACACTTTTGTAAGTAAGAAAGTCAATGTTTGATCATGGTCATAATAGTCAATATGACATACTGCAACCTTGAGATCTCAGTAATACATATCACTCCCCTCCCACCATCTCCCCACTGTCCCTCTGTCTCAAGTTTATGTGGTCATAATAGTCAGTGTGACATACTGCACCCTTGAGATCTCAGTAATAATATCACTCCCCTCCTACCATCTCCCCACTGTCCCTCTGTCTCAAGTTTATATGGTCATAATAGTCAATATGACATACTGCACCCTTGAGATCTCAGTCATACATATCACTCCCCTCCCACCATCTCCCCACTGTCCCTCTGTCTCAAGTTTATATGGTCATAATCGTCAATATGACATATTGCACCCTTGAGATCTCAGTAATACATACCACTCCCCTCCCATCATCCCCCACTGTCCCTCTGTCTCAAGTTTATATGGTCATAATAGTCAATGTAACATACTGCACCCTTGAGATCTCAGTAATACATATCACTCCCCTCCCACCATCTCCCCACTGTCCCTCTGTCTCAAGTTTATATGGTCATAATAGTCAATGTGACATACTGCAACCTTGACATCTCAGTAATACATATCACTCCCTTCCCACCATCCCCCACTGTCCCTCTGTCTCAAGTTTATATGGTCAATATAGTCAAAGTGACATACTGCACCCTTGAGATCTCAGTTATACATATCACTCCCCCCACCATCTTCCCACTGTCCCTCTGTCTCAAGTTTATATGGTCATAATAGTCATGTGACATACTGCAACCTTGAGATCTCAGTAATACATATCACTCCCCTCCCATCATCCCCCACTGTCCCTCTGTCTCAAGTTTATATGGTCATAATAGTCATGTGACATACTGCACCCTTGACATCTCAGTAATACATATCACTCCCTTCCCATCATCCCCCACTGTCCCTCTGTCTCTAGTTTATATGGTCATAATAGTCATGTGACATACTGCACCCTTGAGATTTCAGTTATACATATCACTCCCCTCCCACCATCTCCCCACTGTCCCTCTGTCTCAAGTTTATATGGTCATAATAGTCAGTGTGACATACTGCACCCTTGAGATCTCAGTAATACATATCACTCCCCTCCCACCATCTCCCCACTGTCCCTCTGTCTCAAGTTTATATGGTCAATATAGTCAGTGTGACATACTGCACCCTTGAGATCTCAGTAATACATATCACTCCCCTCCCACCATCTCCCCACTGTCCCTCTGTCTCAAGTTTATATGGTCATAATAGTCAATGTGACATACTGCACCCTTGAGATCTCAGTAATACACCATCCCCTCACTGTCCCTCTGTCTCAACTTTTTGAGGAAATCCTGAATAGAGTTTGCAAATAAGTGCCAGGGCTATCCAAATGTCTGGTCAAACTAATGCGTGAAAAATTAGTGTTGTACTAAAAGGAGGAAAGTATTAATATTAAGCTGTTTTCAATTTTAACCCAAGGACACTGCTTATAGGCTGTTTCAATGGTTCCAACTGTGCAATTTGCAATCAGTGTTGTGGTACAAATGAGATCATGGTTTATCTAATATTTGTATTGATTAACTTTTATTTTTGATAAAATGTTCATCCTCTTGCAATGACCCATCTGCATTTTATCTTAACCCCTTCAGGGTTTAAAATTTAAATCAATAGTGTCTAAAGTTGAAAAAGCAGTGTCTCTTCACGTTCCTATTTCCTCGTTTAATGTATCTTAGTTGTTTATTTAGATTACATTGTTTTGACATGGCCCCCAATTCATAGTCTCCTCATACCCAACTCACGTCCTCACGTTTACAATTTGGTGACATATTTGAAAATTTGTTCTTGTTTTTTTTTTTCAAATATTAAGTTTATTGGAAAATGTAATGATGCCGTTGACATGAATGGGCATGAATATTCATGAACAATCGTTGCTAGGTATGTGGGATGAAAGGAACCCCAATAATTAGATGAGGGTATATACAGTATATCTTACATTTACCTCAAAATCTCAAAGAACTGCAAACAATTGGAGGGGAGAAGTTGGCAAACAATACACATACAAACAAATTGAGAAAATATGTTAAGAAAAATGGATTCTCTTTAGAAGAATCATTTCGAGAATAATTGAATTAGAAAACCACCAAACTAATATAAAAAGTAAAGAATGAAAAATGGCTTTTGCCCAGTTAGGTTTTTTTTTTTACTTCTATGAATTCATATCCTGTCATTAACCTCGTGGATGTTCTCGAGGTTATGGACCCGATTTCAAAAGCCACTGACCTTGGAATTCACCCCCAGATCCATATGGTAACTAGATTTGCTTTCATTGCTTGAGGGATTGCCTGGTGCTTTACATAATAAAGGCTGTTAATTTGTCTGTTGTAAACGATTCATCGACAGCAACATCTGATAGAGGTGAAAGACATGGCTCTAAAGGTGTTGATTTGTGTAAATTGTCTCTGTGATAAAATGCACAAAGTAAATGCCCATGAGTTAAACCTGTGGTAATATGTGAAATGTGATTAAACAGTGGCAACATGAAATTAAATTGGAAATAGGAACTTCTATTTACCAGTATTCATCGCAGTTATCAAATATTAAGCAGTTCCTTTTTTTATCTTTTTTTTTTGAAATGTCAAAAGTTAAAGCACATGGATGCTACAGTAATTGCCAGTAGGTTGTGGAATACTTTTCTTGAAGATGAGTTAACAAGAATCTTCAAACTGTGTATCTATTGCATTTGCGTATCATACCGAGGAAACGTTTTGCCTTGATTGTGAAGATTTCTTCCATGCCACAATCTCATTACAGTGAATGTTCTTTAGTTTTCATTTCAGATAATAAATTGCAAAATTAATACTTCAAAAATGCAAAATTTTGTGTGGGTGGCAAAATATGTTATAAATGATCGGAAATGTCAGTACTCTGTAATCAAGACACGTGATTGACAAAAGCTAGTATGGCGTCAGCCAAAGATTAGTTTCCATGACCTTATGAACAGCATTTGTTGTGATTGGTAATAAAGCTTTAGCTGCCTATCAAAAATTGCAACCTGGTAAGAAAGAACTCCAGAGATATGTAGACTGCACAGAATTTTAGGGTGGGCCTCCAGGCCCTGGCCCCGGATTTCCATTTCAGGGACCCCTGTTTATATGTATTTGAACATTAAAGATAGCAGTCTTAGAAAGATGGGTAAAATTAATAATAATAATAAACAGTTCTTATTAAGCGCCTGTAACAGAAGTCTCAGGGCGCTTTACAAATACGATAGATATTCCACATGATAGCTGCCAGGACTGTCTAAACTTAATCTGAATACCTAAGATGTGTTTATGTGGTATTGAATTAAACTGTTTTAATAACACTGTAGTAATTATCTCTAGCATTGTACAGTACAGTGTAATATGATTGGGAGATGGTCATGGTTGGTTAACATTGAGGTAAGGTTATTGGTTTGTGTGTTTATTTTGTCTTTCATGTTAGTCATGCTGAAAGGGCCTCATGTATTGCCTGGCCCTGTGCCCCCCCCCCCCCAACAAGTGAAATCCTTCCATGCATTAGACATTGACTAGTTTATCTGAACATATTTTTGACTACATTTAGTTGTTAGTCTGTGACTTATCAGGATTCATAGTAAACATGGCCATCTATTAATCAGTGGACTACAGTAGGATGTTGTTGATTCAAATGGGGAGTGGGTGAGGGGGGAGGTAGTGAGGGAGATGTGAAATGTTATGGATGGGAAGAAACAACTTTGTAGTCTACTGCCAGTTCTTTATATGCTACCAACCAAAATTTATATTGGAAAGTTGGCTTCTCTTTAATTCTTAGCTTTAATGACACCAGTGAAATTTCAAACACTGGAAGGTTTCTGTACATATTTAATCAACCACGGAGTTAGTCAGATGTAACGCAATCTACTGAGAGTCCCATGTTAGGCCGTAAATCATTTTGCTGTGCAGCTTAAATTTCTAGTTTTCACTAGTTGTCTTTCCTTTCCAAGGAGATGCATACCAGGTTGGAGGGTAATTTGTGCCATGAATCAGCTAGGTATATTTAATAAGATTTTTGCTTTCAGAGGATGAATAAAGTTGTCAAAGCAGCTTGCTCAAAGTAGTTTCAGAGCAATGCTCCTCAAGAAACGGAGACGAAATTACTATTGTCTACAGAATTGAAGAATGTGTTGATATTTTCAATTGATGATCCCTCTAAGAATCAGAAAAATGTAAAAGGCAAATGTTACCTTATTTGATAATTCAATTTGCAGAAAAGCAATTTGTTACCAGATGAACTGACGGTCATTCAGATAATATTGTAGCTGTCTGTCTAGATAAGGTTGTAGCTGTCACTCTAGATGAGATTGTAGCTGTCACTATGATAACATTGCAGCTGTCACTCTAGGTAAGATTGTAGCTGTCACTCTAGATACGATTGCAGCTGTCACTCTAGATACGATTGCAGCTGTCACTCTAGACAAGATTGCAGCTGTCACTCTAGATAAGATTCCAGCTGTCACTCTAGATAAGATTGCAGCTACATTCTAGATGAGATTGTAGCTGTCACTCAGATAAGATTGTAGCTGTCACTCTAGATATGATTGTAGCTGTCACTCTAGATAAGATGTGGCTGTCACTCTAGATACGATTGCATCTGTCACTCTAGACAAGATTGCAGCTGTCACTCTAAGTAAGATTACAGCTGTCATTCTAGATAAGATTACAGCTGTCACTCTAGATAAGATTGCAGCTACATTCTAGATAAGATTGTAGATGTCACTCTGGATAAGAGTACAGCTGTAAATCTAGATAAGATTGCAGCTGTCACTCTAAGTAAAATATTTCTGTCACTCTAAGTAAAAATATTGCTGTCACTCTAGATAAGATTGCATCTGTCACTCTAGATAATATTATCACTGTCACTCTAGCTAAGATTGCAGCTGTCACTAGATAAGATTGTGTCTGTTACTCTATAATATTATGCTGTCACTCTAGATAAGACTGTAGCTGTCACTCTATATAAGATTTTAGCTGTCACTTTAGATCATTGTAGCTGTTACTCTAGATAAGACTGTAGCTGTCACTCTAGATAAAATTGCAGATGTCTGTCTAAGTGAGACTGCAGCTGTCACTCTAGTTAAGATTACAGATGTTACTCTAGAAAGGATTATGATAAAAGTAGAAAGTGAACAGAAGTGAACATTACAAGTTGATTCTATATACCGACTTCATATACAGTATGTTAGTATGGAATGGCAGGGAAAGATTATCAAAAGTGTAACACAAAGCTGGTTTAAGGGGCCTTTGCCTATCAATGCATAGTCTATTACTAAACACACTCTCCAGATATGAAACAGAGCAATAACCAAAGTACCAAGCAATCATGTTCATAACAGGACAATGAGTGTGCTATAAACTATTTATTTGTTCATGTGTCCGTTTATTTATTTGTTGATTATTTATTATATAATTGAAGTTGCAGAGAGTTGGAAACAAAAAAATGTATATTTATATGTATCTATTAATGTATGTAATAGGGTGGGGGGGGGGATATACTTCATTTACAATTTGCTGACCTGATTGTTCACATGATTTTATTGCAGAGCTGAGTAATGCCACAGCAGTCTTTGCTAAAAGCTGCGCCATGCTGGGGAATGCAGAGGAACATACTGCCCTCTCTCGCGCCATCTCCCAGTTAGCTGAGACAGAAGAAAATATCGAACAACTACAGTCAAGTCAGGCAGCAACGGACTTCTATGTGCTTTCAGAACTCTTAAAGGATTATATTGGGCTCATTGCAGCTGTGAGAGTGAGTATTGATACAGTATTGTATGTGTCACCTGGACTTGCCAGTCACAGTACTTAGCTTGTTGCATCTGCAGTATGATGGATTTTACCATGGAAATACATTTTGAGTGAAATGTTAGGACTTGAAAGGTCAATGTTAACTGTTATGTTGTATTAAGGCCTTACAGGATTTACTAACAGTTAACTCCTGGTCATTGGTAACTTGTTACACCCACATACCCATGTTTGGACAATTTTAAAGCAGCTCCTACATGGGCCACTTCAGTGTGCAATTTACATGTCCTCATTGGGACATAGATTGTGCATCTCATAGGATGCTGCCATAACACACCACACACAAATATATTTACAAGTTTATAGCTAACACAGGGTCCCCATTTAACCCTCTTGCCAAAAATGTACAATGTAATGATCTCGCCAGAAATCAAACTTGTAGTTGTTAGATTGCAAACCCGTTGCCTTCACCACTAAGTCACAACAATGTTGCATCAGTGTTTCATCAATATCACAGTATAATGTCTGTATACGAAACTGTACAAACTTCTGTCTGTTGTTAAAAGGTGCATCGACTGTTATTCTAGGTCCAGAATGCTCAAAACTGGATTTCGCTTCGACTAAAATCTCTTTGTGCAGTCAGTGGTGAAGTTTTTAAGTTCATTGGAAAAGAAAAAAAAAAACACAAAGAGCTGCATCAATGATCGAGTGGAGGGACACTGACCTAAGGAATAACACTGCACATACTCTAAAAGGTACAACAAGATACTTTCCTTTAGCTACATCTAGTTTATAGATTACTACTAACCTGTTAAGGTGATACAGACACTTTTATCTCCTTTGTCTTCTTTTTTTGTACTTATTTATTCATTTATTTTTTTCCGTCTCATCCTCCCTTTCTATGTGATACGTCAGGAAGCATTCCGTGAAAGAGAGAAAACCTTCCACAACTGGCAGACTGCCCAGACCAACTTGGCAAAGAAAAGAGAACAGGAAGCCAAATTAAAGTCCACGGGCAAAACAGAAAAACTGCCACAAGTCGAACAGGAAATTAAAGATGTAAGTTCCTCTTCTATTCCTTTTCTTGTCATTTGTTTGTTTGTTTTCTGTGAGTATGAAGATTAGTCAGAGGTCACTCACAGGCCTGCATGTACTGACCAATAAACAATGAGTCCAGTTTGCTAGACTTGTACAAGCAGTTGCTCTATAAATCATTCTGCAGGAATGAGGATAAATTATCACATTTCTTGTTAGTGGAGGAAGTTGTTGGGAGGGGGTTGTGGTGGGATAGGGTAGATGTTGATTGCATTACATATTCTTATCTAATAAAATAAACATGTTTCATTTCATTTTGCATTTTAGTCAGATTGGGAGAGCAACAGATTTTTAAAAATTTCAAAGAAAAGTTGTTTACTTTTCATAGCCGAATATGGATGATCTGTTACAAAAGGGATAGGTCCATAGCACATTCATCATTGTCTTAGGAGCCAGCTGGGACAGTTTCGTAATGCTAATACCACTCTACACTGTCCTCCCACATGATGCTTCAAAGCAATTGTATTGACAGTATGAACAGTTCCTAAGGTTATTAAGATAGAAAAATACCATTCATACTGCTCATACTGTTAGAACGAGTGCTCTGAAATGGAACATGAAAGTGTAGTATAGAAAATATTGTCCTAAATGGGCGATCTTACAGGCAGAGGGTAGTTTGCATAAATAATTCTCGGCTGTGATCGTTAATATTATCATCAAAGTAGGCAGAATAATTAGAAATAGATTGCTGATATATGGTGGTATAAGGTGTAGCTCGGCTGGGCAGTGAATAATATATCGGGTATTGCAGAGTGCTATAGAAAATGGTCAGATTGCTACGTATACAAGTAGAAAGATGGGTAGCCATTTTTTAAACACAAACATGTGAACATTAAATTATTCCCTTCTGGGGGTTTGACTTAAGTTCCATAAGAAATGCAAGTAGCCACAAGTAACTCTCTCCCTCTGTTCACAATTTTTTTTTCTCCTACGAGCAATCACCATAACTCATCATCATTTCTGTAAAATAGTCTGATTTCTAATCATGCATTGCTTTCCGTTCATGTGGAAGTTGTCATCATAAACACTCTTTAGCTGATACTGTATGTAAAATTACACATAACAAAGAAACACAGACTGTTGTGAAAAATAAGTTAATCCATTTTTTCCTTTTTTTTTAAACACATAGAGATTTGCCTAACGGGCAGAAATGTTAATTACAGGATGGCTCCATATCGGGTGATAAACCCATTAACAGTGAATAAGAGAACTCACTTCATTTGCATGTCAACAGGAATTTATTACATAAAATCCTTTTAATTGAATCTGTTTCTGTATTCATTAAGTGTGGAGTGTCTCTGTTTTACAATTAGCCAAATCCAGGGCAGGAATTTCAACCTTGACATTTGAATACAGTTTGAACTTGACATTAGCTAAATCATGAGTTTTCAAGGGATCAATTTTTTAGTAATTTTTTTCTTAGTATGTGATGTTTTTTTTTAGTAGAATGAATTTTTTAGTGGCTTCATGAATGTTACAGGTGAGTGGAAAAGACCTCACCAGCATTCAGGATTTGGTTTATTGGACAAAACCATTTCGCATAGTAGGGGTAAACACTGCAGTTGTAAACTGATGTACGTATAGTAAAATTTTCACCGAATAGTAACTTTTATCTCTAACCACATGGCAGCCTAACACACTAAGTCAATGGGAAAATCAAGCCTAAACCATCTGTTTATTCGTTGAATTTGTGTCGCAGTTAGCTTCAGAGATCAACGTTACGGTCGATGTTCTCTCTTTAACATACATATGTGGCATAGCTTAACTATTGTTTTGTTTAAATTCTGGTTTGTCACTATGGGTTTTCTGAAGTTCTTGGGGGGCATATATTTAATGCAATGGCTGATTCAGTTTTTAATTCATAGTTACGTACCACTCGTTGAACAAGGCTGATAATGTATAGGCCCAGGTAAAGGCTGCTTTTATCGAACTTTCGAGTAGCGGAGTTTCACAATTGTTCATAAGAGACCCAAGAAATTTTATTTGTGAGGTTTGATAACGTGGAAGATTTGCAAGAATTATATAAAGTACTGAATCTCGGACATTTGGTAGTGGCGGATTTTAGTGTATAAGTCACTTTGCAACATAAACTACCGCTCTATTGACTGTCAAAACCGCAAAAGTTAATCCGGTCACTTGGCCAAGTTTGCTCATTGTTTGTGAAGAATAACCAGCCTTGTGTTGTCAGGACGCTGTGCTCATTACTCCGGCTGGCAACCAGCGTGTGTGCATTCAACCATGGGACCAATATGCACATGCATAATGAGCAAGGGGTGCGAGATTTCTGCCGGCCCGGAACCGGCGGTTAGATTTGCGAGGCTTCCCTTAGCAACGACTGTAACTTTTGTTATACATAACTTGATTTGAACAAGGCAATACTATTTATCAAAATATCAAAATAAAATAGAAGCCAATGCTTGCTAATTTCAACAGTGTAACTATTTTCTGTACGGAGGGCATTGGGAACGTTTTCAACTCTAATGGGAAAGTTGTTGCATACTGTTGGTCACTTATTAATACGTTGCCAAAGACACTGTAACTTTTTCCATTTTGTCTGTCATGTGTGCGTGCGTGTGTGTGTCTGTATGTGACGGCCAGATTGTAAACACAATATCTCAAGTTTTAGCGCAAGTTGAGTTGGGTGGTGACCTGAACAACATCTATCGATAGCAATCATGACAATTGGATCAAGTTGAGCTTCATAAATTAACTATCAACCATTTTCATAATTAGCATATTTTCATTTATCATCGATTAGACATACATTATCCTTACTCCCATCCACTTCCCATCCCTCTCTCAGCTCTTTCCACCCCTCTCTCACCCCTCTCCTGATCATGATTCTCATCCACATACATGTACTGAAGATGCTATTCAGCAATTATTTACCTAGTTGTTTATTATGTCATCATTTCAAGGTCATCAGACCAAAATAATTCATCTTGTTTAATGGGTGTGAAAAGAAACGTCTAATGCCGGTAATCTGACCTACTTTCGAATGAGGTGTAACAGAAGTGTTAGACACTACCATCGATCCCAAAAAATACACACACAGCTTGCTACCGTCGGTAATTAGACACTAGTGTACAGTCAGTACATACAGCTGCGGTCAATACCCACAGCACAGTGTATAAACGATACAGCGATGGACATCTCAGGTCAAGCTAAAGAAAACAAGGTATCTGTACTGTTTGCATTTTGTAGCGACACAAACAAAATGTCACGTGCAAGCAACAGAAAGTTAACTTTTTCAGATGGCCGCACGCGGTTTGGGGCGAGTCTTCAATGCCTTTAAGTGGCTAAATACGTGTGAATTTGCCAGTGTCTGTACAAATTAATGTTGCTCTTGTATTAATAATTCAAGGAAAGTGCAAGTGGGAATATGATATAAGCCATTCCTTTTTTTTTCTGGGGGAAGGGGGGGGGACTGACAATTTTGAGCCAAGTGGCTACAAACTGAAAATCTAGTCCTGGTCATGTGATACTGTATGTGTTGTGCACAATATGAGAAAAACGTGAGAAGTATCCCAGTCAGGTGAACTCTAGATAGGAGATTGAATTACTGTCTCAATTAACAGAAGTCTCCCTTGATCTGGTGGGGCGGTGGTAGATGTTCCAGCTCAGTAGAACTTGATAATTTTCTCCTACCCCCCCATGCTGTTTTATGTTCATTAATGGTATGCTACCTATGCTGCACAAGACACTTCAAGAGCTTTAAGATTTCTCACCATCATGTGAACATTGCTAAAGGTACATACATATAATATATTGACCAGTCAGATGACTGCATTCTGGTGGCAGGCAATGACACTTCAATGGGGAAGGAAGAAAAATAATCTATACTGTCACTTGAGAAGCTCATCGCAATAATACTGTTGAACATTCCTAATTCCAGATCTTCTAGATCTAGATTAGTAACTTCTGTACCTAGTCTGTGATGTTATCATGAGGGATGATTTTAGAAGCTTTGCTGTTGTATTATAATAATGGTTCTTGCCTGATGCTCTTGAAATGTGATACATATGGAATGTTTCCTTAGCTCTCAATGTTCTCTTCGGTTAGAATTTCATGACAATGTAACTTGTTTTGAAAAAGTACAGAATGTTGTTTCAAATATTTTCCTCAGTTTTAAAGTATTTTATTCGTCCTCCCCCCTTTTATTCGTCCTCCCCCCCTCCATCCCCCTTCCCTCCATAAAAGAAGAAAGTTTAGTTGCCGTGAGGACATTACTAACAGTGCTGTTGCCAGGTGCATTCATAAAAATTCACCTAATTAAAAAATTATCCTGGATACAAAATGCTTTAGGATTCAGTATTGGCCTAAGGATACAAGAACAGTAACTCATGTAATATTGTTAGTGAATTAACCTCAGCCAGAGGGATATCCTTTGAAGCAAAGCACAAAACAAAGTGTAAAGAATTAGATACATTCAGATACTGTTTTAATTTTTTGCTGGAAAGAATGAGTGACAAGTTTCTGAAAACTTCAAAGAGTCTGCTGAGTTAGGGGTAGTGTATGTGAGTTAATAACCTGTATACATACATGCTATCTATCTGTTGGTGTGTTAGGTCCAGGTGTTGGAGAAATCCCTGATGTGGGGCTTATTTGATCTCCATGGGAGCTAGAGCTGTAACCTCTCTAGGAACATTGCAGGCTCTGTACAGCTAGAGTATGGTAGGGGTTAAGTGTAATAGTAGAGGGGAGTTACGTATTGAAATACTGTGCCATTGCTCAACCTCGTTCTACTCAAGTCAAGGTCTTCTTATGTCGCATTCATGCTGTCTCTCAGGGTGTACCAGTATTAAATGCAGCTGCAAGATGTGGATATTAATGTAGATAAATTGCATTTGTCCTAGAAGTTTGAAGAGTTAATTTAAAGGCATATTGAAGTCTGCATACTGCTTTAAGACCCATTAAAATAACCAGACAACCGTCCAGTAAAATGTAGCTATGCCTGATCACTTCAGCTGTTTGGGCCTACTGTGACCTCAATTGGGCCTTTTAGGTGGCAAGGGCTACACCTGCGTCCTGGATATGGAGAACAATTGTTCCCATGTTTACATCTCCACGATTCACCGAATATGTCACTTTCAGTTGTGAAGTATAGCACCTGACTTAAAGACGATAAGTGGAGTCGATAGCTGACTAATTGGAACCCTACCATTTTATGTCCGTTAACATTTTAGTTGGAATGCAATGTGTTACATTACTGCACTAGCGAGAATGTGAGCTCCTTTTCTCGGTGTAACATTAATGTATTTGTAGTTAATGATGAGGGTTATGACAGAAATTCCAAGCATCGCAGAGAAATGAGTGTTGTCTTCTACCATCCATGAAACAGCATTAAAAGCGGTATTAATTGTTTGTTTTCTTGTGCAAATTATGAAGGGATTCTTCACATTGCAGAGTCACACTTGTGTGCATACTTAGATACATACTGTGCACTAATGTATCTGTCCTGTACACACCACGTTATTTAGAATGTGAAATTCTATAATTACCTAATATTATGCAATTAATACTATTTGTTAATAATGGATCCATCTGTGACAAGACAAAGAATAAATACTGTCAAACATCTCATACCCAATCCCAGTGTAATTTCAGATAAAGTAAATTATAAACAAAGTCGTTTTCGTTGGATTTTTCTTTTCTTTTCGGTATGAACTACAATAAAATTCAATAGGCCCAACCTTGATTGAAATAAGTTCTTACTTTTCATGAATATTTGGTTTTGCATAAAAAAATATATACTCACTGTCAAGTTTCCAATCATTGCACGTATGTGATATTCTCCTTAAATCAACGGACTGTATGAGTTCTAAAAAATGACATGTTTTATGTTCCTTACAGACCATGATGGGCAACTTTTTGACCTTGATAGTGCAAAAAAATTCCTTGAAATTGATTTTCATGCACTACAAAAAAAATATTCTTATGCAAGGATTTAGCTGATCCAGTTTTATAAGAATTAAAAAAAAAAATACAAATTGAAATATTCTGAAACAAATTTAGTTCATTTTTGGATATGATATGAACAAGCTTGTAAATTTTGAAAATGACTTTCGCTCCCAAAAGTGCAGTTTGCATTGACAATCAATAACTCATTATCTCTGGTTACAATGCATTCCAAACATAAGATGAATTGCTTTTTCAAATATGTTTTGTAAAAGTCGCCAATCCTCATTTGATGGAATACTTGTAGAATGTACTGTCTGATCCATAGTTAGTCTCACTCAGATGATTAATTTTGCTCAAATTTGAAATCAATAAACACTTTGTATGATATATTCGTTTGTCACTTTGTAAGAGATTATTAATAACAGAGCTATAACAAGAAGAGCTACTGTACAGAATGTTAACATACTGCAGTAGCATCATAATTCACATTCAGTAATGATGCTACCCTGTACACATGCTGTATAGTATGTGCAGAGAGTAACATCATTATTAACATTCAGTAATGATGCTACCCTGTACACATGCTGTATAGTATGTGAAGAGAGTAGCATCATTATTCACATTCAGTAATGATGCTACCCTGTACACATGCTTTATAGTATGTGCAGAGAGTAGCATCATTATTCACATTCAGTAATGATGCTACCCTGTACACATGCTGTATATAGTATGTGCAGAGAGTAGCATCATTATTCACATTCAGTAATGATGCTACCCTGTACACATGCTGTATAGTATGTGCAGAGAGGATCATTATTATTCACATTCAGTAATGATGCTATCCTGTACACATGCTGTATACAGTAGTATGTGCAGAGAGTAGCATCATTATTCACATTCAGTAATGATGCTGTACACATGCTGTATAGTATGTGCAGAGAGTAGCATCATTATTCACATTCAGTAATGATGCTACCCTGTACACATGCTGTATAGTATGTGAAGAGAGTAGCATCATTATACACATTCAGTAATGATGCTACCCTGTACACATGCTGTATAGTATGTGCAGAGAGTAACATCATTATTAACATTCAGTAATGATGCTACCCTGTACACATGCTGTACTTAGTATGTGCAGAGAGTAGCATCATTATTCACATTCAGTAATGATGCTACCCTGTACACAGTATGTGCAGAGAGTAACATCATTATTCACATTCAGTAATGATGCTACCCTGTACACATGCTGTACTTTGTATGTGCAGAGAGTAGCATCATTATTCACATTCAGTAATGATGCTACCCTGTACACATGCTGTATAGTATGTGCAGAGAGTAGCATCATTATTCACATTCAGTAATGATGCTACCCTGTACACATGCTGTATAGTATGTGCAGAGAGTAGCATCATTATTCACATTCAGTAATGATGCTACCCTGTACACATGCTGTATAGTATGTGCAGAGAGTAACATCATTATTAACATTCAGTAATGATGCTACCCTGTACACATGCTGTATAGTATGTGCAGAGAGTAGCATCATTATTCACATTCAGTAATGATGCTACCCTGTACACATGCTGTATAGTATGTGCAGAGAGTAGCATCATTATTCACATTCAGTAATGATGCTACCCTGTACACATGCTGTACTTAGTATGTGCAGAGAGTATCATCATTATTCACATTCAGTAATGATGCTACCCTGTACACAGTATGTGCAGAGAGTAACATCATTATTCACATTCAGTAATGATGCTACCCTGTACACATGCTGTACTTTGTATGTGCAGAGAGTAGCATCATTATTCACATTCAGTAATGATGCTGTACACATGCTGTATAGTATGTGCAGAGAGTAACATCATTATTAACATTCAGTAATGATGCTGTACACATGCTGTATAGTATGTGCAGAGAGTAGCATCATTATTCACATTCAGTAATGATGCTACCCTGTACACATGCTGTACTTTGTATGTGCAGAGAGTAGCATCATTATTCACATTCAGTAATGATGCTACCCTGTACACATGCTGTATAGTATGTGCAGAGAGTAACATCATTATTCACATTCAGTAATGATGCTACCCTGTACACATGCTGTATAGTATGTGAAGAGAGTAGCATCATTATTCACATTCAGTAATGATGCTACCCTGTACACATGCTGTACTTTGTATGTGCAGAGAGTAGCATCATTATTCACATTCAGTAATGATGCTACCCTGTACACATGCTGTATAGTATGTGCAGAGAGTAACATCATTATTAACATTCAGTAATGATGCTACCCTGTACACATGCTGTATAGTATGTGCAGAGAGTAACATCATTATTAACATTCAGTAATGATGCTACCCTGTACACATGCTGTACTTTGTATGTGCAGAGAGTAGCATCATTATTCACATTCAGTAATGATGCTACCCTGTACACATGCTGTATAGTATGTGCAGAGAGTAACATCATTATTCACATTCAGTAATGATGCTACCCTGTACACATGCTGTATAGTATGTGAAGAGAGTAGCATCATTATTCACATTCAGTAATGATGCTACCCTGTACACATGCTGTACTTTGTATGTGCAGAGAGTAGCATCATTATTCACATTCAGTAATGATGCTACCCTGTACACATGCTGTATAGTATGTGCAGAGAGTAACATCATTATTAACATTCAGTAATGATGCTACCCTGTACACATGCTGTATAGTATGTGCAGAGAGTAGCATCATTATTCACATTCAGTAATGATGCTACCCTGTACACATGCTGTATAGTATGTGCAGAGAGTAACATCATTATTAACATTCAGTAATGATGCTACCCTGTACACATGCTGTATAGTATGTGAAGAGAGTAGCATCATTATACACATTCAGTAATGATGCTGTACACATGCTGTACTTTGTATGTGCAGAGAGTAACATCATTATTCACATTAGTAATGATGCTACCCTGTACACATGCTGTATAATATGTGCAGAGAGTAGCATCATTATTCACATTCAGTAATGATGCTACCCTGTACACATGCTGTATAGTATGTGCAGAGAGTAACATCATTATTCACATTCAGTAATGATGCTACCCTGTACACATGCTGTATAGTATGTGCAGAGAGTAGCATCATTATTCACATTCAGTAATGATGCTACCCTGTACACATGCTGTATATAGTATGTGCAGAGAGTAGCATCATTATTCACATTCAGTAATGATGCTACCCTGTACACATGCTGTATAGTATGTGCAGAGAGTAACATCATTATTCACATTCAGTAATGATGCTACCCTGTACACATGCTGTTCTTTGTATGTGCAGAGAGTAGCATCATTATTCCCATTCAGTAATGATGCTACCCTGTACACATGCTGTATTTAGTATGTGCAGAGAGTAACATCATTATTCACATTCAGTAATGATGCTACCCTTTACACATGCTGTACTTTGTATGTGCAGAGAGTAGCATCATTATTCACATTCAGTAATGATGCTACCCTGTACACATGCTGTATAGTATGTGCAGAGAGTAACATCATTATTCACATTCAGTAATGATACTACCCTGTACACATGCTGTATAGTATGTGCAGAGAATAACATTATTAACATTCAGTAATGATGCTACCCTGTACACATGCTGTATAGTATGTGAGGAGAGTAGCATCATTATTAACATTCAGTAATGATGCTACCCTGTACACATGCTGTATAGTATGTGAGGAGAATAACATCATTATTAACATTCAGTAATGATGCTACCCTGTACACATGCTGTACTTTGTATGTGCAGAGAGTAACATCATTATTCACATTCAGTAATGATGCTACCCTGTACACATGCTGTATAGTATGTGCAGAGAGTAGCATCATTATTCACATTCAGTAATGATGCTACCCTGTACACATGCTGTATAGTATGTGCAGAGAGTAGCATCATTATTCACATTCAGTAATGATGCTACCCTGTACACATGCTGTATAGTATGTGCAGAGAGTAGCATCATTATTCACATTCAGTAATGATGCTACCCTGTACACATGCTGTATAGTATGTGCAGAGAGTATCATCATTATACACATTCAGTAATGATGCTATCCTGTACACATGCTGTATATAGTATGTGCAGAGAGTAGCATCATTATTCACATTTTTGGAAGTTGTATTGAACAAATGTTTTCCTGGCTTATACCACTTATCCTCTTCTCCTCACCCCCCTCCTCTTCTCCTCACCCCCCATAAGTACTTATTATCCCTTATTTCTGAGCCTTCAAAATGGCTACATACAATTTGAACACTGAATCGTTCCCTGTCAATATTGTACCCTCAAATAAGCCAATGTCTTGTGGTTTAGACATATTTTGCTAATCTTCAGTTTTCCAAGTTTAGTAGTGCAGCGCAGATGGATTTGCCTCATAATTCTGGATCCTATTTCTGTAGTTCTTGTTCAGTGTATGTGTGTTTGTATGTATGTACATGTATGTATGTCATTGTTTGTATATCATTGTATGTATGTGTAGAGTTCTATGTACATGATTTGATAACTAATTAAACAGCAGATAGCTGTAGCCCTGAATATATTCACTCTTTAACATTTGCACTAATTTCCAGAACATCTATGGGTAGGAAATTTTACCATCCATGTTAGACAGTCAGACTGTCTAACATCACGGTCGGTTTCATGTATAAATAATGATTCTGTGTGTACTCAAAAAATTGATATGCATATCCCCCCCTGCTAGATGAGGAGATCTTTGCTGGTTGGAGCGGTTTGGTTTATGTCAGTAGGCGTGACTAATTGGAAAAAAGAAAACAAATACCAGATATATAGAAAAGTCACATTTTCATTTTAACTATTTGCAGAAGAAATTGTTATTTCACTGGTAATATTTTTCCTGGAAGTCATTCAACCTTAATTCTAGTAAAGAATTTTGAGAAATTTATGTATTCTTTTTTCTTCTTTTTGAACCTTTGCTCTGTTTTAGCACAGACGTAATTTTGCTCTAGATACATTAAGTGACCAGTTTATTTAAATGATGTCTTCTAGTTCTACAGTATAAATCTTGATGTACTTTTGTGAAGGCTTTGAACACAAACCCCTTGGAATTAAATGACTACAGAAATACTACAGTACCTACTGTATACAGTAGGCCTACCTACTGTATACAGTAGGCCTACACACTGTATACAATAGCCCTAACATACTGTATGCAGTATGCCTGCATACTGTAGACAGTAGGCCTGCATACTGTAGACAGTAGGCCTACATACTGTAGACAGTAGGCCTACATACGGTAGGCCTACATACACTGGCGTAGCCAGGAATTTTTTCAGTGGGGGGCGTTGGGGGGGGCTTGACCATTTCCTGAGAGGGCGTCTTGTTACTATCTAAGCGGAGCACCACCATGGGTTGGCGCACAGCGTACCGGGATTTTTAGCTAAAAAGGCCTCCTGGATCGTTGGAAAATGACATTCCCAGGCCTTGTAAGCTGCTCTAAAGTTTTTTCAACATCCTTTATTTTGAGATCCCATGTCTTGATATGGTCATCAAATAGTTTAGTGAAATAGAAAAAAAAAACAGTCTGGTAAGTTACTTTGAAATATCATGACATATCTTTTGTGAGTTTGACACCGGCATTGACATTTTTCAACAAATCTGCAAATTGTGCATGGAGAAAAAGGAAAGATTGACTGGGCTTTCAGGCAAGTAACATACTGAAATGACCGAACCACATGCAAACTGACATCAAATATTGCTTCTGAAATACTATTAGGGTGATAGACTGATTGGCCGGTAGTTCTCAGCGATAGTATTGTCTCCTTTCGTGAAAATTTGTTTTTTTTAGTGGTTTTAAGACCATCAGGGTGCGTCCCAGAAGTGAAAACCTGATTCAAAATGTAACAGAGTATCGAGGCAATGACGCGAGCAATGATGTGAGACACCTGTATGATGTCAGCATTGTTTTATTTTTAACATCTTCTTTGGCGTTCCAGTACCTGGAAACCACCTTTCTATAAGGGTATAGTATAGCTCACTAGCTTGTTTGATCAGTTAATATGCACTGGATACATGATCCTGAGTGGCTGTTTGTATTGGTATTTTTTCAGGCGTGTAGCCCCCCTTGTCCACGCCACTGCCTACATATTGTATGCAGTAGGCCTGCATACTGTAGACAGTAGGCCCACATACTGTATCCAATAGACCAACATATTGTATACAGAAGCCCTACATAGTGTAGACAGTAGGCTTCTTTGAGTGGTGTGCAGATGTCTCTATACAGTATACACTGTGAATTTACTGTACCTGTTGTCTTTATGTAGACTGATGAAAGTCAAAATCACCATGACAATAGCATGTTTGATCTTTTGAAGTATACAGTACAATGCTCAGCCCATGTACAGTATGTTAACTATTTAAATTGGGTAACATTTCATGTTTTTACTGTTGATGTTTACAATATAAGTATGTCATTACAACTAAGAATTGTATAACTCCCATCACCAACCCTCTTCCCCCTTCCCTCCCCCATCTCCAAGCTGCTCCCACCATGTCCACACCATTCTCTTCCTTTCCTATCCCTTCCTGTACCGTCCCTCAAAAACAGGAAGAAGAAATGTCAACCATTTTGATGAACCAATTTACTGTATTTTGTCCTACCATTTGCTACGTAACCTTGGATAAAAAAAGAGGATATATGGTGTGAAGATTGCGCAAAAACAAACGTTTAATGCTGGTAATTTGACCTAGTTTCGAAGAGGTGTAACAGAAGTGTTAAACACCACCTTCGATCCCGGAAAATACACACACAGCTTGCTACCGTCGGTAATTAGACACTAGTGTACAGTCAGTACATACAGCTGCGGTCAATACACACAGCACAGTGTAGAAACGATACAACGATGGACATGTCAGGTCCAGCTAATGATAACAATTAAGGTATCACGTTTCATTACTATCTGCATTTTGTAGCGACACGAACAAAATGTCACTTGCAAGCAACAGAAAGTTAACTTTTGCAGATGGCCGCATGCGGTTTGGGGCGAGTCTTCAATGCCTTTAAAGAAAATCCCATATATACTTTTCTTTGAAGTTTGTGAAGAATTGTGTGTGAGGAAGGATGTGTAGTACAGAGCTACTGTATAAACTACATACATACATACACACACACACAGATACATACAGTACATTGTCTACAGTCTAGTACTATGACTGTTCCACTAGTCAAATCTGTATTGTCAACAGTACACACACACTTACTGTACAGTACAGACTGTACAGTATACCTCCCCTTTTGTATTCTAGCTGACCTTTCTCATAAAATTACTCCCCCCCCCCCCAAAAAAAAAAAAGCAATGTACTGTATTACACCTTGAAAAAAATTTGTTTGGAAAGGTTAATAAGCCATAAATTCCTTACAAATATTTGCAGAATTTTGCTTTTAATAAGGTGTCAGTCTAACCACTATCCTGTGTACAAAGCAGTGGGAGATCACAGTTTAGTCTAACCCATGGATGAATACCAACTATTCAGAAATGCTGTTGTCCTAATGTTAATAAAGGTTGATGATACCTGTGGTTATCCATCATGGCATTTTGTTTACAAACTGGCAAATTATCAATCCATCATGTGATAAGTTGTGATTTAAATATGACACACTGTAACTAACTGCAACACAGTTGTTGGTTTGTTTGTAAGTATATATAAAGACACATTTGATTACTTCAAATTCAGCTTTATTGACATTAAAGATGTGAGTAATGTACATTAAACTAGAAAAAGATGTAACTAACATTGGTCCTTACCTGTCTCCACCTGATTATTGCACTTTATACCTACTACTTTGTCTACAGTATAACAGAGAACAGTAGAGCTCAGTGTCCTACTTAATAGCATGACAGCCCTGCTGCGTTGAAATATAAACGTCTTTAAAAGCATATCAAACTGTTACGTGCAACTATGTTTAAAACCAATGTTGGCTAGTACGTACAGTGTTCTTGTTTAGGGCTAATACGTACAGTGTTCTTGTTAAGGGCTAGTACGTACAGTGTTCTTGTTAAGGGCTAGCACGTACACTGTGCTTGTTAAGGGCTAGTATGCACATTGTTCTTGTTTATGGCTAATACGTACAGTGTTCTTGTTATGGGCTAGTACGTACAGTGTTCTTGTTAAGGGCTAGTACTGTACGTACAGGGTTCTTGTTAAAGGCTAATACGTACAGTGATCTTGTTAAGGGCTAGTTCTTACAGTGTTCTTGTTAAGGGCTAGTACTGTACGTACAGGGTTCTTGTTAAGGGCTAATACGTACAGTGTTCTTGTTATGGGCTAGTACGTACAGTGTTCTTGTTAAGGGCTACTGTAGTACATACAGTGTTCTTGTTAAGGGCTCGTAAGTGCAGTGTTCTTGTAACGGGCTAGTACGTACAGTGTTCTTGTTAAAGGCTAGTACTGTACGTACAGGGTTCTTGTTAAGGGCTAATACGTACAGTGTTCTTGTTATGGGCTAGTACGTACAGTGTTCTTGTTAAGGGCTAGTACTGTACGTACAGGGTTCTTGTTAAAGGCTAATACGTACAGTGATCTTGTTAAGGGCTAGTTCTTACAGTGTTCTTGTTAAGGGCTAGTACTGTACGTACAGGGTTCTTGTTAAGGGCTAATACGTACAGTGTTCTTGTTATGGGCTAGTACGTACAGTGTTCTTGTTAAGGGCTACTGTAGTACATACAGTGTTCTTGTTAAGGGCTCGTAAGTGCAGTGTTCTTGTAACGGGCTAGTACGTACAGTGTTCTTGTTAAAGGCTAGTACTGTACGTACAGGGTTCTTGTTAAGGGCTAATACGTACAGTGTTCTTGTTATGGGCTAGTACGTACAGTGTTCTTGTTAAGGGCTAGTTCATACAGTGTTCTTGTTAAGGGCTAGTACTGTACGTACAGGGTTCTTGTTAAGGGCTAATACGTACAGTGATCTTGTTAAGGGCTAGTTCGTACAGTGTTCTTGTTAAGGGCTAGTACTGTACGTACAGGGTTCTTGTTAAGGGCTAATACGTACAGTGTTCTTGTTATGGGCTAGTACGTACAGTGTTCTTGTTAAGGGCTAGTACGTACAGTGTTCTTGTTAAGGGCTCGTAAGTGCAGTGTTCTTGTAAAGGGCTAGTACGTACAGTGTTCTTGTTAAGGGCTAGTACTGTACGTACAGGGTTCTTGTTAAGGGCTAATACGTACAGTGTTCTTGTTATGGGCTAATACGTACAGTGTTCTTGTTAAGGGCTAGTACGCACAGTGTTCTTGTTAAGGGCTCGTAAGTGCAGTGTTCTTGTAAAGGGCTAGTACGTACAGGGTTCTTGTTAAGGGCTAGTACTGTACGTACAGGGTTCTTGTTAAGGGCTAATACGTACAGTGTTCTTGTTATGGGCTAATACGTACAGTGTTCTTGTTAAGGGCTAGTACGTACAGTGTTCTTGTTAAGGGCTCGTAAGTGCAGTGTTCTTGTAAAGGGCTAGTACGTACAGTGTTCTTGTAAAGGGCTAGTTCGTACAGTGATCTTGTTAAGGGCTAGTTCATACAGTGTTCTTGTTAAGGGCTAGTACTGTACGTACTGGGTTCTTGTTAAGGGCTAATACGTACAGTGTTCTTGTTATGGGCTAGTACGTACAGTGTTCTTGTTAAGGGCTAGTACGTACAGTGTTCTTGTTAAGGGCTCGTAAGTGCAGTGTTCTTGTAAAGGGCTAGTACGTACAGTGTTCTTGTTAAGGGCTAGTACTGTACGTACAGGGTTCTTGTTAAGGGCTAATATGTACAGTGTTCTTGTTATGGGCTAGTACGTACAGTGTTCTTGTTAAGGGCTAGTACGTGCAGTGTTCTTGTTAAGGGCTTGTAAGTGCAGTGTTCTTGTAAAGGGCTAGTACGTACAGTGTTCTTGTTATGGGCTAGTTCGTACAGTGATCTTGTTAAGGGCTAGTTCGCACATTGTTCTAGTTAATGGCTAGTATGAACAGTGTTCTTGTTAAGGGCTACAGTAGGTACAGTTACTACAGTACAGTACTTCATTATTGTATCTTTAGTTACAACTTTTTCAGTAAAACTTATTGAAATGCAACAGAAGTCTTGAGCAGTGATTTTACAAAAGAGCAATTTTATTCTTCAAATGCATCCAAGCACTTGTAGTATAGTACCTTGAGTTCAAATAATGAACACAAATATTAAAGATACTAATGTATACAAAAATGTCAACCCTTTATCCCTTGGAAATGAAACTAGTTCTGCACTAAGTTCAAACTGAGCTTGCACAGTAAAAACAGTTAGGTACAGTACAGTATGTAGCTGACTGATATACTGTGAAGGCAAAGTAACACACACACATGATAACAGAAAATACTGGTTTCACACTAGCTGTGTCTTTCCCAATATGAATTGCCTCTGGTTGTGCTAAATTTGTGTCAAGAACTTTAAGGGCTTTTGTTTGCTTATTTAATTGAAAATAATGACAGTTCCCCTTGTATAATAGCAGCTTGAACATTTTTTGTTTTGTTTTTCATACAGCACCAACAGGCCTTGTCATTTTAGTTTTAGGTGTGCAACTGTGATGGCACAATTAATATTAATTTTTGTCTTTAAACTAAAAACATTAAGGCTAAGATACAGCAGAAATGTTATTTTTGGTTTATTCATCAACTCAACCCATGCTTGAATTGGTCTTACACACTGTACGTATGAGTTACATGCCCTAGAACAGCCTGCAATTGGGTACATGGAAAATGTTGGGACATCGTAGCACATGGGCTGTACCCTACAATTGAAGTCACACACCAAATGGAAACTTTCTACAACCTTGAGGAATGCGATTGTTAGTACATTTACACCACTCCTCAATTCTTTGAGGCGGGCAATATTTACTGTAGCACCTGGAAATTCTAAAAATCTTGCCTGTAACAATTGCTGAAAATATACTGGATTAAATAAATTTTTATTTAATATATAGTAAATTGTTAATATGCTTGCTAAAATTAAAGTATAAGTTTTAATGAAAGTTCATTGTTGAAGTATCCCTTTATACACATTTACCTACTTGGCTTCTGCAAGTATGGTGCCACTGTAACTTGAGTAGTTAGTATTTTGATGCAGTGCTTAGACTGCGGTTTGGGGATTATGTGAACTTCTGTATGTAGCCTATATGTGTAAGTATAATCAATATTTTAAAAGATTAATCATATATGCATATATGTAGGATGAAGATTCATTTACCGAATATAATAAAAAATATTAAAAGAAATTTTATGATGAGAAGCATTTCAAGCTATTGGAGTATTCCATAATTTTAAGTTGCAATGTACTGGAGACGTAGACAGATGCATCATCCATATATTAAACCAAAGATGGGCAACCACGTTGGTGCCTCATAGAGACATACATGTATGTAGATTGCTTGAAGAACTGTACCATCAGCCATATGTACCGGAGGGGTCCTCAGCCTTACAGTAATCTTGCATCAAATCAATGAAGTTTAACAAGTTTCAGCAACAGACAAATCATGCCGGGTTTACAGACTACACCCAATTACTAAATTAGCCCACATTTGTGATGCAGCAAATAAGGATAGTCCAACTATTGCAGCATGTGTATTTAATTAAATGTGAAATTGAGCTGTTAATAATTGATTCTTGCAAGAAATTGAGAACAGGAAGAAGTGTAACCCTGTATGATATTGCAGTACATGTCTCCTCTATATTCCATTTGACATTACTGCAGCACTACTGTATCACATTACCAGAATGTTTGCCTCGACCTCTTTTTCCTATCCGTGTGTGATGTCTGTGATCTAGACATCCTACAGGAAATGATCTAACTGACAGTTTTAATTACTGTTGTTTTATCTGTCTAGTGGCAAGAGCGAGTTGAGAAGGGTCAAAGAGAGTTTGAAGCCATTTCCAAGACAATCCGCAGAGAAGTGAATAGATTTGAGGTGAGTGTAGTTTCGTACTACGGTAGAAGCTAATCCTGTCACTTTGGAAAGATGATATTAAATAACTTCATGGTGGAAATGAAGGAATGTTTATTTTATTTTCCATTTAGGTTTGATTAATTTTCTTGGAATCTGAAGCAGTTTATCAGATGAATCATCCAACATTCATGGTTTCCTGTGATCATTTAGAGGACATTACCCTCAACCTAGAATTTAAATATCAAGTTGGTCAACGCTCATCAAATTTGCCTAATTTTGTGGTGAAAAAAAGATGCATACTGATTATGTTACAGATTGTGGACATGCATTTGAACTTTTTGATTCCTGGCCAAGGGCAAAAGGAATCCATGCTACATTGCTATTGTAATGGCATGGGTACAGTATGTTTGTTTATGTGACCGCTTGTCTTATAAACAGGATAATTCAACACGGATAGCTTGCATGAACTTTGTTTGTATATGAACTTTGAATATGAGTACATTGGTATTGTATAAACTACACAGCCCCACTACATATACAGTAGAAACATTGCCCCGATCTTCTCATAAATCAAACATGAACTTCACCTCATGATTATTATTTTTATATGGTTGAATATTTCACCGATTAGGTGTAGTAGCCAAATGATTGTCTGAGATTGATGCAAAGCCCCTACTACCTGTTGCAAAGTAATGTGTTTTTAGCTGCTTATTATGACTGCAGTTGCTAAGTACTGTAAACTGTTGATCACTTATATACACTTTCAGTCAATTTAAAATGGTATTGGTTCAAACATTTTGCTGTATGGTACTAAACTGCCTTATTTACATCGCATGACCATTGTTTTCCAGGGTTACAGTAGCTGTGTTTTTTTATTAGCCTAACATTGCTTTCAAAATTAAATATATTCCACCAACCTGCTGTTTCAACTTATGTGAGTCATCTGCCTTTTTGTTTTTGTCTTCACGTACAGACCAATCGGGTGCAAGACTTCCGATCAGTGATTATCAAATATTTGGAATCGTTAATGGAGAAGCAACAAAAGGTAACGTGCAACAAATATTGTCATTTAGTGAAGAAAATCATGAAGCAGAATAGTAAACAGGACAAAATTAGAAAATTGCAATTTTCAAGAGTCACTGGAAATGACTAAGACCAGATGAGTCAAAACAAGCAGAAAAATCATTTTACTGGCTTCAGCTGTATTAATGTATAAGATACATATGGTGAGTTTGTCTTTCCATATGACTGACAAAGTGCTTAGAAGATTAGCATGCTAGTTTCTTCCTGTTTGACGTTATCAAAACAACATCTTAATGCAGATCTGTGTTAGAACTCTCACTCTGGGAGTTACACTTGAAGTATAATCATGTTGATTGTAGCTATTACATGACTAGTCTTGCATTGGTAATTTTTCAGAATTTTACAAGTTACTTAAAAATGAACATCTTGTTTTATATATACTAATATGGATTACCTATGCTGTTTATGTGAGGGTTCACAAAGATTCAAGTTCGTTAGTCCAAATGACAGAGAATCCTTTTTCTGATATCTCATAATTAAATCAAAATGAGCCAATTGTTTAACCAATGCTTAGATGTATAATAGTTTCATATGCATTGAAGGGTTCTATTTTTAGTATTTTGTGCGGTGTAATTGTTCTTTTAATGATAAGTTTATGCACATGTTCATTCACGTACCTGCTCTTTGGTTAATGATTCTGTTTTGTTTATTTTATCGTTCACAGCTTATTCAATACTGGGAAGCATTCCTGCCAGAAGCAAAAGCTATAGCTTAGCAGATTAAATTTACATAAACTTTGGTGGTACTGGTCCTAGCACTCACACAAAGGCCTTTCTTACATGAGAAAGTTAAACACAAATCATGTTCACTTTGCATTTGTCACAGACTTGTTATTTCTTCTTTTTCCCTTTCTTATTATCCTTTTATTAAAAAACACAATATGCTAGTGACTGTCTTTGCCCAGGGTAGATCCAACATTATTTACCTAGGTATACCTATGTTTATGCAGGAATTTACCTCAGATTACATAGAACGACACACTGCATGGGACTGAATGAAATACTGTCAGTCTCTTTCGCAGAGTTGTTTATGATTGGTTAATCTGAGTCATCCACATGAAAGCTACATAGGAATGTCTTGATTATAAATCATGACTAATAAAGTCATTGTAGTATGATTATAAGGAATATTAACAGATTTGATTTGATTTTATGTACAAGCAAAAATCATTGAAGTTGTTGTTTTATCAGTTTTTGTTTCATGTTGATATATGTCTAGAGCTGTCTGATATGCCTTATTTAAGTCTCAGAGGACTTCGTTGGAAAAACACATGATATCTTGTGCTGCCTCAACAGCAAAAAGTCTGGTGTATATTTTGATTATCTTTTGCAATATTATGTATCTGAACTTCCTATTCAAGTTTATAGTTTATCTGAATAGGAAAGAACTTTAAAAAAATGGACATTAATGAAATAACTAAGGTTGTGTTTTGCCAAACTTTATGATGTACAAATAATGATCCGTCACAATAAACAAGTTAGAACCCAACCTGTCGTCGGGGTTGTTGGTTTGTCTTGCAGGATGGACCAACAAATCAATGTTATATCCAGGACCATGATTGTGTTACTGTTGTTAATGTTCAGGATGTGTTTATTATTTCTGGTGATGTACAAATAATGATCAGTCACAATAAACAAGTTAGAACCAACCTGTCGTCAGGGTTGTTGGTTTGTCTTGCAGGATGGACCAACAAATCAATGTTATATCAGTGTATTACTGTTGTTAATGTTCAGGATGTGTTTATTATTTCTGGCTATTTATCAGCTTCTACTAAGAAATACCTCAAGACCATAAATAATAGGGTTGACTTTATTCCTCAATTATTCATGCTTTCAGGTAATGTTAGAATATACTGGATCGCTTACCATTGATGCTAAGTTACATTCATGCCTGATAAGTAAACTTGATAAACATTTCTGAATTGATATGTCAGTATGAAGGTATTGTATGTAATACTGTTTGAAATATGGTCATAAAGTCTTATTTGTGGGTGTTAAGTTTAAAATCTGATTTACAAAGCAGGCTTTTATTGCAGATTTTAAGTTTACATTCATCGAACGTGTTGTCTGTTAAACATTTGTCTGATAACACTGAGTAAACAGCAAGTTGAGTTTTCACTTTCATAAATGGTAAAATGTACATACAGTTATGTGTGTTTAGCATTGCATTGCATGAGTGTTTAGGATGGCATTGCACTTTGATCAGGAAATAAGATGACATTAACATCGTTCATCATTCTAGCCCTCCATAGTTTACCTTTACACCATAAAATGTGTTGTTATTGATTTAAATATACTTTTGAGCATGTAGCTATTGTGAAATGTCACTTGTCAAATCATATTTTGTATTTTTTATGCAATCTTCAATGAAATTATCATGATTTGTTCACTTTCTTGTCCAAAATGCATGTGAATCACTTAGAGGTATAACCTCTAGAGAGAATTATCTTACCTACTTTATGCAGCCTTAACAGAAATATAAAAAATAAAGTTGTAAGAATATGATCATATTTAAAAAAAAAAATCGAGAGTTCTACATACTGTAGCTTCCTTTGTTCATGATTCTGACATGTATACAGGAAGATTGTTTATGTGAAGACACTTTAAATTGTTGAGTTAGTGTTCATATATTACAATGGTATTGTTACTTAGAGGTTTGTTAATTCTCACTTTCATTTTACTTGTCACACTCTCAATTTATCTCAATGTAATGGGAAACAGAAAAAGCATAAATTAACAAACTGTAGTTGAAGAATTGTAATATTGTTTTTTATGGCGTCAGTACTCCCTTTATATTTGGTTATGATAGTTGCTGTGCTATTCAAATACCTACTAGATAAACTGAAGCTTTGGTGATTGAAACAAAAGTAAGATAGGAAATTCTGAAGAAATCTGAGATGATAGACATAATCGAAACGTGAATTGAACTTTGATAAATCAGGAATATATTTTCTTACTGGCGTCACAAAATGAAAATTAATGAAGAAGAGCATTTTCTGTGAGGAAGTGCATTTACAGAATATGTAGACCTTCTACTTTGAAATATCTTCTGCAGGGGAGAGGTTAATATTTGTGTAATGAATGGCGTTAGAATGCAACATGATGATACACTTTGCTACTACAACAATTTGTGTTGTGACATTAGGCGCAGTTTGTGTTAACGACCCCGTTGCACGAGAGAAACCTACCCATGCGTCCGGACCTGCCTTGTGGTTTAGTTCATTAAGTCAGTTGATCAGATTTGCATTTCTTGTAATAAAACATACTTCTTGAAATATTCTGTCTTTTAAAATAGGGGATGGTTTGTGATTGAATGTCGTTAAAAAACTGGTGTCAATCGCAGTCTTGAAGGGAGGGGGGGGTCGCGTGGAACGGCATGATTGATGTTTAAAATAACTTTGTTGACTTTGGAAAAGACACTAGCAGTTCCTCTCAGTTGCATCGTATTTACAAATTGTGAAAGTAAGTTCGGCAAAATATCGTCAAAATCCCCAAAATTTAGAATTGACTTTGTACTCTTCACGAATCCTTTTCTTTTAATGGCAAAGTTATCTTATACATTTAAGTTTATGCTTTCGCAAATTAGGATTATAATGAATTCGCCTTTTCACGAAGTTCATCGCGCTCATTTTGTGTACCCTGGTATTTGCAGGTACTTCGAAGAATTTGAGATGAATAACTGTCTCGGTAGAAGGGGAATAAAGAAAAACAAGAATACTTTTGCAAGTGTATATTACAACTACCACCAGAGGCTCACCAGAGGTGACAACGAGTAGCAACACCAAGGTGCTACTGCGAGTTTCCCTTTGGCAGTTTGCCTAGGTCAGGCATATTCTGGCGCACTTTCTACAGATTAGCTAATTCAATCATTGCCGTCTGCCAGACACCCCTTCAAGCCCCTTCATTTCTCGACTATTTGTTGTAAAAGGGCTATATACACGTGAACCCGGATTTTTTTCCTTCTAACTTGTCCCCGGCAAAATGCGTCAAATTGTCCCAAAGGTCGTGATGATTCATACAGTCAGACAAAAATGATCCAAGCAAACAGATTTTCATTTCCAAAAATGGATACAGTTCCCTTAAAGACTGTCCTGGGAGGAATGATTGCTTACAAGCCTGGAAGACAAGTCTCGTTTTTCTGGGCTCATTACTCTTAATATGTTGCTTTATTGATCAAATACCCTTGAGTCCTCTATCACCGGAAGCTATTATCCTTAATTAAAATTCATGTTTCTTTATTTCCATTCCAAACAAACATTTCTTTTTGAAACAGCCTGCCACCTTATCTTCTTCACTGTTCCTTTGCAAAGTTTTCTCGAAACTTTTGACTATACTGTTGTCTTGTAACAAAAAGTACGATAACTTGAACACAATCTTTGCAATAGTTATGAGAAGTCGTAACAATTCGTCAGACCATGGAGGTAAAACAGACCTCCATGGTCAGACCATAATACCGGTCTGAATCAGTTGTGACCTTGAAGTCCTTTGTGTGTTTTGGTCTGAAGGTTTACCAAACCTACCATTGCTCAAGATAATATTGCAATTGATCAAACTAAGCCACTCTCCTTGGTTTTTAATTAAAAGGAAATAAGAAAGCGCAACAATTCCAGAAAACATGATAATGCGCTATTAACATAATAAAATTCACTAAAACATCAAAAACTAATTAATACAGAACAAGAAAGTAACACTAAAACTGAGGACTAAACCAGTATAGAATAGTTATTTAAAATATAATATTATTGAAAGGCACAAAGGCTGGTAACCAACAAAAATAGATAACTAAATAGGTGAAAAACAAGAATAAATGGGTTTTGATGAATGAAAACGAAAGTTCGATATCTGTAATAATTAATTTATTCCATTCTTATATCTACATTTCATCGCCCAGACACACGTATTAATTACACATAGTCATAAAAAGCAAATTTCAAAATGATCGACTTTGATTCCAATATTGACATAAAATTTGACTGTGGTCAAGCCAAGTATAACGGGAAACATTGTTATGGAATCATGGAATAGCATCGACAGGTATCGAAATCAAAAGGTGGCGTAAATCATTATATTTATAGTAATTTGCGGGAATGCCAAGTAAATAGTATTAACTGTACACATTAATATGAAAGTGAACAGGGCAAGAAACAAACTTTTCTTCGTTTGTTTGTCTTCTTTAATGAGGGCATTTCAACACTATTTATAAGTGAAACAACCAAACAGATACATTAGGATATATTGGTCATAACTACACGAAGTAAATAGACAAAATATTTTAAGGGGAAAAAATAAGCGCCAATTATACAAGTTTAAAGATTTCGGAAGTTTTACAAGACTGCAAAGTGAAGCAATCAAAATGAAAGTATATAGTGGTTTGGTTCCTTGCTGGAAGCATACAAAGAAACCTTAGTTACGCCGGTGTGTGTGTATGTGTGTGACACCTAAGTTTGTATGCACGATAACTCAACAAGGGAATGATTGATCAATGTCATACTTTGTGGGTGGGTGGTAAATAATAAGTTGATATAGCCTAACCTTATTGAGTTTGGTGCGCATATCATGTATATTAATGATATTGGTAGACCACCTATACATGTTAATGTGTCTTGCAATTGATAACATGTGTATGTATGAGGAGGTGTGGCTTTGCATTATTTAGGTTTCAAGTTTTTATGATTAAAACTTCACAAGGCAATTATTGATCATTACCAATTTTAGTGTGTAGGTGAACCTAATTGTTTTTGGTGCTCATAGCATGCCTAACGATGACTTTACCGGGTGAGGGATTATATATCAAATTGCAGTTACTTATGTGGAAACCATATGATCTCAAAATTGGATTAGTATACTTGTATATAGCAAACACATGCTGATGTGTGCTACAAATGGTTCATGCATATTTATGATGGGCCCTGGCTAGTTATTTTGGTAACAACAGTTTGTACACATAACTTAAGGGAATGATTCATCATTAGATACTTCCTGTTCCCTGTTAATCAAATCATTGAGCAGCAGCAAGGAACCATGAAATGTTTTCATTCTGGGTTTATTATATTTGCATGGATATGAGAGATTTTCAAACTGTTTCTCAGTCTGTTATTGGCAAAACGAAATGGTTTAGAGATAGTGACATTATAATTACAGTATAGGAAACTACAACAACAACAATTTAGCCATAAATGTTATAGTATGTGCCTTGAAATACAGGTCAGCTTATAGGCTATACCAGGGTTCTTTCAGTGGTTATGAACTCCTACTCATTGGGGTTGAAGTACAAGTGGGTTAGAAGAAAGAAATGCTAAGCATTGCAGCGCGTCGTTAATTTGACACGGCTATGGTTTTACTGCCGATATACAACACACCCCTCTGTCTGTTTGTGTCGATTGACAGTTACGCTACGTGAGGCCATTATTCGATCTCCTGTTTGTTCAACTTACAATTGTTTTCTCTGAGCCATTGTTGAGCAGAGGGCACCCAGTCTGTGAACAACGATCGAGAGATTATTGAACTTTCTGACTTAACAGTAGGCGGCATTAGGCCACTACGAATTGATCTCACTATAACTAGGAGACTGACAAGGTGGTAGCTACCTTACAGGTGCTGTTGGTTGTTAAAGTGGGACGTCACTGTTAGTAAAGCCTCCTGTATATGAAGACCATGTAGACCAACAGGATTCATATCGTTGCTTTAACTTTGGCTGAGATTATCTTTCCATTTCTAGACTCTACTCCGGTTTGTTTATATTAACTCGTTGACTTTATAGACTGCACAATTTTGTCATGAATAGGCGTGCATGACAATTCGTGGTTTAATGCTGAACTTGTGTCGCTGTTTGACCTTCACACAACGAAACGGAAATTGATAGTTGTTTTGCCACAAATTTTACAACGAAAAGTAGCCTACTACTGTGAGAAGGAAAACCCCGCATGGCATGTAAGGTAAAGGGCAATTTAGTTGAATAGAGTTGCTATGCAAAAGGGCGGTCATCAAAGTAGAGAAGAAAACATCCCAACTTGTGGCAAACAAAGACTGGCATTGAAGTTGACTAACACATCAAGCTCGACACACTGCATGTTTGGACTCGAAGTGCTATTGTGGAACATACTGGATTATTCGTTGAAAATCAGCAGCTAGACGACATGTCAGTTGCTTATTTGAATTGTGCACGTGTATAATAAAGGAACAGTTACACGACAATCAACACTTCGTACGTTGTCTCTGTATACTTACTACATGCAGGCGAAATACTGTGATGTCGCAGAGATTAATATAAAGCATCTGTACAGTATTTTCATACGAACGTGTTGCTGCTGTTAGGTAAACTAGACGGCGAGACAGGCTGAATGAGCAGGCATCGTATATAAAATTGGCAAAGCAACAACAGAAAAGAATACCATTGAATCAATCACTCATGCGCGCTCTCGATCTAGTCAGCGGCAATCGAGGTTGTAGACAGATTATCCGGTCCAAGTTTGTGAGTCATAGATAATGTTCGTTCGGCTTTTAGTACGCTCGACTATCATTTCTAGTGCGGGGGTTTGTGTCGTAAGGTTCGCAAAGTTACATTCTGCCGGTAGTGAGACGGATGGTGCACAGCCAAGTCGTTTTCCCCGCGTTGAAGGAAAAATAGAACGTTCCACGAAGAGGGATCTTTATATAGAGAACAAACCAGCCGAGGCAACTGTCAGTAGTGTTTTCAAGATGGACTATAAGGAAGAGGCGGACATGATTGCCCAAAAAGCATACAATATCTACAAATCAGCCGATTGGAAAATTGCAAAAGTATCGGTAAGTCGATATTATAATCTTTTCTGTTCCTTGTTTTTCTGCATTTTATTCCACGACTATTACAAACTCTTTAAAGCATATTTTTCAGCTATTTTTATATTTTCTTTTTCACTTTTCTTCTTTTTCCACTTTGTTTTGGATAATCCAAATTTTAGTTGCTGAGCTATAATAATATGGATATTTGACAGTTTGACATTTTCACTTTTCTCACTGCTAGGCTATACCCATAAAGACACGCTGTCATTGATTCACCTCAGTAGTTATGGAAGTATTTTGGGACTTGAGGGAGAGGGGAGGGGTTGGGTTGACACCTATCCGGAAAACGTTGACAATTGTTATATCATATGCTTCGTGGCTGCGGCGAGAATCGAATACTGATATACTAACACATGATCACTATCGTCGAGAATGGCTGCTCTCCTTCTCGGTATACTGGGTATACTCAGTATACTCTTGTCCTCTCAACATTTCACGCTGCTAGTGTAGATGCTTCGTTAACCCATCAAAGATTTTGACAATCCGACTGCGGATCACGAACTTCAGAAAATTTGGTTGCCTTACTTCTATAAAGCCTATAGGATTGTCAAAATCTTTGATGGGCGGCGATGCATCTACAATAGCAGCGTGACATGTTGAGAGGAGAAGAGTTCACGATGGTTGTTGAACAACTTGACCATAAGTATTATCCCTCGTCGCTCCCTTAGTTACGCCCTAGACTTCAAATTCGTGTGTGCCATACTTGTCCCGACATTTTTAACCTAGACCTACTAAAGGAAGGTACCTTAAACATGGTATCTCTATGAAATTTCTAGCCCAACCAAACTGACATTAATGCTACTAGCAGATCGTTAACTAAGAAACATAAAATAGTTCGATAGAGGTACAGCCAAATGATAGAATTAGTCTTATAAGAGTTCGGATCCGTTATTAAGCATTATGTTTGGCCATTCTGTAGGTTGGTCCGATATAGTAATTGGTATCCCCCCCCCCCCCCCCATTCCGTTAATCGCGCAGTATTTAGCATGTTATGCCTATCAGTAAGTGCAAATGGTGTTTTCTTGTAGGATCTGATCCGGGCCAACGTAGATATGGGTAGGAAAACTGTAATTCTTTTCACGTTTCACCAGGTGTGACCATAATGTGGCCTCATATATATGCCTACCGATGAAGAATTCAGCTATATTATCTGTCATTTCTGTGGTATAATTACATACAAACTTGTACCCATCGAAAGCCCACATCCGTCTCTGTCACGGTTCTAATCTTGAACAGTTGCTAGATCAGGGGTTCTCTCCAAGGGCCAAATACGTCCCGGGAATAAATTGTGCACACGATCTTGTGCTAATCGAATAAGCAGACTAGTAGGCCTAATACATTTGAGCACTCTACTTGCCTGCCTACCATGCGTATTGCTCATCTAGGTATTGGCCTACTGAACTGTTGATTCTGCATGGGCCCTTTCCTACCAGCGCTATTTTATTTGTTTATTTCCGTATAAACATTAATTGAAAACATCTGATATTGATCCTCATCGCTTCAATTGATGCCAATTGTGTCAAGCAAGGAGTCAGTCAAACGGCCCAGCACCCCGACTCTAGGCTCACGATGAAGACTTCCATGGTATGCAGCTGAATAATTCCAAAATGGGCCAAAACGGTGCAGTACTGTGTCCATTAGAGGAGGTTTTGCCTTAAGTATTCTTACCGTTGAACTTAGGTCCTTGTTAAGAGTATGGTATCTTTGATAAAACCCCTCCAAGTATCTGTCCCTATCTTTTGCACTTAAATCGACCTCTATGTCAGTAACTTAAATAGAATATAAGTCAGCCAGGGCAATCATTTATCACATAATATACTGATAACAATACGGTAACCAACGCTGATGCGTTATTGACAAAAGGAAGATTAATAACCAAGATAAACTTTGTGACGCATGTCACACAAATGTAGTTGAACCGATGAATATGATAGCATCATTCGGCATATATGTCCACTTACCGAAACAAAACATTTTCAAACACCCCTGCCCAGAAGGGATGTCAGCAAAATGTTACGCTTCCCACGTCCCCTTCCTTACAAACAGAGGGTACTGCCCATGTGGTGTCGTGAAAAGTCACATCAATCGACGGAGCAAGAAAAGGTAAAACCGAGTTTTGTGGCCTCAAATGAGTTTAGCACAATGTTTAATAAATGGTGTCGAATGCCAGGCGTGGATACTGTGCTGTTTATGTAAAGTTAAGAGGAGTTTGTTGCGATATTAAAATGTATGGATACATGGATAAATGTCAACATTTACGTTTGAACTAAAACATGTCCTTTGAGTGCCCTATTATTTGTTAGATATGAAATAATATTGCACACGGGTACATATAGGCCTTTGTTGCAGAAGTGTTGCTCATTATATGCTGCTAACGTGCATTATTGAATTGCTCAGCTCTTTGCTGTACCCAACCATAACTTCTCAAACTTCCAAAACACTTTTTGGCGGTACCTGCATGGCCCTCACGTTCTTGCTAAACATTCAACGGAAATGAACATTTGAACTAATGTCACACAGTCTATAACTTCTTCGACAAATTTGGCTGGAGGACATGTGATTCCGTCCCACAATATGTCGTTGAATGGGTTTTGAAAGGCTTTTTTTTTTAGTTTTCTAAGGTTACGATAGTGAAAACAGGTTTATTCTGATGAGTTGCTCGAGGCGAAATCTTTCCAATTGATTTTCTCACCGTAACTGATGAAAGGGAAGAAAGGTTCCTTGCTTAAATTATTATGGTAAAAGACTAAAGGCATCTCCGGTAACTAACATCCGTCTTTGTGTGCATGAGTGCAGTGAGACAACCTCAAGGGTACGGAATACAACACCATTAATATACATATACAAGCTGTAGGCTACATTAACCATCTTCAAAGAGTTATTTTAGAAGAACAAGAATTTAATGAAGCTCGTTCGGCATACTTTGATCTCTATTGTACTGTATATATATATATATATATATATATATATATATATGGGGGGGGGGGTGAGTGCGTGGGTGTGTGTGTTTAAAGGTCGTTTTTATAGCCTATGTGTATGATATTGAGAATAACCGGTAATTATTCAATTAGGCTCTAAATAATTAAAATGGAGCGTGACTTGTTTTGTAAATTTTAGATAATCTGGATGTCTTGTGAATACATTACTTGCATAGTATTTTAACTTACGGCACACGTTCAAGCCCATGCATGCGCTCTTAATTTTTTTCAGGGCTGTTGTGTTTCGACCTAAGTAAGGAATTAGTTTGTACGTGAACCGCAAAAGTCTTACCCTATACTTCCCTAACCGCTTCCTATTCGCCACTATGTGCGAATCCAAGGAGGTGATGGGATGTAGACTCTCATTTCATGAAAGATACAAACACAAAATAAAAGTTGTTATAAACAGAACCTTGCGTGAAGACTGTGATCTACTCATTATAGACCTAAGTTATAGTATACTAAATATGCCTCAGAATCCATCATATCACGTCTAAACGTTTTTCTGGGGGAAAGTCCCCAATCCCGCTTACAGCTTCAACAACCCCAGGGCCACACCCCTCCTAAGCTAATCTTTCCTCATTTGCTACAGTACCGTATGTTTCTTAAAGCTGACAGGCTTTGTTGTAAGTGTGGTAACGGAAAACAAATCCAGCGAATGAATGTACGTTCTTTGAAGCAGGGCCATTTTAACGTACTAAACTGCCCTCCTGCCACCGTCCACTGTGTATACCCCCCCCCCCACACACCCAGTGGAACAATTTGTCCCCCAGACTTATCCACATGGTTACCAGCAAACTGGGGGAAAATCATTGTAAGTTGCAGTTTTGCCAGATTGTTTGCTGTGTGGAAAATGTTATAATATTATCACATGGGTCAAGTTCCCCCTTTGCTTTATTCCTTCCACATCCCACTCCCTCTTCGTTTGAAGAGCCCTGATTTGTTGTCATCTGATTGTTTCGCATATAGTTAGTGATAGGCTATGTGGTATAGAAACATGCGCACGAAAACTTGCCTTGGCATGACAAAGCCAACCATCTGTCAGTACTTATGCATCAAGTACTCCGTAATGGTTTTATGTAGTGCTTTCCATATACGCGAACAGAGTTTATATTATCATTGACACAAATCCAGTGTTATATACGTATATATACAGTCGGATTATGTAGTGAAAGTGAAACCCTCTCACGAGCTGTTTAATAGTTAGGAATTTTGGATTGTATATTTTAATAACTAACTATGACTTCTATGACTATATTTCATAAAAACAAAAGCAAACGGTTATGCAATACAAATGTATTATTGCCACATGGGAATATATATGAAACACTTTCTTTTTCAACGCCATGTGATGGTGACGATGATGTTGATGATGATGATGATGATGATGATGACGACGACGACGACGACAAAGACAAAGACGACAAAGACGACAAAGACGACGATATATATATATATATATATTTATATATATATATATATATATATATAATTGAAATCGTAGTGAGTTGGAAAGTCCAGAACAGTGAAAAACTTCCGGCCACCGGGATTCGAACCCGGGCCTCCCGCTTTATATGCGGACACCCTAACCACTATGGGCTATGAACACCCGAGAAGTTCTTCCTCGCTTATTAAGACCAATAAGCGTACGATTATTTCCCAAAATAAGTGGGCGTACAAAATCAAACCTATCAGAGTTTCCGTTATATGCCGTAGATAGCTTCCCCTCTCCAAAGACTTCAAGGTTTACCATTCGGAAATGAAAGAAAGGAATGATAGAATAGCGAGACTATTTTTTCTTAACTTTAGTAACCTCAAAGCCACAACTAATATCAAATTATTTCTAGATAAATGGATAGCCGTGAAACAAATTTCAGACGAATGCTCGCCTTGTTTACAGTCCTTGTGTTATCTCGAGAAGTCAATATTTACTTTTCTTAGGGGATTGGTTGATTAAAGGACTTTCCACTATTAACTAATTCCGCAAGGTTACTACAATTTAATTTACTACATCATCCATACAATCAGACGGAACATTCTTCGAGAAGAACTTTTTTCCTTCATATTTGGCGACCTTGTATGCGGATTCATATTATCATGATTAAGGGGGAAGTTATATATAATCAATAATAAGGAAGATTTTCTACATTTTAAATATATAACTGACAGCTATGCGAGAGAGTACAATCTGCCTTTAGTCGCTGATAAATAACTTCATAATGTCATTGTGTATGGAGAAGGCTTTGCTCTCATAGCAAAATTATCACTACTCCGTTCAACTATTTTGCAGATTATTTACTTAATTTATTCCTTCTTTAAACGCTTTGAATTATAATTCGTTCATTTAAAGGAAAGAATGCTTGGCAGATAAATATCCAATCAAAATATAACTTTTCATGTAAATATTAAAGATGTAAATGCATCCATTTTCTCCAAATTATATATTCTATGATGCGTAGACGTGACATTATTTGAAAGTATCATAAATTGTGTTTATCTACCTTGCACTGTTAAGCTCAAACACTTCAAGTCATACTTTCAAACATAAATAGATGTGCGCGGCTACACCCGACGTATAATGTGTTTTTTTGTGTGCAATATTCGCATCATGATTTGATGCCCTTATAGTATCAATGAACGTCTGGACGTGTCTCTGTTTGCATAAATACAGTAACTACTGTAATATCTTAAAACTTTGTACCACAGTCAAAACTGGATTGTGCTTACAAATCTGATAAATCAGTATAGTATGTGCTATTAGGATTACAGTAAGAAGGATATATGTAATCCCAACAACTGGATTTGTTGGGATTAGACATATCCTCAGTTCTTACTGTAATCCTAATAGCACATGCTACAGACCTATAGCGCGATACAGTTTTTATTTTAAGATTCGTGTTTCGGGTGATTCCATTAACATGTTCCCGTCAGTCGCCGCCAACATTTAATATATATATATTTTTTTTCATAAGCCCGGTTTTTATCTTGCCCATCTACTTTAGATGAACAGTCACATGTAAGATCAAATATTGGAATATAGCTGGCTTTGCGCTTTGCTCCTTGATCTCTCTAAATTAGATACTGTATGAAGTAAATGTACTACGCAGATGTCTGCAGTCTATTTATCATCACATTTATCGTCTGTTTTATATACCAAACATTCATGCCCTTCGGTTTTATGCGTCCGAAAGGAACACTCCATTGCCTTTTCGGTGTTTTTTAATTTACCTAGCAATAACTCAATCCATGCTGACGTGACTCATGCATAGCCATTCATTGCAGAACAATATTTGATTTGTTTCATTAGTTATCAGAATAGACATAAAGGGTCGCGTCTGTGAACTCATTATAAAAGCAGACATGTTTTCCTGACGCAAATGAATGCTTCCATACCTAAGTTATCTTACAACAAGGATATTGTTAAATGACGAGATTTGTTTAAATCTCCACAATTTGTCTGGTTTGTACACATACAGCGGATTTATGTCTAAAGACTTGTATGTTGTGGTCAGTCTCCGCATTTGTCAGATGCAAATTTACTTGGACATTACGGTATAGAACAGTGTAATGTGCGCCCTTTCCGTAGTATTAGACAATATGGTATAGTCCAAGTGGTCCATTTTGTTTCTCTCTATAGGAAGTAGATAGTTAAACATATTTTTTATCCAACATGCGTGAGATCTGTATAGGCATGAAGCTTTATCTGGATATTTCTTGTTCAATATTAAACTTTTAGTAATACATGACTAACAATTGATAATGGTTATACCTTTAACCGCAGGGTCTTCATATTATTTGATTTTATATTTGATAAATTACAGCTAGGAACAGTCTTGAAAAAGTGGCTCATGTTCTCAAGAAGAAAGCAAACGAATGACTTGTAAGTTACTTACAGCTTTGCAAACGTGTAGCCATCTAAAGATGCATCTAGACAAAGAGAGACGGATGAAGCTATTGTCAGTCTATCAGACACTCCTTCGACCACTTCACCTCGAGAAAACTGAATTAATCTCATCGTGTTCCCAGACATATGATCTCTTTACAGTTATGCCCTAGAGCAGGCGGAAGTATTTTGTTAAAGCCGTGTGCCAGCTGGGGAATAACACTTGAGAGAACATACGTATACAGGTGGGATATAAGCAAGATCGAATCAATGAAAATGTGTGCTTTCCAAAGAGAAGAATACTTTAGGGTCTACATTTGTTCGGGTTTCTTTACATGATTGTGACAATTCTGAGTCGTGTCAATATCATGTATACCAGCCGTGCGTTCACGGCCGCTAATACAGACAAGCTGTATATGTCAGCTAAACACGTTATGGAACGCTACAGGGAAACTCATTGGAAAGAATTTACTCAAGACATAAACTTATGAAATTCTAATAGTCGTAAGTAGCACCAATGTCACGAATAACAATTAGCCTATTATTAGCATATATAGTCATAAATAGCAATAGTATCATACATTGCAAATAAAGGGCATATATTCCAAATTTACAGTCATACCAACCAAATAGCATGCAGTTTTCTGAGTTGCAAATATAGATAGCAACAATGTCATAAAAGCATAGAACAATAAATAACAGTACTGCATACCACCGTATGTATTTGTTTCCAGTGCTATTGTTAATAATACATAACGTGGTGTTCTGTGCTGATCAGAACGTTGCTGTTAGCTGCGAGTTGTGATCAAAGTTCATTTTTATATTAAAATGCAATGTATTGTAGTATAAACTGAATCATTCAACGATAGATTTAACTGCAGAGCATATGACGAAGTACCGGTTGTGACCTCATAACTGGGAAATAGAGATATTATTTCTACTGTTGCCGAAGTTCTATGTATGTTCAAGTGAAGCGGTACTCTAAGCCGCATAATTTGTTGACTGAGTAGTAACTGGGTATCCTTCTAAATAAGATACATGATATTTAAACATATAGTTAGACACTATTCAATCTTACTAAAACGTCTATGTGGTTGCAATCATATGGCGATTTATAAGCGATTTATTTTGTGTCCCACACCTTCAGTTTCATACATTTTACCTTCGAACCTGTGAACATTTTCCTTGAGTAACAGATTACGTTTTCAGGTACGTTTGATTTCTTTTAACTACCCTGCACAGTTCTTTTGTGAACATGTTCCTTGAGTAACAGATTACGTTTTCAGGTACGTTTGATTTCTTTTAACTACCCTGCACAGTGCCATAGAGGCAACTCAAAATGCTCCAGGGTCTTTAAAATGTAGGTTCTAACAGAAAGCGTTATTCCCTTTGGCTTTTCTATATGTAGCTCTGAACTTTAGTTTTAATGGGAAATTATAACGACATAGTAATACGAAATAAGTTAGGACAAAGATGTACAGTAACCACGTATTATAACGTTGTACTAATAAAACAATTTGCGAATAACCGTATTTGAAAGGAAATTTCATCGTAATATTGGACACAGTCTTTTATCTCAATAGTTCTAATACTTTCATAGTACATTGAAATTTCATCGCGATGTCTCGATATCATCTCGTTGAGTTTTAACGTTAATAAACTGTTCGAAATTTGTAGTTTGTCATGAATCACCATACGTTATGATGTTCAGAATTCTATTACTAAACCCTAAAACTTGACTTAAGTGACTAGAATCTAGAAATTAAATCAATCAAAAAGAATACACCTCATAGAAAACTTGTTTGATACTCTACTGCCTTTCCATGGTTTGTTAATTGTTCAATTAGACTTGTCTGAACCATATGACCTGGAAGGAGATGGACGAGAGAGTTGGAGAAAGAGATCGCGTATTTGGAAAGGTGGAAGCAATGCTGAAATTATGATGTCACGATAACTGGTATACAGATTTAATTAAACCTTACTTCTACCGGTGCACCAAGAGGTATTCGTACTCTGTTGATGAATTTTATGGCCCTCCATGGAGATAACGGGCAATATCAAAATGTCATCTGTAGTTGGCTTACCACTGCTTCTCATTACCTTTGTCGATGATCTTGTAATCCAAAGCGGCGTTTATGTGTCTAGTGTCCTTTCAACCGTGTGAGAAGTGTTCTTAGTCTAGCACGTTCATGTTCATGTCAATTTACTACATACTGAATATACATGCGGGTATTGATCAAGTCAGGTACAAAAGAAGACTTCTCTTGTATCATAGTTGAGTTAGTTCTGCGTGTACATACGATACCAAAATAGGGGATAACAGTAATAGGAAAAGGGTGTTGTCAAATCGTCACCATTAAAAGTATGACATGCGAAAGGACCGTATTATTATCGAACACTACCTGATGTTTACTTTCTGCATTTTTTTTTAACGCATCTCATGAGTTCAATGAAGTCATGTTTAATGATTTCCGCTTTACATTAACACACTTACAGTCATATAGCAACCGAAATTTATTGGCAATTTCCCCATTTCATACTAAATTACTAGTTTGTAATATGTAGTGGTATATTTAAAATTATTTTTGAATCATCTTGAATGTTGATGTAAATGTCTAGTATGTAAATCGGTTAATCATTGACTATAGCTTATCAGATGTAAAATTGCTACAGTACTCTGAGAAATGTGACTTTAGTTGATCACTTTATTTTTTCAAACTTACACGGAACTATTAGCTATTACTATTAGCTATTATATGCATACATGTTCTACATAGGGCATCAGTTAATTCCAGGTAATAATATTTCGTTTGCTCTTCCGTAATATTTCATCTTAGTATAAATGTACTCTTCCTCGGGTGTTAGAAACTATAGACATTGGAAACTCTTCTTCAAATTAAATGAGCTATAGCCCAATTTTCACCTCCATGCGATTTCCAAATATTCACCTGCAGGCGATCGATCACGCCTGAATGACTATTAGTGCAAATGGTTCAAAAGTAGCAGAAACTGGTTACTTGACTGTACCGGTCTATGGGAAAACTACAGCGACCTTTATAGGTCTATACCTTCAAAAACATGCCACGCGGTAAACGGAAAATCAACACCCGGAGATTCTTTGTATAGGGTACATCAAATTTATTTCAGCGACGCCTTGATTTACTTGAATGTTTGCAGACTAATTAAACGAATTCATCGTTTCGTGCAGGAGTCAAACGAATCCGCAATCCCCAAAATTAATTTGCTCATTTTCCCGATATTAGTTTTATATGCCTGTAGCTACTGGTGGCCTAATTATACATTTACGTCATCTCTAGAGATTTTCACTAAGTGCTTTAAACATTTTTGAAGCAAACATGTGCTCATTCCTGGGGCAACGACACAATGGCGACACAAACGTGTTTGCAGTATTTTATAGTTCCAATAGGACATCGTGTGCTCTCCGATTCCATGTTTGATAGAGCTTCAACTAGGGCAAGGAGTTACAGGTCGCGATGTCTGAAAGATCAGACAAATCGATAGAATCATTACATCATAACAATTTAATGAGTAGAAAGTGAACTTCCGGCCATAACTCGCTTTCGTACGTTTTGAATGCATTAAGTGAACCGTCTGCTGTCCATCTAACGGTTTTGATACCAATTAATTAAATATAACTCGATCATGATGACGAAGATGTAAAGATCGTTCAATTCAAGGTGGCAATTAGTCAGGGATATGGTGTCGTCCAGCATGCAGATACGTGTTCCTGTCGTATTTTACAAGTCAAGGTCCGACTCCCACTTGTTGCATGTCATAATTTGGCATTCACTGACCAGGTGGTAAACTCAATGCCACCCTTTTATCCACGTGTGTTTATATAAGCAATCTTCGTATATGAGAAGTAAATATTTGCGATCTTTTATGGAAATACATGATCGTTCGGATATTATGGATATACCCTTACAATTTTTAAGCATAACTGTAATAACATGATAGCAATGCACGTATGTCTGTACCAATTAAAACGTACATTCCCCGAGGCCTTAACATTGTAAACACAGGTTTCTCAATTAACAACTCATCGGCGTCAAACGGATCAAACTCCCTCTTTGCGGATCCTTTTGGCGCTAGCTAGCTGTCGCGATCTTATAACTTTGTGTCAAAGTAAGTTTCACTGGAAACTGCCCACAATCAAAGTTGTCGTGAGTTTCAAAATAATTCGTTGTTCCGATTCCCAATGTGCCGATTGTAAAAGGTCAGCACTGTGTCTATATAACGATATGATTGTTTCACTAAAAGTCTATTCCTACGCATGTGTAAGGAGTGAAGGACTACACGTGATATGATTAACAATTAAACGTGAATCCTCAAGCAATTTGAACTAGTTCGTTTTGACGATACAAATACAGTATTCACACAGTATATTACGACATCAAAAAGTCTGCTCAAGCATTTTAGCACAGTTTACTACTATACAACATTTTACTAATTTGTTTATGATAACATGTAGTTTCTATGAATCTCATTGTTTAACTCACTGCACTCTTCTCAGGTTTAGTGTTTTTCCTTCTTTTTTGAATGACTGTTTTTCTTCGGGAAGAATGAAAATGGAAACATCGACCATTTCGAGGTAGAGTTAATCTGCTGCACGTGCCTCTACATGTTTGCAAATCTTATCAGCTGATAATATTTGCCGAGATCACTTGCAATAGATCCTATGTATCAGTATGGCTGCAACTGTGACAATTGTCGTTGTTAATACACGAGAGGTGAATACAGTGTTCGAAATACAGTCCTACTTGCTACCTCTTGTATATATTTGGTGATTAATATCGCTGAGGAGGTCCGAAGAGGAACCCTTTTCAATGCCTCTTTAATTTGTGCACCATAAATTCTGAATTTCTGGTACCTATATCGCGATATGTTTGACCCCAAAAGGAACCATCTTAGTGCAAAGACCGTTTTCGAACACTGGGTTTATCAACGTGTGAATGCTTGTTTTCTAGACAACGGTTTACCCCAGTTATGTATGGTGCTTTAGGATGCTTGTGAAGTCTTGTTCTTGCGACTACTTAAATATGTACATGCAAACTATTACAGTCATCATTATAAACACCAAAGAATAAACATTGATGAACCGCCGTCGCTAACTGCGTGGATAAATGTCGGTACAGTGCAACCAAACCACCCAGGCTTAAATCATTCTTACATTTGTTTGTGATTGTTTTCTCGCGTGTTTATCACGTGTATTGTGGCATGCGTATTCTATGTTTCCTGTTGTGTACAAGAAATGCATGCAGTAACGTTTACAAATTGATGTGATGTTGAAAACCCCCAAAGAGCTTAATATGTAGTCAAAAGGAAAAGTACAAAACTGTGCATCACTTATAATATACCGAGTCGATGAGAGGTATACCTACCTACCATGCATTTGTCTTCGTATCGATGTAGCATATCTTGTAGCTTCGATGTATGTAATGTCTGTGTGATCGTGGACATGTAACGGAGTATTTTTATGACGTCATACTTGCATCCGCTGCATGCGAGTGGGGAGCGATGCAAATGACGGCAATAGTCTATCATGACCCACATCTTGTCCTTTCTCTCGTGTTTTGCAAACACCGTGAATACTGCCATCTCCCACTTCCGGTTTAAATGAAGCATTGAGAACTTGTGAGTGACAATTTAAATGTTAAATTAAAGAAATGTATTGTGATGTTCATTTTTCTTTTATATTGTTCTCACGAATAACTGCCGAAGGTGAGACAAGAAATCACGTGAAAGACAATTTCCGTACCCGGCAAGGACAATCATGACGTATACTCCTAGACTAATTCAACAATTTCTTGCTTTCGAGCAAATGAATCGTAAAGCAAGTTTCGATGATATCGGCACCGGCAAAATCATTCTCCCTGTAAAAATGAATCTTCTGAAGTAATAGACTATAGTCTTGTTATAAAATTGTAGTTCATGTTATCCGTGGAAAAATAAACTATTATGTCTTAACATAATCTGAAAACCCACGTGCTGTTTAGTCACATGAGTCAGTGTATAGTTAGCTTCCTTTCTATCCTGAGATGAATTGTTGTCTTGAATTGAATTTATCTAGTGCACATCATGTGGTTGATGTATAGAAAGGTTCAAATCAATACAATTGCCTTCCCTGTCTAGCCAATTTCAAGGATTGTTGCTCTTAGTTTGATTCTACTGGTTCTAGCGATTTTACTTCGGAAAATATTTCACACATCTTGAAATTCGGTCGGATAAACCACGGCAAATACTAACACATGCCTTTATCTTTTAATGCAATTACTCATGAGACCAGCTAACAAGGTAACAAGATCCTGTCACCGTGTAATGTAATTAAGTTTCCCTTTCCAACGCTCTTGCTAGATGCATCGAATGAACGAAATGCGATGCTAGAGGAAAATATCACAAATATTCATGTATTTGTATGCCGTACATATGCTGTCTCTTTTAGCAAACAAAGTTACTTGTTAATGTTGTTAACATTGTTAACACGACGCATTTAATCAGACATAATGCGTCACACATGATGTGCAAATGACTTCTAAAACTCTTAGGAAACATACATTGTATAGTAAATGTCGCTACAAACGAGATTCTTCATTGTACATCTAAGGTAGATGGTTTTCGCTACGAACTAGATTCCTCGGGAAAATAAGTGACAATGTCTATACAGGTAATTCAAAGTATTGATTTTTTGATCTTAAAAACCAATAAAGGTGTACCACCAATGGACTCCACCAACCCCCCTCCCCCCTCACACACATACACTACTACTGGGGTTTGATCATCTAACTGTTCATGATGTAATTGTTCTCACAATGACATCAGAAAACTACATGTTTTAAATATCTGGCATAGTGCTGTTTTCGAAGCGTATTTTAATGGACGAACAAACGTCTCACAACAATCGCATTCGTGTCAACCTGTCTCATCGGTTGGTAAATACAACACCAATCATATGTGGAAATTAAAAGGAAATCATTGTTTGAATCTTACCAAATGTAGGTTGTTTCGTCATACTGTTCATGTTAACTTTTTGACATCATCATTACTTTTACCCGTCCTCTTTATCTTGTTTATCGTTTCTTGACAAGACGGTGCTTCATTCAGTCACTGCAGTGTAAATTCCTCTAGTTTTAATGGGAAGTGTTGTACGGGCATGTATCACTGTTATCATTCATTCTGATATCATATATATATATATATATATATATATATATATATATATATATATATATATATATATATATATATATATATATATACAGATACAAAAATATATATTTCAAATATATCAATTTAACTTTCGAAAAAGAAATGTTTGGATTCTATCCTTAACCCACAGAAAGAAGTCAAAGTCTTATACAAGAAGTCATCTGAATTTGACGGTCACGTGTAAGTATCAATACGTTCTCTGTATACCGATATTTTTGAAAGCACAAATATTGACAGCTGACCAATTATTCATGTATTTCGCTGGGTGACTACGTTATGATGTCTCAACCATCAAGACTCAACTTGAAAGCCAAATTGACCGTCAGGCTTATAAGACAAACAGTTTTACGCGATGCGGTTAAGTTGTCGACCATGTACCAGTCGGAATGGTCCAAGACATTTCACGACATATTAGTGACTCTTCGCGGATATGCAAATCATTTCCATCTATTAAAATCTTTGCTTAATATTTTCGCAATCAGTTGGAAAACGATTATTGTGATAAAAATTGGTTATGTGCGAAGTGAACGGTCAGTCCACACACTGGAGGACAGCGGGTCAGATCTGGTTCTGATCATCACTTCATCGGTGCTCATGTGAACACACGCGCGCTCAGAATCTGATCAAGTGATCTTGGTCCTACCATCAGGGAGATTAGGTCAAGAGATTGAAATCGCAAGCGCACTATATATTGTATGACGCCCGGAATATCAAGTAGATAACTATGTGACCACGATTCGCACGAGAATCAAATTAAACATAGGCATAAAGCTTTGGTTGCAGCACTCATTGCTATAGGTTGTTCCTTTTCAACGTTCTCTATAACTTTTTTTCTTCGTTGGGTTTCACTTCGTTCAATAAATTTCTTGCACCATTTTTGATAAAGGTGCATAGGAGAGGGAGATTGTGATAGATTCAATGTGAACTGTTACTCTAATTGGAAACTGGGCAGGCATTCAACTAAAACGTTACATGCTAGTAGGCAACAGTACGTTTGACGACCTTGCAAAATAATTTGCATCCGATACCATAGAAAGAGTTCACTGCGCATGTATGGTTCTTCCTCCAACGTTACTTTGCTTCTGCGCGACGCGCTGTGTATGCGGAGTTTGTAGTATAGGCGTAGTGCATACATTTGCGGGCGATTAAGCACCGATTCAAGATCGGAGATCCAATGTGATCACAGCCAAATAAACGGGAGTTTGCACATGTTGCAAAAACCCTGTTAAAAAATTATGCCGTTCATATCATAATTATGTGAGGATGTTTTCATTTAATCTTTGATAGCTATCGTGCGGAGTGCGTAATAGACTCACCAGCTGAGAAGGTCGTTCGTTACATTCTGCCGTCGCCGAGGGGACTGAGAGGGAAATGGGACAAAACTGTGAAAGAATCTGAGGTTATCGAGAAAATTGACGAGGTATGTGACTGGGTCCAAAGGACACCAAGGAAACGTCTCTTCTCTTGCAAATTCTTAAGTACACAATCCTAAATAAGAATTTGCATTTGTTTTGTTGATACATATGTTACGTAAAGCTTAATTCAGTTGAATTTCGGATCAGAATGCATATCTGTATATACTTGAGATGTTCGATTTGCGCTTATCACAGCTTCCATTTAATGGTAACATCTACGTGGTTTCTTACCTTAGGATCTAATTGTTGGACGATCAGCTACGCACAGTGTTGCAATGGGGCTGATCTCATCACGTGACTTTGTTGACCTCATCACGGTAAGAAGATATCCAGAGGAGTCAATCATTTGCACAAATTCCAAGAGCATCCAGAGAAAAGATTGCCCTTCAAAAGATGGTTTCGTTCGAGGAGTTAATTACCATGGTGGAACCTTCTGCACGCCAGTCGAAGGGTACGTATTCAGGTACTGCGACCAATGAGGCAGGACGCGTCAGTTGTGATGATTGACCCCCTGGGTATCCCTGTGTGATCGGTGGGAATTCTAAATATTTAAAGAATCTATACTTATATACATATATATATCTGTAAAATTCAATGATAATGTTCAAAAGAGCCGATTACGCTGTTCCATGTAGTATTCTAATCAACCAACCATATCCGCATCGTAAAATATTAAGATACAATGAAGAATGCACGCAGTAGAGTTCAAATTTAGTGGTTGCATAAGTTTTGTCACTTCCTCATCCCCTTCCCAAGTCCATCTACCTCCGATTGGAACTTTACCAAAATATCTAGCATTATTTGTAGTCAGATCACAATGTCGATAGAAATACATCAAACTTCACTCGTGTCGTTCCTTTATGTCAGTCCTTCATGAATATGTTGATGTACCTACCAAACTGTCAGGAGTGTCAATCCTATCGTATGCTGGAGCATTATCTACGCTTGGGTGTACAACAGTTATCAGAACGAACATTTCCTGCCCCGCGAATATGCCAACAATATTTATGTTCCAGCACAATCTAACGACGATATGAAAACGTCACATACGGAAGTTCGATCTATCTTCATTGCACATTAGCACATTATAGTACTTTATTGATATGGTCAAATTAATTGTGACGTACTAGCACTGAATCGGGCGTCTGGCAGAATAAATCACATCAACATATTGTGAGCAGCAACTCAACCATCCTGCACCCATTCATCTGTCAATTGTAATCAGCTCTCTAAAACTGTTGAATCTTTAAGAATATATCTATAGGACAGTATTCCCTTTCGATGCCGTCAGTTGCGAAAGAGTCTGGGCGTGAAATCAGTGACGTAGACCCGGCGTGGATTGTGGGTTGGTGTATTATAGGCTATTTTGTCCTCCCCAGGGATTCATCCGCCAACGCCCTCTCAGAACTTGGCGAAAACGTTTGAACATTAGCTCATGACTATGCTATTCTGGTCCCATTTCCCCCTTCCCCTTAGATTGTACTGGCTTGCCACGACTCTGCACAATTCTAGATGAATATGATAACTAATTGATCTTTCTTTCCTCCATTACAGGGAGCCTGATAAGTGTTACGTTGTCAACATCGTACAGACCGACTTGAGTGGGATGCTCCCTAAGACAGTAGTGGAGTCCGCACTACCAACCAACCTTATCGATTTCTTTCGTGACCTCGACGCAGCCCTAAAAGACAACAACTTAAATTGTACCTAAGTAACTTCATGACGTGAATAACTTACCATTCTCATTCACTGATCTTTTAGTGGTTTATTGGTGATCCTGTGTGACAGGTCCGTCAGCTTTCTACTAAAATGTTGGTTGAAAAAATCATCATTTTTTTCAATAAGTGTTTCGTCTTTTGACGCTAAATCCATTTCTCAGTAATCATCGTTATATTTAACTGCAATAGCTATTGTACTCAACGAATTGTCAGTTGTACTGAATATTATTCATCTCCTTGAAAAGCTTCTTTGTCTTCCAATACCTTACCCCTTCTTTCATGATTGTTTCCATGGCTATAGTACTTTATTTGTACAATATGACTTGCTTAAGCGACGTTAGTGTGTAGCCTATGTCTCTACCTTATATCGGTATTTTTGTTACGCATTTGAACTAAAGCTTAATGGCATTAAGTACTGCCTGAAAATGAATTATGGCAGCGATTTCACTGACGTGGTGTGCCCCACACCTGCATATATCAGACAACGTTTGTAAAAGTATTATAACTATGAGTTAGCCTAATTGCAGCGTTTCATCTTTGGTATATGTCACTAGGTACCACAAATAAAAACTACTCACGCAGACTTTCTCAAAAGTTAAGCTTTTGTGGCTTTTCAACGTTACGTTGACCGTATTTGAGCACAAATTATTATGTAATAACTTACATTTGTCGGGTTTTTGTTGGTCACTCAACGTGTATTGCCAAATTCCATTACACCTTTTTGCAAGAATCTTAGTGTGATATGAAAAGAAAGGACCAAGGTCGGACTTGATTGTTATATGAACGACATTGTTATCCTATATCACCTTCCTTTTTGTTTTTCATATTTTGTTTCATAATCCAAATATAAGATTATACTAATATATAGGCATAACTTGATAGGCTCCATGGGACCTCGTGTTTGGCATAGCACATGATCAGTGAGTGAAATTATTGATCACTAATCAATGGCATCTGCAAGATTCTATTTACTTCTGTATCTGTTTGACATTGACGACATGGTTAAAGAACAAAGTTAATTTTTTCAGTTGAGTCTGTCGCCTTAACTAATTTCATGCCCTTACTCCAGTTCTAGAAATCAATGTACATATAATTTTCGCATTAGTCTGGAAGCATTCTTCCCCCACCGTGCCAAATTACTAGGTTCATGCCTCGATAGCAACGCGTCGATAAAATTTGACAGCAAGAGCCAGTATCACCACATTCCTTGTATGATTCACGACCAACCCCATTCTACGTTTGTGTAGCATACCATTCATTCAGCACATAACTAGCACAGCTCCGTTCACATTATCCAAACATTTGATTGTATGATCGTTAACTGTCTGCATATATTTTCGTCGTAACTGTATACTCGGCTGAGTTACTTACCCTGTTTCCCGTTCTTCGTATAGGCTACGTGACACAATAAATCGCAGCTGATTTTTTCAACTTTATCTAGTAACTAACTGCAAGTCTCTTTGCTTATTTGTTGATGTAGCATACAGTTGGGAAAGAAAATATAGCGATGGCCATGATGATCATTATCATAATAATAATAATAATCATCTTTATAATAACAATTATAATAAATTATAATGGCATTGAGGTGGAGAAGAGTAATGGTAATTATAAGATGTTTCGGAAGGATGGTGATCACTGTTAATATGAGACATCGGTGTTTGAAAGAAGAGGATGGTTATAAATAAAGGTAATGATTAACAAATGGGCGACAATCAGTGAGTGGCGACAATGTTAATAACCGTGATAACAACGATGAAGGTCAGTGGGACCATGGTTATCATAAGAGTAACATCGGTGTTTGAAAGAATGGGATGGTTATAAATAAAGGTAATGATTAACAAATGGGCGACAATCAGTGAGTGGCGACAATGTTAATAACCGTGATAACAATAATGAAGGTCAGTGGGACCATGGCTATCATAAGAGTAACATCGGTGTTCGAAAGAAGAGGATGATTATAAATAATGGTAATGATTAACAAATGTGGCGACAATGGGTGAGTGGCGACAATGTTAATAACCGTGATAACAATAATGAAGGTCAGTGTGACCATGGTTATCATAAGAGTAACATCGGTGTTCGAAAGAAGAGGATGGTTATAAATAATGGTAATGATTAACAAATGGGCGACAATGGGTGAGTGGCGACAATGTTAATAACCGTGATAACAGTAATGAAGGTCAGTGAGACCATGGTTATCATAAGAGTAACATCGGTGTTCGAAAGAAGAGGATGGTTATAAATAATGGTAATGATTAACAAATGGGCGACAATGGGTGAGTGGCGACAATGTTAATAACCGTGATAACAATAATGAAGGTCAGTGAGACCATGGTTATCATAAGAGTATTGTACTAAAAACATCTTTATTATTACTGGAACATGTCCCTCTTCATAACAATGTTGGTATTTTATTAATGAAATCGATGAATATAATCAAGACAATATTGAGTAATGTGATATAGCCTACCATTGGTGGTGACCAGTAGGAACATAGCTACCATAAGAGTACCGTATTCATCATGAAAACATTGGTATTGGTTATAGTAGAACTATGTACCTCCCTATAACAACATTGGCATTTACTATAATTGAAATGGAGTCTGGAGATAATCAAGATGACAATGTTCAATACCATGTTAACATTGACGGTCACCACACGTCACCGAGGAGTAGAATAATCATCATACCACATTGATCATTATGACAAACGAATCTTGATCACTATTATGCCAACGTGGATATATATGCTCTTTAACAAACGAAAATGATGAATGGAAATGATGTCATATTTGACAATAAAAACTATGATTAGAATTGCATGTTGATCATCTTCATGACAATTTTGATCAAGATGTTGATAGGATTATCACCATGGCGACATTTGTAATGATTATTTCAAGAGTATTTCAAGGTTATGGCGACAATGATGGCCGCAGTGAAGAAGACGGTGATCACATTGACAATGACAAACATGTTGCCGATCGAGATTGTTGGTGGTTGGTGATGACGTCACTGATAGAAAGATTATTATGTACTATAGCGTAAATAAATGTATGCTTTGAAATTGTAAATGCAATCTTTATTAAATCAATTTTCTTTTCTATATATGTATAGATTAGTTTATGTATGTTATGCTTCATTACGAGGTGTATTGACATATTTTTGGCGTTACATGAACAGGTAAGGCAAATAGCTGTGATAACGTTGGTTAGTCGACTTTTTGCATATGATGTCATTCTGCTCCTATGGTTGAAATAAATGTCATCTTCATCCTGTTAGATTTGAAGAATAAAAACGCTATAAGTTAATTAGCAACTGGATAGGACCCGAGATGGTTCTGTTCCATTTTTAGCACCGGTTATTCTAGTTAATTAATAGGTTTTCCGTGAGACATCAACCAGAAAAAGCATGTGTTACAGGTGGCACAAGTGGTTACTATACTAGCTATGTGTTTGAAGTAAAGGAGTTACGGTACCGCTTGCTTCGAGTTCACACCTCTCTTTTAATTACGCCAATTCGTCCTGCCGAGAACGAAGAAATGCCATGTTCGGGTTTATCCATAGGCCTACTTATAGCATAAAACGACTAGACACGACTTCACTTTAGAATCGCGTTTAAAGAACTCGCACTCAATGGTTGGTATACAGCAACTACTGTTCATGTCGAGCCATGAGTATCAGCTGAATACAGCGTCTCGATAGTGTCGATATGGTAACAGGTGTTGGTATAGATCTATAAACATAGCGAACAAAATATACGTTTGATATTCTGCCTTTCGTCACAATGCTTTTTGCTCGTTGTATATCTGAATAGCATAACATGGGTTTTGTTCTTCTATAGACTATTACGTGGAATTGCATTGCCACCACCATGGTGCCACCACCATGGTCAAAAAGGCAAGTTAAAGAACACGATTATTGTCCCCCTCCTTAATATTTTGGTGCTGCTCCCGGCTACGTGCTTTCATAAGGCCAGTTATAATGATACTGCCTCAAATAATAATACTGCCTCCAGTAATAATGATACTGCCTCCAGTTATAATGATACTACCTCCAGTAATAATGATAATACCTCCAGGAATAATGATACTGCCTCCAGTTATAATGATACTGCCTACAGTTATAATAACACTGCCTCCAGTAATAATACTACTGCCTCAAGGAATAATAAAACTAATAATACTGCCTCCAGTAATAATGATACTGCCTCAAGTAATAATGATAATGCCTCCAGTTATATGATACTGCCCCCAGTTATAATGATACTGCATATAGTTATAATAACACTGCCTCTAGTAATAATACTACTGCCTCCAGGAATAATAATACTGCCTCCAGTTATAATGATACTGTCTCCAGTATATGTAATACTGTCTCCAGTTATAATGATACTGCCTCCAGGTATAATGATACCGCCTCCAGTTATAATGATCCCGCCTCCAGTTATAGTGATACTGCCTCCAGCAATAATGATACTGCCTCCAGTTATAATAATACTGCCTCCAGGAATAATGATACTGACTCAAGTAATAACAATACTGCATCCAGCCTAGTTATAATGATATGCTTCCAGTAATAATGATACTGCCTCAAGTAATAATAATGATACTGCCTCCAATTATAATGATACTGCCTCCGGTTATAATGATACTGTCTCCAGTTATAATGATACTGCTTCCAGTAATAATGATGCTGCCTCCAGTAATAATGATACTGTCTCCAGTAATAATACTGCGTCCAGTTATAATGATACTGTCTACAGTAATAATGATACTGCCTGCAATAATAATGATACTGCCTCCAGCCTAATTATAATGATAGTCTCCAGTAATAATGATACTGCCTCCAGTAATAATGATACTGCCTCCAGCCTAGTTATAATGATATGCCTCCAGTAATAATGATACTGCCTCCAGTAATAATGATACTGCAACCAGTAATAATGATACTGCATCCAGTAATAACGATACTGTCTCCAGTAATAATGATACTGCCTCCAGTAATAATGATACTGCCTCCAGCCTAGTTATAATGATATGCCTGCAGTAATAATGATACTGCCTCCAGCCTAGTTATAATGATATGCCTGCAGTAATAATGATACTTTGTCCATTGATCTTCTGAAAGTAAACCGAGAGCAAGTGTGATGTGTATATTTAAAGTATACGAGATTAAAGGAGATTATAGGAGTTTAAAGTATAGGGACACAGTAAATCGGCAGACGAGGTAGGAGTTGTTAAATTATCATTCGAATCTTATCGCCAGGATAACGAGAAAAAGTTGCAGCATTACACATACTTGATATTTTTGTCCAGGATCAGTTATGAATTTGACATTCCCTTCATTAATTTAAAACTTAGCATTAATAATCGTCTGACCAATAACTCCCAACGTTCGCAAAATACATCACCCGGTGAAATAAATTTGAAATGAGGTAGTGGAAGCGGGAATATAAATCACATTAGACTTAAGTATGTGGATCTATCCACGGTACACAGATGTGCCCACCATCGATGGACGAACACAACCACATGGCTGCATATATATATATATATATATATATATATATATATATATATATATATATATATATATATATATATATATATATATATATATATAATATATATATATATATATATATATATATATATATATATATATATATATATATATATATATATATATATATATATATATATATAGTGTGTTAATGTCTTGAATGTATAACACACTGCGTCTGCAAATCCAAAGAACGTCTGGACAAAATTCCAATAAACTCTATAATAATGTGTGTCCTGGGAGGGGATTGTCCAACTCACCTCATTTCTTGTATTTTATATTTTGTTAAATCTCTGGTTTAGTGTAGAGATTCCGTCAGCTAATTTCACTGGTCATACCTCCAACGAATCTAAGCTATGCACATGTTTGTGTTTTTTAATTACCCATATCAATCGTGGTGATAATGTAATATTCTTGTCTTTCACAAGGTGTTTACGATGGATACTACCCCCAATTTATGGTCAACACAGTGAAAGGTATACGTCTCACAACGGTTGTATATATCGGACTTATGATCGTCAAGGGACATGGGCGGCCGGGAGGGTAATAAATTTGATCATTCCGGTATGGTGACTATATCTGTACGGAACTTGTCTCTACATCATTCTCATTGAAGAAACCCTGTTGCAGATGAAAAGCAATTTTTCATTTAATCATGACAGCGTAAAATCGTTCAAAACATTACTGATTAATTTAACATCCACCTTAATGTCACTTTTCAACTACGGAATTACAAATGGAAGGCGAAGGTTCAACAATATACTTCACATCAAAGCATTCACAGGAACAATATTAAACAATGATACATACAAACATACTTATGAAAGCACACAATGTTTTATTTCAGATCCCTTCTACTATGTTAGATTACAGACACATAATGATATGAGCATCAACCAATAGGGCCTTGGCTATACTTTTATTTTCGTTTCAAGTAAAATCTATACAAGATTACGAGTGATTTAAAAAGTGGTATTTTATTAGGACTACCGCATATTTTCGATCTGTTTTTTTTAAAAAGACACTCACTGAGCTTCCTTTGTAGTTATCAATTTTTACTGAATCGAATAAGAAGGAACTATGTTTAGACGCTTAGCATGCAACTGAATCTTTGTCAAACAAAATGGCATATATAGAGAACGTTGATCCTCATTAACAAAGGTATAGCCCGGTTGGGAGATCGTCTAATATGTCAAACGATTTCAGATGCATGGCTTATGTACATGGATATCTCACGGTAAAGAAATATTTATATATGCTGTACTTCTAAGTTAACAGCACTATACACGACAGTTTTCTTCTTCAATACCAATAACATCTCAATCATTGGGTTTGATTTACTTCAAAATGACACCGTATTTGACACCGTAATAACCTTATACCGTATAAATGATAATCAGAGTATGTAAAACATCCGGTTTATAACAACGGCGTCTCGTATCGAAAACAAGGTCAAGGAAAAAGTTAACTGCAGGCGTCATCGAATTGACTCTTGTAACATTAATGAACACCCGCCGACAAAACGAAACGTCACGTTATATCGTTTATTCACCGTTTTATAATACTGCTGTGTTCGCAAGTGAAGCTTGATAGCATATTAGATACAGGCGAGGAAACAGCTGCACATTTATTACCCTTTTTCAGGTTGCATTATACTTTCAAAATATAATATATATTTCCTTTTCTATTTCTCCGTCTCCACCTCCACCTCTCTCTCTCTCTCTGAAAACCACGCAGCTGTTCTTGTACTCTTTGCAGTGGTTCGGAATGATTTACTTTGGAACATGTGTACATACTGGCAAACATTGATGACGCGTTACTCAATCTTACGTTTCTGTCGTTTAATATACCTGCACAATAGAAAATGAATTATATGAATAACTCACAGGAAACAAATTTGATATAGGATTTATTTCATGATTTAAAATATTCAATGGTTGTTAGCTAATCAATGTGGATTGAGCAAATTGTACAGACTCGTAATATATTCAGGTCTGAGTCTGAAAACGAATGTAATTAATATACTGACATTCTAAGACGAAGCACATTGATCGAAATCTCAGCGTCATAAATTACTACGATATCGAAGATGTTGATTCACTATTTTAAAGAGTGCATTGTGTAAAAAAGTGTGATGTCATACATGGACAACAACACCAATTGTTTTCTTTTTGCCTTTTCGTTAACAATTGAAATGATTCTATAACCTTGGAAGAAACATTCAAGTGTGTAACAGATATGGTTGGTATACACTGTAATCAGTTAAGTTTTCTTCATCACAGTTGCATCAGCGAAATAAAAATACATGTGCTATTCATGTGTGACAAATTATTGCACGATGTGCTTGTCCAGATAACATCATTCAGTTTCAAATAATCCATACCTCAGCGATGGAACCAGTTTTCAGGATTATAGGACTTGAAACAATTTGCTTCTTTTTACTTGGGAACATTTTTTTTCTGGGAACATTTAGATAATTTAACTAGACAGCACAGACAGTTTTAAAAAGGCTGCGTTCTGATACGGCATACATCCTTATTCCATCGAACGTAATATGAGTTTACTCAATTTGAATCTGAGGAGTAAAACAAATATTTATTTTTGTTTCTAATCACGTTACTATCCTCAAAACCTATTTGGATGAAGGAATCGGAAACGAAATGCTGGAGATAATTTAATAGTTACTGATCACATCAAGTCCATTACAAGAAGTTGAGTATTGATATACGTTTTGACATTTTACGAAATTAGTATAACCATATTTTGGGAATATTTTACACGCTTAACAAGATGATATGTACTGACAAAAAAATACTATACCGTCTAGATTGACGCACTACCCATTAACCCTTTGTTTTTATAGCTTTGGTTGCATTCCCGCCTAGTACATTTACAAGGCGTTGTTTCCTTCTAATACATTCTTCTTACGTAAGTACTAAACAACTTGCACGGTCGTTCCCTACATTACAAAACACAGAGACACTTTATCGTAACAGTTTTAATCAAAGATGACATCCGCCCGTGTCATTTATTTCTTTCGCTCTGTTGGCGGTGAGAGTATCGTGGTCGAACCGGCGCCACACAGTCAGTTTATCATTCACCACGTGGGTATGTTTCCCGCCATAACGCTGAGGCATTGTTGAGCTGACTATGTTCCAGACAGGTGCTGTCAGCAGAAGATGGTTTTAAGAGTTTTGATTTTGCAATTGGTGCGTGAAAGAATTCAATTCGTAGAGAATCGTTCCGTCGCAAATAAATCGAATGGATTTTATTTGGAGGTCTTAAGCAGCTATGCATTGAGTAATAGTGAATAACAAGATATGGAAGGAAAAGGAGAAAGAAGCCGCCAGTCGGAGAAATTTCAGACATAAGTATTATTAACCTTGTGCTGATTCAGAGAAATGTAGAAACGTTCAAGCTACGACTATTCTGGACGATAAATTGCAAAATATAGAAGATAAAACCCTATAGTCTTGACGAGAAAGATTTAATCGATCTAGAGAAGGAGAACATATCCTTCTATGTATTCGTCAATTATTCAATGGAATACAGCATCGTATGAGCTTACGTGGTTTTATTTATTTTTTAATTCCTTTCCTCTACTTTCCCTTCTCCTGCCACTGTTCAAATCTTCACCCTTTCAACGAGTATTAGGACAAAGGTTGTACACATTTGAAAATTCAGTGGATCGGACATTTTCGCACATTTAATATGTTTTCTTGTCCCATATAATAGTGTATACAGTTGTGAAATTCGGCTTAACATATTCATCGTTGAAAGTTAACATTCTATAGATTATCGTTATTACTATTATAGTTAACTATCAAATTGATAACATACAATGTATATATATATATATATATATATATATATATAAATATATATATATATATATATATATATATGTATATATATATATATATATATATGCAATATATATATGCAACATTTAAATATAAATATTTTACATTAACGGTCGGTGGGGAAAAGTTCCTCCTTCATGTTTGTAAAGATGGCTCTATTCATATTTTCGTGATGGGACATATGTCACAGACAGAGTTGGGGACATAATGGTAACGACCTTGCGTTATTTTTAAACTGATAATTGATTAAATCGCATTTCTATGTCACAGTTTTCATCTGATACCAAGAGCAACACAGAATCCTTTAAACTAATTCATTCATTCATTCACTCGGTCAGTAAATCAGTCAGTCAGAGTCAGTTAGTGCCTTAACTTGTACTACATTCCATCACCCATCCATCCATTCATACATTCATACATACATTCATTCATTCATTCATTCATTCATTCATTCATTCATTCATTCGGTCAGTAAATAAATCAGAGTCAGTCAGTGCGTCAATTAGTAATTGATTCCTCCACCTAACCGTCGATCGATTCATCCATCCTTTCATTCATACATACATTCACTTATTCTTACAATCATTCATTCATTCGGTCAGTAAATCAGTCAGATTCGATCAGCGCCTTAGTTAGTAATTCATTCTTCCGCCCATCTATCCATTCATTTATTCATGCACAAGTTTAATCATTCAATCATCCAAACATTCAATCATTCAATCATGCAATCATTCGATCATTCAATCATTCAATCATTCAATTATGCATGCATTCATGCATTCTAGCATTCATGCATTTATGCATTCAGTCATTCATGCATTCACGCATTCATTCGTGCATTCATATTCATACATTCATATATTCATACGTTCATACGTTCATTCATTCATGCATTCATTCTGTCAGTAAAATCCGTCAGTCAGAGTCAGTCAGTGCCTTAATTAGTAATTGATTCCTTCCCCTGTATCCTTCCATCCATGCATAGATACATTCAGTCATGCATATACATTCGATCAGTAAATCAGTCAGTCAGAGTCAGTCAGTGCCTTAATTAGTAATTCATTTATCCACCCATCCATCCATTCATTCATTCATGCATACATTCAATCAGAATCAGTCAGTGCCTCAATTAATAATTCATTCCTCCACCTAACCGTCGATCTGTCCATCCTTTCGTTCATTCATGCATACATTCAATCATTCTTACATTCATTCAACCATCTGCTCATTCATTCATTTAACCATCCATCTTTTCAGTCTTTTTCTTTGAAGCAACTTTACAACCCATTTGGAGTTGCTTTCTGCCAGATCTGGAATGCAGAAGCAGTGCAGGATCCTTATAGGTGCAGGGAAAGGTCCCCTCCCACAGGGAAAGGTCCCCTCCTACAGGGAAAGGTCCCCTCCTTGCATTGGGAAAGGACCTCCTGCAGTGAGAGGGTATAACTTAGCCATTGGGAATATGACGAGTATGCTAGGACATGGTACAATGGCGCGGCAGGCAACCTCGGCAACATGGATACCCGTATGCCCTGATACCCGTATGCTCTGAGCGGCTTATGACCAGTCTGGTGCCAGATTTTATCTCGCGGTATAAATACTCCGACGTAATTATCCTTTTGGTCCTACTTGAAGAAAGAAACTTTCATTGCGACAGTAATAGCATCTAGGGACGCCCGCGGTTACTCATTAGAGATAGAAAAGTACAAAATGTAACACCATGAAATATGACGCTAGATAAGTGTAAGTTGCATTGATGGAATTAGAACCAAATAAACAATGACTATACAGGAAGCGGATTAAGGAGCAAAGAACGGATTACATATCTTTGTAGAACTGATAGTTGTTAAGGGGTCCCAAGTCTTTGTTGAGGCCGGTGATGTGAGACTTAATCCGAAAGATCCAATCGATTTCTTTACGTTTACGTTCAGTAGCTGATTTGAAGTTCGAGGAAATTAAAATACATTTTAGGTTTTGAGAGAATGACTATGAAGATTGAAATGTTCGGAAACTGGGAATCCTGCAAAGTTATCACGAATAGATTTTTTTTGTGATTATTAAAACGTAAGCGGAAACGGGAGCCTGTTTCACCTACATAATTGCCCTCTTTGCAAAGTACACAGTAGAAAATGTAAATAACATTAATAGAATCTAAGAGAGAGAAGGGGGTCTTAGACTTGAACATTTGGAATCTGACCACGGTGCCTGGGGTAATATGGGGGCATATTTGGCATCGAGGTTTACTGCAAGGGAAATTGCCTGCGGAGGTGAAAATTGAGTGGGGGAGTCTGGAGGAAGTGAGTAGAAATTTAAGGTTGGGGGGTTGACGAAATGCTAGCATGGGGTGTACCTTAAACGATTCTCCTACAGACTGATCGTCTTGGAATACAGTAAATTCCCGTTTGATGGAGCGAATGAAGGATTTGATGAGGGGCTTGTAACTGGTAACAAACGGAATGCGTGTGTTGGGACTTTTAGACTTAAATTCTAATAAGTCCTCACGACTCAACTTGTCGGCCCTGGAAATACCCTGTCTAATTAAGTGAAGGGGGTATCGAAGTTCAAAAAATAACCAGTTAAAATGGATACCTTGTGTTTAAAATCAAATGGGTTGGAGCAAATGCGTTTAAGTCTAAGGCATTGGCTGTAAACAATAGAACTCTTGAGATTATGCGGGTGAAAACTATTAAAGTGTAAATATATCAGTGGGCTTATAATAGACCGAAGTGGTGAAGGAATTGCCATCCAGCTTGACCAGAACATTTAGAAATGAAATTTGATGTTTAGAAACTTCGACAGAAAATGTAATGCTGTCATGAAAAGAATTAACATGATCAAAGAAAGACTTAAGAGATTCTTCACCATGTGGCCAGACAAAAAATATATCGTCAATGTATCTATAATAATGTGATGGCTTAAGAGGAGAAGTGGATAGCAGGCGCGTATCCAGGATTTTCTAACCCGGGGGGCGCGAATTACTATCTTAGCGGAGCGCCACCATCGGTTGGCGCGGAGCGTACAAGAAAATTTTTGGTTTTGATACCCCCCAGATCACCGGAAATGGCACTTCTCGGGCTTGAAAATGAGCAACCAGATGTACACTTTTGCCTGAGAACCAAGTATTTCCCCAAAGTTTTTTCCATCCATAACCTTTTTGAAGATTGTCACCAGTCACACATCATGTTCGACCTGATTGCATGTCCTATGGATCATTGCTTTTGTAGGTTATTCTACGTCACGGCCCACAATATCCGAAAGCCCCACTTTTCAAGGTTTTAAGCCCATTACTTGTTGAGAATTTGAAAATTCTTTTCCTCGTGAATAAAATCACTTGAAAACATACCCATAATGTTGCAGAAAATTCAATCTATAGACAACCAATATAGAAAAACCTCCTTGAACCCCTAACAGACAGGTCAAAATTGAACGAGTAGAGGAAAGTATGATGACGAATGTTGGTGAGGAAATTTTCGAAAATTCCGACACAGTTAATTTATTGGTGTAGAAATATTGCAACCTCTTATAATGGCTTTTACAAAACTTGGTTGAAGGAACAGAAAAATAGCAGATATTTCCGATATCAGGTATATCGAAACCGAAGACTTCACTCATAGGCGTAGGTCCCGTAGGAGGCGGGGGCTGCAGCCCCCCCCCCCCCCAATTGTTTTCCCATTTTTTTCGGGCACCTATACTGAAAGAAAAATAAATAGCAATGAATAGCTTAAAATGATCTCCTTGGTAATTGAAATAAAGTTGTAAGCTTGGCCGATATTACTACTGTAAAAGAGAGTTTTGACATAAATGGATCTGTATGGTTTTTCTCCATCTACATAAGACATTTGGTTGTTTACATTAGCATCCGGCGGTATACTGTGCAACTATCACGGACCGTGCGGTAGACGATGCCATTTGATGTAATGACCGATCTTGCCTATATGATATTGGCATCGACATGTTGAATGCGCGCTTCTTGCGCGAAAAATTTTGGCCTTTTTTTCGGGCAAGTCATTACAGCCCCCAAATCCAATCTGGCTCCTACGCCTTTGACTACACACATTGACAGTTTTTGAGGCTGTTCATCGTGGAACATGCATTTCAATGCTCATTTATATGATGTTATATCTGCTCTTTGCTTTACAAATTCGAACAGGCGTGCAGCGAGTAATTGCCAAGGGAGGGCGAAGCCTGTAGGCAAACTATCTAAGCGAAGCGCCACCATGAGTTGGCGCGAAGCGTACAAGAAAAATTTTGGCCGAAAATGCCTCCCAGATCGCTGGAAATGACACTTCCCAGGCCTTGTAAGTTGCATCTAAGCATTGTCTATCTTGAAATTACTAGCGATGTCATAAAGAAAATTTGCTCGGGGGGGGAGGGCGGTCGCCCCCTTCCCGAAATGCGTTATGTTCCCCGACGACTCGGTCGAGTTCAAGTACATTAGTGAGAGAGGAAAGACGGAAACGTCAAAAATGGAGTTGTCGGGGTAAGGGGTAGGGTGAGGCGCACACCCCCTCCGTAATCCTTGATCTGTCACTGGCTACCCTGTGTATATAATAGGGATCTTTCTCTTCCCGAGGTCTTGGCTATCTTCTACTCCCCTCCTTTTCTCCTTTTTCTCTCTTTTTTCTTTTTTCATTTCCCTTCCTTCCTCTCCTCCTTTTCTTTTTCCCCTCCTTTTCCCCTTTTTCTTCTCTTTTTTTTCTCTCCTCTTTTCCTTACCCGGGGGGCGCGCGCCCCCAACGCCCCCCCTGGATACGCACCTGGATAGCATTTCCTGTTCCAATTCGTGCATAAATATGTTGGTGTAACAGTGCCCATAGCGGTACCATTGATTTGGAGATAATATTTCCCATTAAAAGAGAAATAATTATTACTTAATATGAAACGTAAAATGGGACCAAGATCATCACATCTAAAGTGGGGTTGGTGGCATACTCACGAAGAAAATTTTGACAAGCGATAATTCCCTCATCATGAGGAATATTAGTGTTCAAAGAGGATACGTCCATAGTAACAAGTAAGGAATTTATTGGTAACGCCTGAATAGTGTTAAAAATTCTCAAAAATAGCATAGTGTCCTGTATATTAGAAGGAATATGAGTTAATAAAGGGTTGAGTATAGAGTCCATGTATCCTGAAAGATGCATGCTCAGTAAGCGTACCAATTCCTGAAATAATAGGTCGGCAAGGAGGGAATAGCTTGATTGTCCTGGCTAGTTTAGAAATGGCAGAACGGCGGATATTCCCAGCCTGGTGAGAAGGGGTCACTCCGGGTAGTGCTTGTTGAGCGTCTGCTATTAATTTAGGAAGTTTGTGGAAAAGGTAAAGTATGGAACTTACCCAACGATATATTGTCAAACAATCGGCCAAGTTTGGCCGATATAGGAAACAGTTAAACAATTGGCCAAGTTTGACCGATGTAGAGAATAGTTCAAGAAGATATATATATATATATATATATATATATATATAATTATGAGTCATATCTTATTCTCTGGTTTTCTCTAATAATATTTTCTTTTGGAGTAAACGTGGAATTTCGTTTTTTTTTTGTTTTTTTCATCCGTATTTTATTTCTCTTCTCAACACAATATAAAACAGCACGGTGTCACAGCACCTTTATATCAAATTATAATACTCCAATACAATACATGCTCCTAAACATTTTCAAAACAATTATCGAACTTAATCAATTTATGCTCCTTTTTCTCTTTTTGCAGAAGGAACTTTTCAACTGATAATTGAAATCGAAAATTCCTCAGCTGTCGGAATCTTGTTCTGTACCTTACAAAAGAAAATATAATATTTGGCATTGAAACTTAAGAAATTTATCGGGTTTAATTCATCATTGATACATCCGAAAGATATAATATAGGGAGAAAGCTCAAAACTACATTTCCACCATTTTCTAACAACCTCCTTCCAAAATGAATCAACATAATTGCAAAACCAAAATAAATGCTCCAGAGTCTCATCAAAATTGTTGCAAAAACTACAAGTTGGGGTGTTAGCAATTCCGATTCTATGCATGTACTGATTAACACCAAGAATTCGATGCAAGAATCGGAACTGAAAATACCGAATTTTGGGATCCCTGACAGCCGTACATATTAAAGAAAATATTCGTTGCCAATTCTAGTCGACTGTGCGATATTTTTCTTCCCATTTTAGTTTTGCCCTAGGGGTCGTAACCTTATCTTTAACTAAGTTCTCGTATACACATCTATTGCTTTTCGGTGCGAATATGAACTTTGTCATACGTTGACAATTAATATTTAAATTAGCATCATCACCCAAATTATTTCTCCAATACCTCGGGATTGCCGAAACAATACTAAAGTAATTAAGATAGGAAAAATGTTCAATGTCGTGCTTTTCCATGAAGTCCCTATACTGTAGTATGGTACCATCCTCATTAAAAAAATTACTAACATAGTACGCACCGGCTCTAAAAAGTCTTTCATTGTAAATGATCTGTTTAATATCAATCTTGATAAAAGAATTATTTAGGATTATTTGATTGCCATAATTACCTACAGGAATATTGTAATTATAGTGAGCCCAAGCTTGACAGACCTCTTTTACAAATACATTTGAAATATCATTAACATCTGTGTTCTGAAAATTACAATTGAACAAAAACCTACAGCCATGGGCCTTCAAGCAGTAATCAAACAGATCCTTCCACGGTCTATGATTATCATCTAGATACATTTTTACCCAAGATGTTTTTAAACTTGTTGCAAACAAGGCGACGTCAATCATACGTAGCCCACCATCTTGTTTATTATTTAAGAGAACGCTTCTCCGTATTTTGTCTGGCTTATTATCCCAGATAAATTTAAGAAACAACCTATTTATCTCTTGAAGAAAATTCACAGGAGGAGACGGCAAAACTGTAAGGATATACACCAATTGGGACACTGCGAAAGTTTTAATAATAATAATTTTGCCTATAGGAGTTAAATCTCGCTTCGACCATTGGTGAATAAGATTCTTTATACGAGATAGCTTTGGCAAGTAATTTAACTTGAAGAAATCTTCCGCGTGATGCGTGAAATTAATACCAAGATAGTTGACCGGACCATGTGTAATACGAAAATTAAATTCATTGAAATAACCCGGGTAATTGGGGACTAGGGACCCCATTGGAAAAATGTATGACTTACTCATATTAACCTGCAATCCTGAGCACTTGGAAAAAGTTGATAATACTGTGATGACTTCATTAAAAGTGTCTCTGCTACCATCAGTTATTATAACACTATCATCAGCATATTGGGAAATTTTGAATTCGCTAGTACCGACTCTAATACCTTTGATGGCCGTATTTAATTTTACCATACTGGTGAAAATTTCACTACAAATGATAAATAAATAAGGGCTAAGTGGGCACCCTTGCCTCACCCCACGAGAAATATTAAAATATTCAGATATAAAGCCATTATTAGTTATACACGTACTATAACGTTTCTGTAAAAAGTGGAGATCCATTGCTTCAGATCGGGACCGAAATTAAAAAAAAGCAAGCGTATCCTGAACAAAGCCCCAGTCTAATTTGTCGAAGGCCTTCTCAAAGTCCAAAAGGAGCAAAGCCCCAGGGACATTCCTATCATCACAATAGGAAATAAGGTCTAAAACAGTTCTGTTTTCCCCTATATACCGTCCTTGAGAAAACCGGTCTGCTCGGGGCTTATCAAGTCTGCAAGATTTTGCTTTATGCGAAAAGCGATACTTTTAGATGCAATCTTATAATCAGAGTTTAGTAGAGAAATGGGTCTCCAATTCTTAAGATGCTCTAATTCTTGGGGAGTCTTTGAAGCTTTTGGAAGCAAGGTAATAATCGCCCTCCCCTGCTCGTCAGAAACAAACCCATGTCTAAAGGCATAATTAAAAGAATCTACAACGATATTGCCAATGTCATTCCAAAAAACTTTATAAATTTCTGAAGGAAGCCCATCAGATCCTGGCGACTTATTCCGTGGTAAAGACAGCAAAGTACGGGTACACTCTGCCAATGTTAACTCTCCCTCACAAGCACTCCTCTGTTCGTTTGACAATTTGATATGATTGATGTCATTTCTATAGAAAGAGGTCGAATCCACATTATAATCTTTAGTATACAGATTTTTGTAGAACACAGTAGCCTCTTTTAAAATTTGACCACTATTGGTGATAACATCACCTCTGTCGTTAATAATTCTGTTGATAGAATGGCTTAATTTATTACTATTTTCCAAATTCAGAAAGTAACTCGAACTTGTCTCACCCTTCTCCACCCATCTTGCACGTGACCTTACGATAATCCCCATTAATTTATAATCGTAACAAAGGTCGAGCAGATGCCGTGCATCGGTCAACCTTAATTTAACTTCGTTGGATGGACGATTCGAATTTCGTTTTATGATATATATATACATATATATCATATATATATATATATATATATATATATATATATATATATATATATATATATATATATATATATATATATATATATATATATATTTACTTCCAATCACTTACCTAATTCAATTATTGTATCTCACTCGAGATCCAGCCTTTCTCTAAATGCAGCATAGCTGTTTAACAGTTTTTCCGTTATTCCTATCTATATCTTTCACTGTTGGTATCTAATTGATCCAACTATGCTTCAAAATGGAGAGCACCTTTGAAACTTTGAAAACGCTTCGACGCCTTTCCGAAAAACGGGTTAGGTATCGGCATCATCTTTCCAACTACAGACTATACCGTAAACACAAAACGGTACCAAAAGGACTTAAAATCAAGGTCCGTGCTGGTTTACCACTTTCTGATAGCGACAGCTTTGCCAATTGGAAAGGCATCCTTAAGAATGCTTCGCTTGAATTAATGGCTGTGCAAATAAGTATTTGTCGCAAAACAATTCACGAACTTAGCCAGCAAATTGATTCCAAAACCAGAAAACTGCAAAAAGAACTCCCCAAGAACGAGTTCGAAAGAAACCTTGACTCCATCTCCAAAATTTGCTTGAACCTCTCACATACCCTAGCTTCAAGACAATGTCACAAATTGAAGAGGGATAATGTCACGCAAAGAGTTAAGTCTTCTGGTGAAACCCAACTTGAAACCTCAAAAAGAACCAGGTCTCGCAGATTCCGTCGGAAAGAGATACAGACCGCATGCAACACCACCAAAAGTGCAGTTGTTACCATTGATTGCCAACTCTCGGCAGGAGAAACAAACCTACTCTCCAAAGGTCTAAATTTTTGCCCTAAACCACGGCAAGTAAACGCTCAGAAACTTTCTCTTGACCTAAATCTGTTCTATCGACGCTTACGTCTCCGTGAATTTTTTGCCGACGAAAATGGCAATAACACCACGCAAGAAACCAACGACTTGCATTCCAATTTTAAGCCAAAAAGCTCGTGGAATCCACCCAAGGCCCATTGTGCGCCTCTTGAATCATTTATTTCGGCCATTGAAGAGGATGTCAAAACACACACCTCCGCCCCAGACTTCCGCGACAATCTCAACAAAACTGAGAGACAGGCCATTCATGAACTGCGGAAGCGCGATGACATTGTCATCAAGCCAGCCGACAAGGGTTCTGCAATTGTCGCTATGGGCAAACAATTCTACAGAGAGGAAGCCAACAGACTACTCGGCAACCCTCAACACTACAAACTCCTGGATTCTGATCCCACTCAAGAAATCACACAAAACGTGAAAAGAGTCATCCAAAAGATAGTCTCTAACGGTTCCATTGACCGCAAGTTAGGCCAAAACCTCCTGGAAAACGACCCAAAACATGGTCGCTTTTATTTTCTGCCTAAAATTCACAAAGAAGGCAATCCCGGGAGGCCCATAATATCGGGTAATGGCACAGCGACTGAAAAAATTTCCAAATTCGTGGATCTCCTCATCCAACCTCTCGTTTCGGCCCTACCGTCCTATGTGCAGGACACTACGGATTTCATCCGGAAAATTGGGGAAATAAAAAATCTTCCCTTATCTTCTCTGTTAGTTACCTTGGATGTGTCTTCGTTATACACAAATATCCCTAACGAAGAGGGCATTTCGGCCTGCACAAAAGCATTCAAACCGATACGTGGCAAAACCCCCACGAAGAAAGAATTGGCCGAATTAATGCAACTTATCTTGACCAACAATAATCTGGTATTTGGCAACAAACACTATCTCCAAATTCATGGCACCGCAATGGGTACCAAAATGGCACCGTCTTTTGCCAACATCTTTATGGGAAACCTCGAGAAAGAATTTTTATCTCGACAAAACTTGAAACCACACACGTGGTTACGTTACATTGACGATATCTTTATGATATGGACCCATGGTGAGGCTAATCTAAAACTCTTCATTGATGACATAAACTCGTTTCATCACACTATCAAATTCACTGCTGATTTTTCTGGACATGGCGTTCACTTTCTGGACACCACCGTGACCCTACAAAATGGTTCACTCAAAACAGACTTGTTCAATAAACCCACGAACAAGCACAACTACCTCTTACCAAGCAGTTGCCATCCACGTCACTGTACCAGAAATATTCCGTACAGTCAAGCGTTGCGCATTCGACGCATTTGCTCCTCTGAAGTCGATTTTGATTCACGCACTAAAGAACTGTCACAACACCTCCTAAACAGACAGTATTTTCGGGGTACTATTGAAAATGCCATCAAAAAGGCTGAAAGCAAACCCCGTACCGAAACATTGACGTACAAAACTCGTCAAACCAGTTCCAAAAGGGTACCATTGGTTACTGAATTCCACCCTGGTCTCCCACCACTGGCTAATATCATTCAGAAGAATTTTCACCTACTTCAAGGCACCGAACGCCTGAAATCAGTATTCCCAGAATTACCTGTCATCGCTTTTAAAAGACCCAGCAACCTACGGGATATCCTAGTTCGGGCATCCTTTCGGGATGACACCCCATTAGAGGAAAGCAAAACAGGAACTACAGGATCATCGCCCTGTACACAAAATTGCAAAACGTGCTTACTTGTCGATTCGACCGGGGCCTTTCAGAGCAACCAAACCAAACGCACGTTCCAAATTCGGCACAAAATTAACTGCCTATCCAAAAATGTCATTTACCTCATCTACTGCAATATTTGTAACTTACAATACATTGGAGAGTCAAAAAACACTCTTAGAATGAGAATGACACAACATAGATCGGCGATCAAAACAAAAAAGATCTACCAACCTGTTGCAAATCACTTCAATCTCCAAAATCATTCAATTGAGAATTTGCGTGTTATTGCCATTGACCAGAACGATTCTTGGACAGATAAATCTAGGAAAGCGAAAGAAAATTTCTGGGAACTAAACCTAAAGACCACGGCACCATTCGGTTTAAACATCAGAAACGATTTGCCGTCCCAGATAAACCAAAACAATTCCTTTACAATTACGACGGAATCGGATTAAAATAATCCGACGCGGATTAAAATAATCCGAATTTCTAAAACTTCTGCTCTATTCAGCAGAAATCAGTAAGTCGCTTTGCCTTTACAACCATGCCGACATCTCCTCTATAAAACAGTTTCAATTCCTGCTACTCCTTGTCACTTTCGGTGATCATGCACTGAAGAAGAGCTAGTTTTGCTCGAAAGCTCTGCAAAAACCAAACATTGGCTGTTTTACTTCCAATCACTTACCTAATTCAATTATTGTATCTCACTCGAGATCCAGCCTTTCTCTAAATGCAGCATAGCTGTTTAACAGTCTTTCCGTTATTCCTATATATATATATATATATATATATATATATATATATATATATATACGATATATATATATACGGTATATATATATATATATATATATATATATATATATATATATATATAGGCCATATGCTATATATATGTATATATATATATATATATATATATATATATCTATGTATATATATATATATATAGGCCATATGCTATATATATATATATATATATATATATATATATATATATATATATATATATATATATATATATATATATATTCGGGCCCAGGGGACCGAAAATTCCAATATATTTTCTAAAACTTACTCCTTATTTGTCAATTTTGAGTCATATCTTATTTCTCTGGTTTTCTCTAATAATATTTTCTTTTGGAGTAAACGTGGATTTTCGTTATAATATATATATATATATATATAAATATATATATATGTATATATATATATATATATATATATATATATATATGCTATTTACATATAGGCTATATATATACAATGATATAGTCAGTGAAAAGTAGACGTGGATTTTCGTTAAATATATATATATATATATATATATATATATATATATATATATATATATATATATATATCTATATATCTATCTATATATATACATATATATATATATATATATGTATATATATATATATATAATGGTTTACACGGGTCCAAAAATCGGGAACCGGGTACCCGAGGGCCGTTACCTGTCGGGTATCCGGGTACCCGGAAAAATTTGTTTACCCTCGTGTATCACGATTTTCAAGTAATAACATATTGGATGCTGTAATAAATGCATTATATTCTTTACTGAAAATGTTTTTATGTTCAAATACATAGGTGTAATAAAAGGTATAAAACCTCCCTCAATAATTTTTGCTTCTGTTTCTTCATTAAAATTGTTAATAAATTAATTATTTAATTATAATTAGCATTACTACTAACATCGCACTGCCGCCGCTGCTTATGCTAGCTCGTGCACGTCTATTGGATCAAACCATATAAATATCCAATTTAGCTCTTAACCAGTTTTTAATACTACTACTATCTATTATGCAGGTCCAGGGTTCGCATTAGCCGCGAGATTGCGCGATTCGCGCAATTTGATCGCATTTGGAATAAACGATTAGTAAAAAGCCACTTGCGATTGCTATTTTTTAGTTATCCCGTCTATAATCCATAAACATCGCGTACAATTCCTTGTCAGCCTTTCCTTCTTTGAAATAAACGAATGAATAAATAAATAATAATTTCTTCCACATGGTAGCCTAACACCACACTAAGTCAATGAGAAATCTAGCTAAGCCTAACCATCTGTTTATGTGCTGGAGTTGTGACGCAGTTATAAGACATCCATGGAATACTTTCGTTATTGCTGTTACGTTCGACCACATGGTTGCCTACCACCACACTAAGTCAATGGGGGTAGTCTAGCCTAGCCATCTGTTTATTAGCTGAAATTGTGACGCAGTTATAAGATATCTATGGAAAGCTTTCGTTATTGCTGTTATCTTCGAACACAGGGTAGCCTAACAACACACTTAGTCAATGGGAAATCAGCCTAAACATCGGTTTGCAATTTTTTTTTAAACGATCACACTTTGCGTATGATTCGGGTAATAAATAAGGAACCGGGTAATATCGCGTCGAGCGGGCCCCTTGGTTATTGCTGTTATCTTCGACCACATTGTAGCCTAACACCACACTAAGTCAATGGGAAATCTGCCTAACCGTCGGTTTGCCAATTTTTTTTTTTTTTTTTTTTAAAGAACACTTTGCTTAGGATTCGGGTAATAAATTAGGAACCGGGTAGTACCCGTGCAAATTATATATATATATATATATATTTATATATATATATATATATAAATCCAGACAGTAGGTAGCAGCGTTTAGCCTATAACTTTAACTCCAATGATTAGGTGCAGGTTCGTTGCAGATGCGCTGCAATTAAGGACGGTATTGGTGTATTATGCAATTGTTTCGTTTCAAGTTTAACGGATGCCAGATAGATCACAATTAGATCACAAAATCGTTAATATCACACAGTTTTTTTCTGGCAGGCCCTCAGCTATGATCTTACCGATTCGGCTGTTTTTGCCTGGACAGTTAACAGAGGACGAACATTGTGATGAATCCTGTGATGAGTCTGAATCCGGGGACGAATCCGGGGATGAATCTGGTGATATATCTAAAACTGAGGATGAATCCTGTAATGAGTTTGAATGCAGGGATGAATCCTGGGATGAATCCTGGGATAGCTTATGTTGTATCGTATGGAACGTCGAAAGGGTTATGTATGATGTTGTTTACTTCTACATTGTCTGTTATCATGTTGTTGTCTCTTTTGATGTTGCTGTCTTCTTTGATGCTGTTGTCTCCTTTGATGTTGTTGTCTACTTTGATACTGGCGGCGCTGTTCACTTTTATGACGTCAAAATACATATACAAATAATTTGTAGTGCTTCAGAACTAGCTAAAATGTCCGAGAGAGACCGACTAGCCCATCTTGTAGGGCTAGGTTATACGAACATAAAGCAGAAATGATTGAAATCTCTGTAAAATCGGTGCAGAACTTACGAAAGTCTTTCAACTTAAGAAAAAGAGATATATGTGGTCAAGTTACAGGCACGGACCTAGCCTAACGTATAGGTATAACATATATTGCCCTACATGGGTGGCGATCATGGTGAGCGGGGGGGGGGGAGGGACATGTCCCCCCAATATTTTAGGTATAGTTTTTTGTGTGGCTATAAACAGAAAATAATGCGTGAGATTATTTTTCATACTAGGCTGCGGCTTAAACTCCATCCAACAAATGCTGCATGAGGTAAATGACAATTGGAGTTACAAGAAACATAAATACGTAGTAGGTATTGTTACAAGAAAACGCAACGTACAAGTCTCGCACCACAATTAATTGTTCCATTGACTTACAGACTAAACTCGTCACTTTGAAGACCTGCCAAAGCATAGATAGAAGTTAAGTTCAACTGGTATATCCTACCCACCACATGATAGCTGAGATCTTGGCCTATCATGGCACTTGCAAACTTCCATATCATGACCGTTTAGATTTTGAGTTAGAAGAGGAGCAAATTTAGCATCCTGAACCCTCACCCTTCCATCTGCTCACTCGAAGTAATATCAACATTTAACCAAAGATCATCTAATATGGTTTAAATCACCTTCGATCCTCCCCATTTTCACATCATCTGCACTTGAAATCATGGGCGGCGATCATGGGGGGATGTAGGTGGGGGATGTAGTATATACTATCCCCCCAATATTTGGTGGCATAGTTTTTTTGTGGCTAGAAATAGAAAATAATGCGTGAGATTATTTTTCAAATCATACATACTAGGCGGCGGCTGAAACTTCCTCAAACACATGCTGCATGAGGTAAATGACACTTCGTGGTCGTTTCTAAGATCTGTGACCGTATAGCAAGTTGTCACTCATGATTATTATCATAATGTCTGTACATCTCTTGTGTATGAATGTAAGTACGTAATCATATTATGATCCACATCGATATGAGTTCTCTGGGTTTCCACATGGCCTGTTTCCTACTAGATTTCTAACCGCAGGCGCGTAGCCAAGGGGACGGGGCGAAGGGGGCGAACCGGCCGAACCCCCCCCCCCCCTCCCCTCGAGCATATTTTTATTATTATTTTTTATGATATCGCTAGTAATTTCAAAATAGAAAATGCTTAGATGCAACTTTCAAGGCCTGGGAAGTGCCATTTCCAGCGATCTGGGAGGCATTTTGGGCCCAAATTTTCTTATTTTTCTTATATATATATATATATATATATATATATATATATATATATATACATATATATAACATATCACGAGGCGGGCGATCAATTTTTGGGGATGAAAGTTGCTACGCGCCTGCACCCAAGCAAATGTCCCCCCTCCCTCCCCCCTAATATTTGAAACAAATCGCCGCCCCTATTGCCCTACTTAGTATAACTATAGTAGTATTTAGAATATTAATATTAATATGAGTTTAGGTACAACTGCAAGGAATGTGAGCCATAGTGGGCTTTGCTATGCCATTGCTGTGCATGCCTCATGAGTCAAAGCATGAGACAAAACATTAAGGGAGACAATAACATTAAATGAGACAACAACATCAAAGGAGACAACAACATGATAACAAACAGCATAGAAGTAAACAACATAATACAAATCCCTTTCGGCGTACCATAGTATCGTAGTAGCAGGCAGAAAACGCTGAAGTGAGGGATTGAGGCAACGAGGTAAATGAATCTGGAGAAACTATCACACAGTAAATACGCGCGTACGCGCGTACCATGTATGGAGGGTCATGTGATGTGTTCCAGGGTGGTACTAATATACTACTCTCCCTATTACGCATGATGATTTCACCCAACTAGTACGTAAATGAGTTTGCGTGCTTAGAGCAGCAGACGACACCCGTTACCTAGCAATAACCGTGCCTGTAGCCTAACGTGATAGCTATATTCCCGTCGAGCAGCATTAGGCTCTGTTCCATGGAGAATTCCGTGGTTGCACTGAACTAAACATTTCCACACATTTCCCATTTCTACATTCACTTATAGCGTGTAGTAATAACGTTAGGCCATATGAGACAAAGCTTGCCCCTAGAGCTGTATTAATAAGTAAGATTATGTAGAAAGCCTGCCTTCATTCAAGAGAATAAGGTTGAACGTTAGCATATTAGCACTATTTCGTAGGCCTGAAGTACCAGTACCTTCTTATGCCGTTAGTTCCCATGTCCGAACCGACCAATCTTTCACGAAGACACTAACACTGTTCTCGAACTGCTACAGAGAAATATCAGCATAGTACCACCCTGGAACACATCACATGACCCTCCATACATGGTACGCGCGCAGCCAATAGACATGAATCCTCCAGATTCATTTACCTCGTTGGATTGAGGCGACAGATGTTGGCACATGAAAGTACTTCTGCAGGTCCCTCAATTAAGTATCGCTCTAGTCTCTTGACTTAACTCAAAAAGAAGTTAAAGTTTTGGCACCACATAAGCCAGGCTTATTTATTGTTTCTGTTCTTAAAATATCGGGCATAACCGATAGGATGACTACTGGTATCATCGAATTGAAAATGACCGCTGATGACTATTGTAAGCTACCCTATCATAGGGGCCAGTTCAGCGAGATGTGGAGGCCCTATACAGTACTGCGATACCGTATCGTACATACAGTAGGCAATGTATAAGCGCAATCAGTTTGTACGCCTATTTAAATATAAAACTTAGACCGGCTAGGTGTGATTATCTTCCCAGCAGCTAGGTGATATTGCAGAAGCTCATCTGGCTGCTGGGGAAGTAAACTGACAAATGTTCTTAGAAGTTTTCAGCAGCCTTACAAATGAGTGATAGCGATGTCTGTGTGCCAAGCCACGTACTAGGCCTAGAAGTAGAACTTACTAGACAGTAATACTAAGTTAAGGTGAAGGGCAATGCCTTAGTGAGTACTTGTAACTTTGTTATGCACAAGTACTAGTACAGTAGCCTAGGCTAAAGTAGGTTTAACTTTAGCATGTTAAGCCCATTTGAAAACCGGCATACTGAACCTAAGTTCTAGCGTAGCCAGGGCTATACGGTACAGTACATGAATATTTGAGCAAGCACTTTAATTGTAATGAAATTAATTTCACTGTTTGACACCACCAGATTTGCTAAACTCCAATCTACAAATTGCTATCAAAGTGTCCAAAGTTAGTCAAGACTGTAGGGGCTGTGAGCAAATCTAGGAAGCATTTTCACCACCTTAACGTTATAACTTCTTAAATTTGGTGGCCCCAGGATAAAGTTGTTCAAAAGCTCATTGACATTATTAAAACAACAGAATTAGAACTTCAGTACCATAATTGTTTCTTACTTGGGAAATGGATAATTGAATGTAAATTGGAGTGGTTAAACCCTAGAGTTTTCCAGGGAATAGACCATAATATTTGGTTTGTGATGTCATACTGTAGCAGTAAATATTGAACAAATCTTTATTTTCCTATTTACAATTTTCTTGATGATTCATCCTGAAGATGTGATACCATTGGAATGCTTGCTATTAAAGCTGGCAATGCTCTCTGTGTTAAAGAATTCCATCAAAACCCATTTAAAAAGATAAGAAAATAAGAATTCAATATATTGTAATGAAAAACAAAACTGTCTTCAATTGAATTGCTTTGATAAAATCAATCACATGAATGTTGCCAGATGTATTCACAAAATATCAATGAATTAAAAAAATTCATAGCTTTCCGTACAAATGCTTTGATGATGTGGTTTTATCTCTCAGATGTAGACAATATCCAGCATAAATGTTTATTATTACCCAATTTCAGTCAATGGAATATCTGTTGAACAAGCAGTAGGCTACTAGTGAGGTAGACTATAAGCACAGTACTTGTACAGTAAGATTCTTTTCCTTTTGGCTTTCACTTTGTAATCACAAGAATGATTTATTTCTCTTTTAATCAATCATCTTAATCTGCAGACAAAGTTCAGTTGAAGAATGGCTACAAAAGCAGACAATGAAGTTCCTCTTTGCACAGAGAAGGAATTGTCAGGTATTCTTGTAGCAGAGTCAGGATTTTTCTTAATGCCATCAAGATCATATGATGAAATCACAAAGGGCCTCTTCATAGGGTCCAGGTAAACATATTTTCTTTTGTAATTTTCTTTTATCTGTAAGTTTAATTTCATTGGGCAAAACAATTAACATTTCAAGCAAAAATGGGATCTTAATTACCTACATGTATGTAGGTTTCTGATAACCTACAGCTAGTTTTTGGAAAAATCAGTCACCTTGTACACTAGGTAAATTTTGTTTAGCGAAAGTACCCTAGTATGATTTCTGGAATACAATGGAATTTTTACTGATATGTTTCTTACATATTTTAGAGTGCAATGAGGCAGCAGTTGCTTTGTTATCCATTCAGACTTAATATTTTATGTTCACACTTGGAGAAATGATTGTGTTGTTGGTTTTCTCTGTTCACAATATATCAAAATATTGAATAAATTGAAATATGTTACCTGAGCCTGAAAACATTTTACTGATGGTTTATACTATAATTGTGTTCTGTGACCTTGCATGGGTCCTTTTTCACTCTAGCCCTCTGTGTTTACAGTTTCAGTCCACATTAGGTGAATCAGCAATTGATGTTTCCTATGATAGGTAAAACATTGCTACAGTAGTCTTTGTCATGTACAATACCATAAAATCATGTCTTGCTGTAAACTTTGTGGACCATAATGCTAAGTACTGCTGGATCTTACCATAATGAAATGTAGAAATAAAGTTCATGTCTAATATTATTTACCCAACTTTGATGGTAAGACTGAATGTTCATGAATAAAGAGTTCCCCAAGGCGAATATCTTTTGTCAAGGTAGTACTTCTATGGTCATGCTAGTACTTATAGTAGCAATAGGAACTTACTGTACATATCTGATGATGAGACTAATAAACAACTTGAAAGAGCCATGCAGTGTTACCAAAAATTTAGAGGGTGACAAACAAAAAAGTGATTTACATCATAAAATGTTAACGTTATAGAATTTATCTTGAAATCTAGCATAACACTATCAAGTTGAAAAGTTCTATGGAATTTCCTAACTCTAGCCAAAGTGACTTTATTATCCCTAAACAGCGAAAATTGATTTCAATCATTGATCTTTGGAAACTTTTGTGCCTCTAATTCTGACATAATAATAATTGTTATACAAGGTCCACCTGCACTAATTAATTGCAGTTACTATCTATGAAGAACAGTATTGTGGGCCTAATTTAATAAAGATGCTCCATATTTTGTATCCTTGCAGTATATTGCTACAGTACAGGCATAATTTTTGTCATTCTTGTTTATCCAAAGTTCTCTGGCACAGGTCACCAGCTCTTGACAAATCTCTTTTAAAGAAGCTTGGAATCACACATATTCTGAATGCTGCTCAAGGGGAAGAAATGTATGCATGTTGACACAGATGCACAGATTATTACAAGGTTACTATTTACAACATTTCTGAATAATCACTTTTCCTTCTACTATTAAGGACCATTCTTGTTGTATGCAATTGACTTATTACATGCACAATACTGCAGTATTTCTGCTCTTACATGTGATATTTTGATATTGACCCATTACTCCAAACAGGAACCTTGTTCTGGTATTGATCATGTGCAGTACAGTATCTGAATACCTCATACATACCTCCACATGGTATACACAATAATGGTAAAAATCCTGATTACCCTGTAACTTTTGATAACCTATTTGTCATTACTTTCCTTGGTTTGCATAGAAGTTTAGTCATGATATTGTCATAGTCCAAGAACAAAAATTGAGTTCTTATGATGCAAACTATATCTGTTTCAGGTTCCAAGCTCTCTTGAAGCTTTAAAGCGTGTTAAAGCACACAAATTGTTAATGAGATAACCTAACTCTTTCATGCTCAAAAGTCTTGTCAATGCAGGGGAGGGGTGGGGGGGGGGGAGGTTGGCAATATCTTTGAAGGCTAGTTTGGTGCAGACATCGGCTCCTAGCCGATAAGTTTAATCAAATGTTTATAAATGCTAATAACTCAGAAAACTTGTTTTCTAACTTCACATAACACCAGGACACACCTTGGATAACATTCAATTCCATTTGTCCTTGATGTGTTTTGAACAATGTACAACATAAACAATATATGGAAATGAATTTTGAGGTTTTAATTTATGTATTTTATCTGTAAATTTGTGATAAATCAATAATTAGTCGAATCAAACAGTAATATTTAAGGGTATTATTTTATAGATTGTGTGGCTTTTTCTCTTTTCTATTGCTCTGTTGGCTTTGATGGAAGTAGATAATAATTATTAATCACGGATGATCACAAAACTAAAGCATTTTCTTCTGATGAAAACATATCCATAATGCATCACAAGCTTTGTCTTAATGTCAATTATACTGGTTAATAGCCTTAAGAGTCTTACAATGACCACCTCACATAGTTGTAGATCTTTTAAAATGCTCTCTGGCAAATCACCAACTTGTTATCTGGTACCAAGGTCAGCCTTGACCAAGGATTAACTTTCACACATTTTGCTGCAGACTGAACAGAATGTAGTCTTGTTCAAGACACTGGCATTCTGCCATTACTTTCCCTGTTACAACTAAAATGAGTGGGCCCTCACTTCCTCTTTTGAACATCTGTCAAAACCTGATAAAGCTTATTCCCATGACAAGCAGCTTAATGGAAGGGCGCCCTCAGTTAGTTGTATAATTCGACGAATGTCTTGACCAAGACTATGCCAAATGTGGCAGTGATACCACAAGCTTTAAGGTACTTTCAGACTTCTAACAGGTCTGCAAAATATTTGCTGGGTCTGCAGAAGATTTGATGGGTCTAGACATCTTGGAGGTGTATAATTTTTTTCCTGACATGTTCCCTTTCATTTTTGTTGTTTCTTCCACAGGATCTGAATATTAAGTATTTGGGGTTGACTTGCAGTGATCATGAAAGTACCAACATGTCCAAACATTTTGACATGGCTGCCGATTTTATAGCAGATGGTCTTAATGGAGACTGTGAGTATGGCTAGATTATATAACAAATCTGTGGTGAAATCAAGCTGTAAAGGAAACTCTCTTAGGCCTGTTAGTATCATAGTGTAACTTGCATAGCAAAAATGACTTGCATGCCATTTTCCACTTTTAAGTAGAAGAACCATGTGATTTTTTGGGAGGTCACAGTTCAGCAGAGGTCAAAGTCAAAAGCTTTGTTAACACAATAACTGAAAAATAAAGCCTTGATGAAAATTAAATGTTTTCATATTTACTGTAAAACATGGCAGAGAATCACTAAGCCTACGGCTTTTGGTCTCTCTATTTTTCAAATTTGTTTTTACCTTGTGTCCACATTTTAGGCAGAACAATGAATCAAAATTCTGAAGAGCATATCTGAAAAACAGAGAGTAGGCATTTACCAAGATCATTAGATGGATATTCCTTACATGTCAATTAAAAACTTGCCTCTGAACTGTCCAAATAAAGTGTAGTTCTACATCAACCCTGATATAAGAGTTTAGATAAGTATCTTATTAGTTCTTTGTGGAAATGGCTTGTCAAAACTGCATTAGGGTTAAATATCATTGTTGAAATTGCTTCTATTTAATAGGAATAATAGAGTGCGACATTTAAAAGGAAATTAAAAAGAGCTCGGGGACCCAAGCATATTGATCCATCTCTCAGTCTCGTAGATTTTTCTGTTCTTTTGGAATACAGTATTGAAGTTTATTCATATTAGTTAGAAGACTTCATTGCAAATAATCTGAGATGACATAAAATGACATACATGAACAACTGCGTTTTTCTTCTTTAAAATTATTGAAATAAATATGTAATTTTTCAAGGTATGATCATATGAGATTACAACAATATTAACCAGAAAACCAGTTGGCTTTGTCATTCCTTGCCATACAATTTGCTAAAAATTCCAAATAACTATATCTGACTAATGGAGAGCATTGTGAGTTGAAAATTTGTCCAAGAATTAGGTGAGAACCAGAATAGATCAGCTAGGACATTTTCTGTTACCAATTTTGAGCTAGCAAATCAGCTCTGCCACCTTGCAACCATCCATTTAATAATTGTTATTAATAAATGAGAGCTCGAGGACATTGTTTATACTCTGTGAAATATTTGTCACCATTTACTGCAAAAGTCATCTTGTATAAATCATAGAGAAAAATAACCAATTTCCTCACCATTTGAGATAACCTGGTGACCCCTTGAAGCTCAGAGGGTTAAAACTTATAAGGGCGTTATTGTGTTCAGCAACACTATCAACTCTTTGAAGCAGATTTCAGTTCCTGGATGACTGTAGGTTTTGTTGAAGACCTACAGAGCCCCTTCACAAAACTGAACTGAATTTGGCCAAACTATGTTCCCCAAAAGAAAATCATAGCATTGGAGAATTCAACATTCCCTGTTGACCTCAATTGACCTATTACCTCTACCAATTTCAATAGGGTCTTGCACTCACCACGCTCGATCTACATACTAAAGAATGAAGTTCCACAAAGGTGTACTTTTTGAGTTATCATATTTACAAGATTTTCAAACTTTGACTTAAAGTTGACTGCAAATGACCTTTGTCCTCCACTAATTTCAATAGGTCTCATGTACTCACCAAGGTGGACCAACAAACTAAGTATTTTAACCTCTGTTGACCCCAAATGATCATGGAACTCCACAGAAAAGAATAGTCTCTTAATAAGTTAATCCACCATGAACTTTTTGAGTTACGGTGTTTACAAGCAAATGTCACATACTCACACACACACACCATCACCATTGCATAGATTCCTTCTGCCTCCAGCAAGGAATCAAAAAAGTGTCGTCATGTCAGTTGTGGAGGCATTCTAATTGTATCATTGGAAAAAAAGAATTTTAACATCTGAAGAGTTTCATGTGACATCCATGTATCATAAATGTGAATAAAATTGATAGATTCAGTAGAAATAACACAGATGTAACAAGTTTTGTATTAATTTGTTTACCATCCTATTCTGATTTTGTCCAGATACAGTTCTGGTCCATTGCGTGGAAGGTTACAGTCGATCAGCTACATTGGTAATTGCCTACCTCATGATCAAGAGAGGGATGACTGCACAGGCTGCCGTTGGGTTCGTTTGAGCAAGTAGAGAAATTGGACCCAATCATGGATTCTTGACGCAGATTTGCAAATTGAACAAAAAGCTTCACAGGCAAAAAGGAATGGAAGATTTAGAGGAAAATATTAAATTGGAAGCAGCAGTCAATTGATCTACTGTAACCACAGCTTGTCTGTGTTTTCTTGTTTTCATGATATACAAGTGTCCACTAGTTCACATCCTTCTTTAAAAGTGACTTTAGAGAGAAGCCTATTCTTGATATGGTATTTCAATACCATTTGTCTTTGAAAATTTTATGGTGTGCAGTGTAAACATGTCATTTGAGGTCCTTGGTTTTACCATTGCATTTTGTGCTTTATCTAAGGAAGTAAAGTAATGTTCTATGTCTTATACTAAGTATTCAGTCATTTTAAATTGATGAGAAAATTCCTACATTAGAGTCAGCTTTCAGGTCTCCAGGGTCACACACTTGCTCTTTTAAATACTGGATCCACCCCTGGTACATAGAAGTATGGATGAGGTATTGTTTTCCAATTCCTGTAAAACAACCAGTAATTGGAAAATATAATATGATTTGTGGAGGCTGATACGTATGTGTGAAATCGTCTTCAAGCCATGGTTGTCAATTTGCCTCTCAATGTGGAAGGGAGGGGATGGGGTGGGTGAGGGTAAATTGTAAGTAACAATAACTATGAGTGCCATTGTATGCAGTGGGTCCAATGCACAGGTTGCAAATGGTAAAAGACCTGGCCCAGAGAGGGGACATCTTTCTGCCTCCCTCCCACCCCTTTGCCAGGAGGCCTTTAAAGCCCTTTTAAAGTTAATAGAAAAATATGTTACCGCAGTGTGTTGCTGTTGTTCTTATGGCTTAGAGAAAAGACATGTAATCGACCGAATCAAAGGGAAAAATCCTGTGAGTTACACACGGATAAGGTATTCAAATCACACTAAGTCTTCGCTCATGATTCAGGCCACAGTGCTAATATGTTATTGAATTTATGTTACCACCAATGCTGACCATGAACATTTTTTGTACGTGTTGTGTCTATGTGTATTTCTTCCAGTGAGGAAATTTCTTAGATAATGAGAGTGAAAGAGGTCCATAAAGTCTATTAATTTTAACTTTCCTTCTCCCCTTACTCTTACATAATGGAGAAATGACAAAGTTGGGATAACCTGGTAAGTCTCAATATCGTTAGTGTAAATACAGAATACTCCTCTATGGGTGTATATGATGGCTTTTTTCCATTACTTTAAGAAATCTTGTAAATACTACTTTAAGTGTTACAGTTTGTAAAAGATGCTTCATACAACTATATTTAATCAACTTTCTCATAGTTAACGTCTTTCTTGGATCATGTTTCGCTGTGTGAAATATTTGGAGGAAATATATTAACACTGTTTATAATTCTTAAACATAAGTCAAAGCAGATAGTGTTCATTCATTGTGTAGGCCACCGGCTAACCTAACCTGTGTCCTATGTAATGGGGAAAACTAGACGTATATGGTGCATTCTTAGGCATAGTTAAACTATGAATCAGGTTTTCATAACTAGCCCTTAAAGCTAGATTTTTCTTATAAAATGCTTTGTGCAATTTTAAAAATATTGAGAGGAGTCGTCTCCCGTAGTAAAATACCAATTCCTCCCCGGCTGAATGCAAAATACCCTCGAGTGAACCATTTCACCTGTCTGACATTCCTAGGTGGTGGACCCCTCCCCCTTCATTTGCACACCCACTGATTAATTCCCAATCAATATGCCAACTCTCATGCGGAATCTTCATGCTCATGCACCAAAACATTGCTAGAAAGTCTTTGAACACCTTCAGTCATTCTGATATTTGTCGTTGAAAATTGTCGTTTTGCACTTTGTAGAACTCTGAAAATTGTCGTTTTGCTCACTGATTTACTCGTCAAAACTCTGAAAATTGCACACTAAGTAGGCTCTTCAAAAATCTATTACTACACTAACTTACAACTTATCAACACACTATGCTATCATAGAACAGCCTTCCAGAGTGACCATCAGTTAGTTCATATCTCTGGATAAACTGCAAACAAATGTCTTAGGCATCTATGTTTGATTGGGGAAATTTTACTTCTGCATTATTTAGTAATTCACAAAGATTGAAGGTGACAGGCATGTTGGAATGAAAGGTCAATTTAAAGGGAATGCAGTTTGCATGAATGAGATGGCCAATGCTAGAAGGGTTGGAGGGTATTCGATGCTCTGGAATATAGTGGAGAAATCGGTGGTTGCTCTTTAAAATTAATGAAATGAACAAGGAAGTACTGTGATCTTTAAGTATATTTTAACACCACGCATATTTGACTTGTATCTTGTCTGTTTATTCCCTTTGTTTTTGTAACATCACAAATTGACACAAAGACATCAGAAAGAAAGTGACAAATTACCAGCTAGGTTGTTATTGGAAAACTATTTATTCAAATGTGGAAAATTTGGAATAATGCGAAATTTCATGAAAGAAAATTATAAAATAATAATAGAAACAATCAACTTCGCATGACAATTAATTGCAATAATCAAGCATACCTATATCATGAATAGCAATAGCAGATATGGTATATATATCACTTTAACAACTGCGATGTATTGGAGAACACAATTATACTGATTTAAGATTCTAGCATTCACAGTATAGATATATTTTCTATTTTTTAAGCTTCTTGATGCCTTCCTCTAAACGTTTTCAAAACATTTTCATGTTTGTAGAAAATATTTTATAAAAAATATTACGACAATGTTATTAAAACGTTTTTATGTTTGAATATGATATCTAAAAAGTGTTATAAATAACGTTTTACAATACCATTATTCAATAACATTTCTATGCCCTTCTCAAAATGTTTTAAAAACGTTATGTTTGAAGGGACAACAATCAGTAATACTGTAGAAAGAGTTAAAGGATTACCAATAGTACACAACTTTGCATTTTACTGGTTAAAACAACAAAGATGTAACCACTTTCACTATTTAAATCACAAGGAAATATAAATATGGGCAGAAAATACAATTAAAGGCATTGAAGACTTGCCCCAAACCGCGTGCCGGGCTCTGAAAAAAGTTAACTTTCCGTTGCTTGCAAATGACGTTGTCGCTACAAAATGCAGACAGTAATGAAACGTGATACCTTGTTATCTTTCATCTAGACCTGAGATGTCCTCGCTGCTATGTACACTGTGTTGTGGGTATTGACCGTAGCTGTATGTATTGACTGTACACTAGTGTCTAATTACCGACAGTAGCAAGCTGTGTGTGTAATTCTGGGATCGATGGTGGTGTCCAACACTTTAACACTCTAACACTTCTGTTACACCTCATTCGAAACTAGGTCAGATTACCGGCATGAGACGTTCCTTAGTGCGCGATTCTTCACACCCTTTAAACTATCAACTGATTTGGAAATCTAAATGATAGATACAACAGGTATGTTCATGGTCCCATGCAGCAGAGGAAGAAGCTTATGCCAAAAGATTGCATGAACTTCTAACCCCTAATAGGAAATATCTTAAGAGAACCTACACACAGTGTATGGACATAGCAAATAAAACAAGCTCAAAAGTGAACACAAAATGCAACTACTTCAAGATCGGGTACCAGCTGTGATGTAAAGTAACTTCTTAGAAATCAATCAGAACCCATGGTGAATTAAATCCTACGTTCTCTATATCCCTAAGAGCCTAGCAAGATACAGTTAGAATAATAGTCAAAAATATATTCAGAGTTCAGAACCATACACTTTTATACCGAGATTAAACCTTCTTCAAATCTCTCTGTCTTACAAAGTTTTTATCATGTCAAGGAACTTTAGCCTAGAGTTAGACAGTTGATAGCATGTTAACACAGAACTTTCTCATTAACTTTCATTAAATCAAAACACAAATGTATCTCATACCAATGAGGAGTAATGTACAATGATTACTAACAAAGCTAAACTATTCCCCTCCCCCGCCCCTAACTGTCTTGACCGGATTGAAACTACTTCCAAACGTAATCTAAATGTAAGGAAAATGAACTGAAAGGTCTATTAATGTTGCCGCTTCAAAGAGAGTTATTCAACTCTGACATCATCGATATGCAACTTTAAGGGTATTACATAATCAATGACGGCACACAGTGTTCTGTGGCGAGGGTTTGGGAGCTTATTTTCAAAGCCAGCATATTCAGTCATATGGGTAGCGATTAACTTAAAATTTGAGTATTAGATAGTTTTGAAGTTAATAAATAATATAAGTTGTCTTCATTATTCCTTTAATATGAGTGTTCGGGAGCATTCTCTGCTTAACAATCAATTGATACAAGTATGCTTCTTCATCATCCTCTGTGGGAACCACCTCCAGGTCAATGTCTATATGAACAATTTGTCTGTCTTGAAGATCAATGACAGGGATAATAGATGGTTCATCTACACGATGCCATGCGATGTAATGACCGATGCTTGCTTATATGATATTGACATTAAGATGTTGAACGCGCGCGAAAAATGTTGGTTATATTTTTCGGGCAAGTCGTTACAGCCCACAAATCCAATTGGGCTCCTACGCCTCTGATTACACACATAGACAGTTTTGAGGCTATTCATCCATGGAACATGCATTTTCATGCTCACTGATATGGTGTGATATCTGCTCTTTGCTTTACAAATTCGAACAGGCGTGTAGCGAGTAATTTGCCAAGGGAGGGGCGAAGCCTGTAGGCAAACTATCTAAGCGTAGCGCCATAATGAGTTGGCGCGGAGCGTACAAGAACATTTTGGCCGAAAATGCCTCCCATGTCGCTGGAAATGACACTTCCCATGCCTTGTAAGTTGCATCTAATCATTGTCTATTTTGAAATTACTAGCGATATCATAAAGAAAATTGGCTCGGGGGGGGGGCGGTCGCCCCCTTCCCGAAATGCGTCATTTCCCCGACGAATCGGTCGAGTTCAAGACCAGCCACAGTTGGTTCCATAGCATAATTGTTTTAAGGCGTTCATACACACACGCTTTATCATAGACCATATATAGTATATATATATAGAAACATTAGTGAGAGAGAAAAATGGAACGTCAAAAAATGGAGTTGTCGGTGTTAGGGGTAGGGTGAGGCGCACGTCCCCTCCGTAATCCTCGATCTGTCACTGGCTACACTGTGTATATAATATGGATCAGCGCTGTGCTTATGACTGTTCCTCTTTCTCTTCCCGTGGTCTTGGCGTTTATCTTCTACTCCCTCTTTTCTCCTTTTTCTCTCTTTCTTCTTTTTCTTTTCCCTACCTTCCTCTCCTCCTTTTCTTTTTTCCCTCTCTTTTTCCCTTTTTTCTTCTCTTTTTTTCTCTCCTCGTTTCCTTACCCGGGGGGCGCGCGCCCCCAACGCCCCCCTGGGTGAGAGGGTCTAAGGGAAGGGGGTGTCCCCCTCCCCCTTTGAGATATTTTTGAACAATTGAAGGTCCGTAGTTGCGATCTGGGGCAATGTTTTGCCAGTTTCATCATTTTCAGATGATATCATATTATCAGCAGATGTTGTTTCCTGTTTGAATTCTTTTACAGGTTCTTTTACATATTATATCAGAAAGACAAAAATATAGCGCTCTTTTAAAGTAGTTTTTTTAAAAGTTTTTTTGGCAGTAGGATGGTTCTTGTTTATTGTCCAATATCTGGACTTAAATACATTTGACGAACTGAACTGATGGACAATATAAACTTTCATAGTTTATAAGACAGCCAGATGCGCAGTGGCCACTCTTGCAAAAGGATATGGATGAAAAAAACTTTTGGGAGAAACTTGGTTCTCAGGAAAAAGTTTACATCTGGTTGGTCATTTTCAAGCCCTAGAAGTGCCATTTCCGGTGATCTGGGGGGCTATCAAAACCAGAAATTTTCTTGTACGCTGCGCGCCAACCAATGGTGGCGCTCCGCTTTGAGAGTAATTCGCCCCGCCCCCCGGTTAGAAAATCGTGGATACGCGCCTGTACCCAAGCAAATGACCCCCCCCCCCCCACCAATATTTGAAACAAATCGCCGCCCCTGTATATATGTCTATATATATATCTATATATATATGTCTATATACATATATATATATATATATATATATATATATATATATATATATATATATATATATCAGGCGCGTATCCAGGATTTTCAAACCCGGGGGGCGCGAATTACTATCTAAGCGGAGCGCCACCATCGGTTGGCGCGCAGCGTACAAGAAAATTTCTTGTTTTGAAACCCCCCCCCCCCCCAGATCACCGGAAACGGCACTTCTCGGGCTTGAAATGACCAACCAGATGTACACTTTTTGCCTGAGAACCAGGTATTTCCTAATAGGTTTTTTTTTCCATCCATAACCTTTTTGAAGTTTGTCAACCCGGCACACATCATGTTCGACCTCATCGCATGTCCTGTGGATCTTTGCTTTTGTAGGTGATTCTACGTCGCGGCCCGCAATACCCGTCAGCCCCACTTTTCAAGGTTTTAAGCCCCATATTTGTTCAGAATTTGAAAATTCACATTTCTCGTGAATAAACTCACTTGAAAACATACCCATAATGTTGTACAAAATTTCATCTATGGACAACCAATATAGAAAAACTTCCTTGAACCCCTAACAGACCGGTCAAAATTGCACGATTAGAGGGAAGTGTGATGCAGAATGTTGGTCAGAAATTTTCGAAAATTCCGACACAGTTAATTTATTGGTGTACAAACATTAAAACCTCTTATAACGGCTATTATAAAACTTGGTTGAAGGAAATGAAAAAATAGCAGATATTTCCGAGAGCGAACACTACACACATAGGCGTAGGAGGCGCGGCGGCAGTGGCGGAGCTAGGGGTATTGGTCAGGAGTGGCGAGAATGGTCTGTAGGAGCGCTTTCGACACTATCTAAGCGGAGCGCCACCACTGGTTGGCGCGTAGCGTACAGAAAATGTTTGAATAAAGATACTCCCTAGATCGCCGGAAATGACCCTTTCCGGGCCTGGCTAATTTGCAGATAAACGAAGAATAAGGTGTCATCGCCAAATGACAGCAACAAAATGTGAGAAATGTCAATAAGTAGATGAGAGCGCAATAAAAAAGTTAATAATCTAGAATAAGTAAAAAGTGGTAAAGAGCTGAAAAAGGCGCCAGCAGTCCATTTGAGTCCGTCAGGGGGGGGGGGGGCATCCACCCCCCCCCCCCCCGACCGTATGGACGCTCCGCCACTGCGCGGCGGGGGTGCAGCCCCTAATTCGCCATTACTAATGTAAAAGAGAGTTTTGACATAATTGGACCTCCATGCTTTTTATACATCTACATGAGACATGTCGTTGTTTACATTATCATCCCGCGAAATACTGCGCAATTTGAACGGACCGTACGGTACATGATGGCATGCGATGTAATGTTGGATGCTTGCTTATATGATATTGACATGAACACGTTGGACGCGCGCTTCGCGCGCGAAAATTTTTGGTTATTTTTCGGACAGTTTTGAGGCTTTTCATCCTGGAACGCCATTTTCATGCTCACTGATATGATGTGATATCTGCTGTTTGCGTTACAAATTCGAACAGGCGCGTAGCGAGGAATTTGCCAAGGGAGGGGCGAAGCCTGTAGGCAAATTATCTAAGCGTAGCGCCACCATAGGTTGGCGCGAAGCGTACAAGAAAATTTTGGCCGAAAATGCCTCCTTGATCGCTGGAAATGGCACTACCCAAGACCATTTGTTAGCGCGAAGCGTACAAGCAAATTTTGGCCGAAAATGTCTCCCAGATCGCTGGAAATGACACTTCCCAGGCCTTGTAAGTTGCCTCTAAGCACTTTCTATTTTGAAATTACTTAGCGATATCATTTAAAAAAATGCTGAATGGGGGGGGGGGGGGGGGCGGGCGGTCGCCCCCATCCCAAAATGCGTCATGTTCCCCGACGACACGGTCGAGTTCGAGACCAGCCACAGTTGGTTTCATAGCACAATTCTACACACGCGTTATGATAGACCATATATAGTACATATATAGATCATTAGTGAGAGAGGAAAATGGAAACGTCAAAAAATGGAGTTGTCGGTGTAAGGGGTAGGGTGAGTCACACTTTTACGAAATCATTGATCCGTCACTGGCTACCCTTCAGCGCTGTAATGATGTCACTGTTCCTCTTTCTCTCCCCGGTGTCTTGGCGTTTTTCTTTTACTCCCTCCTTTTCTCCTTTTTCTCTTTTTCTTCTTTTTCTTTTCCCTTCTTTCCTCTCCTCCTCCTCTTTTTTCCCCTCTTTTTTCCTTTTTTCTTCTCTTTTTTTTCTCTCCTCTTTTTCTTACCCGGGGGGCGCGCGCCCCCAACGCCCCCCCCTGGATACGCACCTGTATATATATATATATATATATATAAACCGTATATATACAAACGCACACACACACATATATATATATATATATCTTTATATATATGTCTATATATATAGATATATATAGATAGGCCTATACTATATATGTAGTAGTTGAAGTAATTGAAGTATGTAGTTGATTGAAGTATGTAGTTGATTGAAGTATTACGCTGATTGAAAGTATTACTGTTAGTCATGGATACAGTTCGACTTCGGCAGTAAAGAAAAACCAAGGGTATTTCCACACCAACAAAGCGTTAGTATATTAAGTAAAACATATATACGAATACAAACCCTACCTGTCCTAATCCTAACCCTCCCTTCTACCTACCGGCCAATTCTCTACTATATAATATCCCAAACGACTCGGTTAACCTCACATTCAGACTGGTACGGACAAATCTGAGGGGCCAAACAAAATTAACTTTCTGAGGTTCAGTTGGTGCAAGAAGGTTAAACAAGGCAACCATATAGACCGGGCTCCCATGGGGTATATCATAGCTGAGAAGAATAGTTCTACCTCAAAAATTGGGGAAGCCCGGCGGGCCTCCAGTTACGTTCATTCGAAAACATAGTATACTTAGAAAGTGGTCACATTCTCTACCTTGCCAACCCCTATATGGGCTCCCGGTATTAATAAGCTAGCGTGGATTCAAATGATGTGCCGGAATTAGATAGCGCTAGACTCCCAACATCACGCACAGTAGCAGAAAAAAAAGAGGGCGTACTTTACATATATCACGCAGAGCTGGCTATCTACAGCTCTGGTTTAGACCAAATCCATAGCAACCAATTAGACCAAATCCATAGCAACAAGACGGATGTTTTGCAAACACGGACTGAGTCCTGGACGGACAAGAACTGTTTAATGCAGAACGGTATTCTGAAATGCAACCAGCAGTGACTGTACCATTAGCCGAGGGGGGAGGTAAATGTGTAAATGGGAAAGTGGGAGAGGGGAGGAAGGGGGGTTTCGTTTAGATTTTTCCAATGGTTTTCGCCAATCCCTCGCTTCATAACCCGCTTTGCCATGAAAAAAAAGCGTGCAACTGGCAAATTAAAAGAGTAATTGAGGATAATGGTCAAACATTAAAATAAAGGATATATACCCTTAGGCAAGCTCTCGTTTGACTCGTTAATGATCCAGGTCAAACACGCTATTAAAGTAAGTAGGAGGGGATAATTGCAAAGTACATAAAAGCGCATTAATTTAAGCACCTGGAAATTAACACGTAGCATATTAAGATATCCAGTTAAAGAATGGAGCTTTACCCCTTCTCTCGTTGGCTCCCACCCCTCCCTACCCTCCCCTCCACCGCCCTCCCCTCCCCTCCCTCCCCTCCCCCATGTTACGCAATATGTATACGCTTGTATTATTGATGATGACGTAAGTTGCCTTCGTAACGATTACAAATTTGAATAGAGGACCAAAGGGAGGAGGGGGAAGTTGACAGGGTGCCACCACCCTCATTTAGTGTTGCCTGTACATCACGTCAAACAAAAGGTTCTCAGTTGACAGAATTATTTACTTGGAAATTAAACAGAGAAAGAAACTGAAGTCCAAAACTTACTTTATCTCTTTGAAAGACTTTAAATGAAACCTCATCAGACAAATTTTGCGGCTTGCCACATGGGAAGGACGCTTCCTTTAATTACCTTCGTCTAACAGTTCAGACAAACCGACTGTGTATAATTTTACTTGCTATTGTTTGAAAGTTAGCTAAAAAGAAGAAAGTTAAATTTTAAGTGACCTACTAACCTTCATTCAGGTTGAGCTTCTAGATGAAACCAATGAATAGGGGGATCACCTTGGCTTTTGTTTGCTTTCTAAACATTTTAATCCCTCTCCTTTCCTGCCTATAGAGGCATTATTAGTGCTAAATGGGGCAATTCTAAGGCTTGGAAGAATAATGGCAATTTTCCCCTTGATATACAAAGCGTGAAACATGATTCATAATTTATATACAGCAAACTTTCTCGACTTAAACTGTGAAAGTTATCAAAACATCTTTGATCGTGTCAAAAGTTTTGGTTTACATTGAGTCCAAACAGTGACAATGGCCTACCCCTTTTGAAAATGACCAGGATGGCAAAATAGACCATATTTTAACTCTCATAAAAAAAACTAGTAAAAAAAAAAGAGAAATAGGCGTGCATGTTCATCTGTATACAAAATGATTTTTTTCTGTACATTCTCATGCAGGCTGTGAACTTTGCGAGAGAACAAAAAATAACCCTTCATATTTAGTTATGAATTTAGCCTAACTCGTTACAGTACTTCAGTATACTACTTAAATTAAATCAACAGATGTTTAGAGCTCACAAAAACACCATAAACTAGTAGTTTATCGATTAGTTTTCTAAACGAGTGCCTGCAGGGCAAACCATTAGCTGAAGCAAAAGGCAAAACAGAATAATAATCATCTCATTTATATACACATAAAGTACATACTAGACACGGCAGGGCGCTTATCTTGAGTGTTCAAATCCAAGGATTCATGCATTCGCATACCAGAGTAGTGCAAAACTACATTGGGGCCGATATTTCCCTTCTCCGCAGTTGCTACATCCTTTGGCCTATAACTATCTTTAACTAGAAAGATACTGAGCATTATTGTCATTACGAGAACATTTCCTGCAGTTATGTCAAATGCAGTTTTGTTACATTACATGGTATGAGAATACCATATCTGATTAGTGATGTATGTGATACACATTACATGGTATGAGAATACCATATCTGATTGCATGTGATGTATGTGATACACATTACATGGTATGAGAATACCATATCTGATTGTATGTGATGTATGTGATACAATCAATGCAATTTTGTTACATTACATGGTATGAGAATACCATATCTGATTGTATGTGATGTATGTGATACAATCAATGCAGTTTTGTTACATTACATGGTATGAAAATACCATATCTGATTGTATGTGATGTATGTGATACAATCAATGCAGTTTTGTTACATTACATGGTATGAGAATACCATATCTGATTGTATGTGATGTATGTGATACAATCAATGTGATTGAAAGTGAGAACCACCGTCCTGAATCCTGCTCAGAAGTGGTTGGTTTTGGTTGCAACTCTCCCATGTCATATTATCCCCATTTCTTCGCTTCCAGAGGGAGCAGAGCGGGGTGGGGGGGGGGGCAGGATGGATTGACATGATATACTATATACCCCCATGCCATGCATTTTAACCCTCTTATGATTGTTTGTCTCTCGATGGACGCATACAGCAATAAACACAGCCACTTTGACATCAAACAGATATGTTTATGTAACGGAATGTTGGATCTAAAAGCGAAGAATGATGACGCAAAACACCATGATGCATTCAGACAAGAGCCGAAAGTGATCAACTCTGATGGAGAGATGAGAAGTATCGAGCACTCGTTTTTGTCGTCACTGTCCTCTAACAAGAGAAGGTCACTCATGCATAATCATAACATCAATCATACATAATCATAACATCAATCATGCATTATCATAGCAACAATCATGCATAATACTAGCACAACATTCAATATCAAAGTTACAACATGACTCGAAATTAAAGCCAGACTTTAATAGTTTTTATGTATATTTTTGCATAAACTCTGAATGAGAAATGATACTATGATTTAGATGTAATATCTGTATTTCCACATCCCTATAAATGTGAAAGAATGCTTTTATATCCATATATCTCGTGATTTGAAATTTGACTGAAGTTTACCAACTTGCCCTGCACCAGTAAGCCGTACACAATGCAAGAAAAACAACTCACCTGATCGCGATGGAGCTGATTCAGACGACATTCATCAAATCATGTCAAGTCGATACATTCCACATCTTAATTTACTGTTATGTCCACAATTTTATAATAACTGTATCTAGATTTGTAGCTGGTTTGGAACTCTCTTGAACCCCCTCCCAGCCTCACTTTTCCAGGGGATGTTCTAAACTAGTGTAAACCATCCGCGAAGGATTAGAGTAGAATTTCACGACTTGTGGCGGATTTAATTTCTACTATGTCTGGTTTACTGCTAACTATGTTGGAATTTTAAATTTCTTTTGATTTCTATTTCTGTACAGACAATTGATTGATAGGACTGCTACCAAATCATACAATAAGTAATTAAGTGACTCTACTAGGAACACAGTATTTATTTTTTCTAGTCTCAAATCCTGAAGGTATAATCTAGATATTGCTATATTTCAGGGACAAAATTCCATTAGCGTAGGCCTACCTATTGTGTCTGTCGTTTAAGCTATGCTACACGAGTGTCGAATATCTCCCGAGGTTTTACAAGCTTAATTAAAATATTCCCGATTGTACAATAAGTATGAACTAAGGGGGGGGGGGGGGGTATTCTCTCTTGACACACCGGCACAAGATTCTGTCTGAATCACTTCTAGACCAGCGACCTCTACTTGCTTGTTTGAATTCTCTCGCGTGTGTTTTGTTTTAATCTGTCAAAAAGTCTGTTTCTTTTCCACATAATTGCACTGACCCATTAATACAACACATAGATGAATGCGGTCTAACGGGAGTCATTTTATCGACAGAGGAATCGGACGGATGAAATATTTTTCTCTTTCGCGTTTGAAGATATTGTGCCTTTCTATGGTTAGATCGCTAGGAGAGTAAAAACTGCTACTTTCGTCGTTGAATATGGATTACATATATGCTTGACGGAATTAAAGGTGAATTAGAGAACACGCTCATTCGTTAAAATTTATGTTCTGGAATTCTGCTATAATTAAGTTAATTAACTCAGAGTGGTTGTTTCATCCTTGATTACCTGACCGCGTGAGTATATTCTTTTTTTTTCTTTTTTTTTTTAAAGATGTCAACTTAGTATTTTAGGACCCCTATGCAATGTTAGTATTAAAATATTACACACAGCGACTAGACAATTTGCGTACAAAGAGGAAGATTAGGGGAACCTGTACTTGCGTGATTTTGTTAAAATGAGAAAAAACATATATATATATATATATATATATATATATATATATATATATATATATACATATATATATATATATATATATATATATATATATATATATATTAAACCTTTCTGATATTTATAACATTTGGCTAAATCCCTACACGGTTAGAAGAGCCAGACTGAAGAACATAGCAGGTTATAGGGCTAATGTGAAATAGTACCTGAGTTATATAGCCATGTGTCCTTTTATGTACCATGGTGCCCTTTGATGTACCATGGTGTCCTTTTATGTACCATGGTGTCCAATTATGTACCATGGTGTCCTTTTATGTACCGTGGTGTCCTTGTATGTACCATGGGGTCCTTTTATGTACCATGGTGTCCTTTAATGTACCATGGTGTCCTTTTATGTACCATGGTGTCCTTTTATATTACCAAGGTGTCCTTTTATGTACCATGGGGTAGGGCGGAGGGGAGAGGTTGTGTAGACCAGGGAGTTGTTCCATAACAACTCCCTGTGTAGACAAAGCAAGTTCGTGTTACAGCAAGTTTGTGGACTGCAAGAAAGTAACGGTCAATTAGAAGGATGAGACGGTTTAAATGTGCACTGAATTCTGCTCACTGTGTGTTTAGTTAGGGGTAAGGATGTGTGGTATACAACGGGTCACGGTGATGATGACGTCATAGCTATGATCTGCTAAATGTCAGGAAGTTGTTTACTAGGACTAGTATTTGTTAGTACCCTGCTAAGACGTGATTCATTCGAGAGATTTCTATACAAGTCAGTGAATCAATCATTAATGTTGGTAATATGCACTAACGTGTCTAGCATGTGGCCTTGATTTACTGATCGATATATTGTCTTTATGTTGCTATGTACCGGGTATATGTCTATCCTCATGATATATGTGTATCCAGAAGCCTATCGACACAGCTCTTTAACGGTCATAATAATAAATGTTATCCGTTTCAGACGAAGTTCAGTAGCGAGCCCTAACAGAAGCTACTATCTTTGGGTTTAGTGTACTTCATTGCCACAAGTGTACAGTCAAAACTGAAGGACGGTCTTCACTAGAAAAAACCTTGATGATAGAAAAAGAAAAGTTTCATAAAGGTTGGTGACATAACAGTTCACTTCTCCGTCGATGTCTGTAAATGGTATACTTCCTCTAGCCTGAACCTAGCCTCTCGTTATAATACGGTTAACCGTAGTGTCCGAGCCTCTGGTTATAATACGGTTAACCGTAGTGTCCGAGCCTCTGGTTATAATACGGTTAGCCGTATAGTGTCCCTTCTGCAACTCTGATATCAGAAAGTTTGTCAATGTTGACAATGTTTGACAAAGAATAAGTTTCAACTTTCATCGCATTTGTATGATTTAAATTTTTCTAATATTAGAGCGCAATAAACTTGGTAAAATATTTCATTGTAAGAACTTGATAGTTTGAAACCTTTCAATTTGGAAGTCACGCTCAAGTTATAATTTTCTAACAAAGATGCTGTGGGAACGTTTGCTACATTATACTAAATTATATTCCCGAGTTTTGAATGAAAACAATAACACTCAAAAGCGGAAGTGCGAGGACATAGCGCAATTGATCACGTGACATTTCGTGCCACAGGCTACCGTATGCATTATGCTATGTGCTATACGTACGTGTAGCGTAACAAGACATATATATGGAAGTCGTTTTGCCTACCCCGGCACACCACCCCACCCCGCCCCACACCACCCCACCCGCCGACTTTTGCTATGAACTTCGGTGGGGCGGGGGGGGGGGGCGGGTCCCTAACCCTCATCAGCCAAAAACATACAACTGCATATAACCTTTGGTGTTTTACTTTGTTTCGAATGCACTTTAATAAAGATACATAATGTTATACCGGGACGCAATATTCCTAATGAATCTGACAAAGATTTATCATTCAGATTGTGCAGGGAGCTGTTATAAATACCGTACTGTGTGGTAACCTTGACGTATGCGGTAAACTTCATGATCATCTAAGAATCGAACTGACCATGCAATGACTTTTTCCCTTTCCTACCTTCCTCCTTTAATTGCTTGAGTTTGGATCGTAACATTGAGAAGTTGTCTTCAAGAACTCAGCGCTCCAGGCAATTTCAGGGAAAGTTGCTTCTCTCATATAATCGTCATTATTTGGAAGCTCAAGCCGGATGCATTATTAATAGCATCGATATCAAAGCAAAGTTGTATTAACATTTACGCACGCTTTACTCAACAGTAGAATCTATGAATCTTTGAATGATAAATAGACACAAAAACAAACATGTATTGCCAGCAGCTTATCATCACACTATACCGTGTTTCATTTTCACACACCTTCCGTACTTTCCTCAAAGACTTTTGTTTTTTTTAATCAAGTGGTTATATATTTTGATATTGTTCGTACCGTCGATATGTATACAATTCGTCTCATTCAAAAGGGTTCGATCAGCTGGTTATTATAGCTTAACAACACCTGCTAAAAAATAGTAACAATTATATCGTCTTGAGTGTAAGGACAAGATATATATGCTACTGCAAACTGTTGTAAACTTAACTATATAACCATATATAGTCTGCAGCCCTGCAGACAAGATGACTCGATTTTGTTTTAAAGGGTTAAACTGATATGATGATACTAAACAAAGAAACCTTTTAAAAATGTATTCATTTCTTTGTGGTGGGAGCTTACCGTTAAGTCGTAAACACAGTAAGTCGTCTCGGTATCCTCGCAAACTTTATAATGTGGATTTCTTCTCAAACTCAATTGAGTCAAATTGGGAAAGATTGCGCGTCCATGTGTAAAATAAGCCCTACAGACAAACATGGCTTGAGATAAATTGAAGGATGACGTCACTATTTTCAGAAATGTCACATAATCTCATATCACAAATTCTGTTGACGAAAACTGGGTAATAAATGCCTCTTGAGTTTCCCGAACAACATCCGTGCGTCTGTTTTCATCACGTGACCTTGTTCTAAAGACATATCTAATGGACAAAGATAATACATCCTTCATAGCAGGGACACCGCACGTTAAAGTGGACAAACACCGTTGACGGGCTCTGTTACATGTGATGAGCTAACCCTTCCACCCTTCCCATCGCGGTGTTGAGGCAGGTTTATACCATCATTTAGACGGTATTGTAATCGGCTTACTTAAGAAATCATACTTTAATCACAATCTGTTTATAAATGTATACACGTCTAGATCAGCTTCCCCTTAAACACGTCCCCTAAACTTATTCCCAACTATGGAGAATCTGCAACTTTAGCCTTTCATATATGACCGATTTTGCATCTCAAACTTTGCAACAAGAATTCCCTTCTCTGCCCTCTCGCCTTCCGCCCCCTCTCCTTCCTCCCCCTCTTCATCCGCCCCTCTCCTTACCTTCCAAATCTTCAGATATACTACTTTTATAGCACTCAATCCTCTCCTTACTCCCTTGTTTCCCTAACCCCCACCTTCACCTACGTATGCCTACACCTCTACCGCTCATACCTGTTTCAGCTATCAAAATTCAACAATGCTGGCTGTCGTTTACCATCTACTCTTATGTTTATTTCAAATTGAACAGCTAAAATTTTCGAAATCATCAACACATCGTATGCCGGGGGTATGTATGCCTAATGGCCTTTTATTCACGACATTAACTCTTATCATCTGGTTAGCCACCGAGGCCTGTAAAGCTTTTGAAGAATCAATAAAATCGGTTTTAATACCTTTTTCGAACTCAAAACTTAGTCACAGGAGACTTAATGGTAGCATTTGAAATGCTTGAATACATCAATGTGTACTGTTTCGGTATGATCAAGAAAGTCTCGATCAGGTGACGCATCGACCAATGATGTGAAAGATGCTGTTTCGGCCACTGGTTGTACTGAAGTACTCTTACTCAGACTGTTAAGTGTTTATGTTGCAGTACTAACAAAAAAGAAACAACCACAACATTGCTCGACCAGTCACCGCAGTCTGTCTCAACAAAGCTAGTCGGTATCGAAATCAACAATGGACAACCCTTCACCTCCACTCCCCACCCTTCCCAACCCTCCCCCACCTTCTCTTCTCTTTCCTTCCCTCCGGCCTCCCCGCCCCTCCAAATGTTGCATTTACGCCCCGGACACCAGCCAATTTGATAAGCTTCCGTTGTATACAAGTTCATTTCTCATCGTTTAAGAACAATTGCACCATCCCTAAGCATGAAAGAGTCTCAAAGGCAAGGTGCCTTATTATATACAATACCTAGTATATCTGTAAGATTTGAATTCAAGCCTTGTACACCTGTTATCATCACGGATCAATGAAGGTAAAGGCAGAACGTATCGCCCATTTTTACTTTACTTCAGTGAATTCCATAAAACAGTGATATCAACAAGATTTATGAGACCAACGTTTGTTTATAAAGACATGTCATTATTATTTGTTGATCCTCTGTGTAAGGTTTTTCAAAGATAGCCAGAACTGAGAAGGTATATATTGCAATGAGTTTACTATGTCCATTCACATCATCACGAGATAGAGAAGAGTTTTGTCCAGTTGTAATTGTGAACTGAGCATAAATTTACTGGTGTGTCAAAACTCACTGATCAAACAATCTTTAATTATTAGATGTTGTTGTTGTTGTAACCTATAGTGGCAAGAGTTAATAACAATGTCGTAACAATAACAAAGCCTATTTTCATTGGCGGGAAGGAGGGCTGACTATATAGGAGTAAATACCATTTTTCTAGGATTAAACATGCGTAAATAATGCTTGAGAATGTCGCCCCCCTACCCGCCCCTTGAATACCCTCTGACCTATTTCCCCAATCATGTTTCACGTCTTCCAACCCAATCCCTGCCGATGTAAGGCGAGTAGCATACGGAGCGTTTACATACCACTTCACTAAAAATCTTTCCATCGAGTTCAGACAGGGATTTTCGCCTTTTTAGGATTCAGGAGGGAGCTACGTAAAGGAGAATGAATAATAACTAAGAGTAGTTCAATCTTCTCACTCACTCTTACATGTCTCTCTATTCGGGAGAACTGACCAGAGGTATGACGTAAGGACCCACCCCTCTCCTATGTCCCCGCAGGTTACGCCACGTTGACAACAAATATATAACATGTCCAGGTAGTCGTCATTGAACAAGTAGATGCTATACCATTTCTTGAACAGATAATCCAAGCGTAATGGCACGTTCAAATACCTTTAAAATAACCTGAATTTTCCAAGACGGAATTGTTACTCTACAAGCCGCACTCGACATATCCTTGCACAATATTGAAGAAATCACTGACCGTCTAAGAAATGACGTGGGTCTCATTAACTAGAGATATCAGTGTAATTTGATCCGTCCCTTGAAAGTTAAAAACTTTCTAGGTAATAAATGTAGCCTATATAAAGGCATACATATAGATACATCAAGATGAATATACAATGATTGCAGGCTTCCGGACAAATACAGTCATTGCATACTGACAATCGTGGGCTATGAATTGTACAAGAAACGTCTCAGATATCATTAACCAACGAGGGTGTGATCTGATTTTGAAGAGACTGATATCATGAATCGGTTTTTCTTTGTGAGGTTGCGGGAAGAGGGGTGGGTGGGGGTTGAGAGCGCCGGAAAGAGGAGGGGAATGGGGGTCATCGTAAAAAATAAAGAGACTGTTACAATTTCACGTGTCTTTATAAAGTATACCTGATTTGACCGGACATATTCCCGTGTCGTTTCATTTTTAACGCTATCGCTTATTTCCTGGAAAATGTATCCTCTGCCCCCCCCCCGCGCCTCTTGTAAGTACTAAGTTAGCACGCCGCCAATGACCCCCCACCCCACCCCTACGCCTCATGCTCCCCGCTCTCAATCGAATGAACTCTTTTCGAACTAAAGATGTTGTGGAATCACGATCAGAATCCACATAAATCCTCACCGCATTACGTTGTATACAGCCTCATGATGGCTGTTGACTCAATGAGAACGCTTCGACCCTTTAATTTTAAAATAACGACACGAACCAAACATGTTTATTTCCTTTAGTAAGTTAGCCACAGATCAAGCATTACAAATCTCATTAACTTTTCTTTGAAAGACATGGAACGGAACTTCGAGGTAGTTTTTATTAGCTGTGTATCTTATGAATAATTCATTATTCTCGTAAGGCGGAAAAATCAACGTAATATCGTATTTCCAACAACCCACTTGTGACATTAGCTACTAATCGGTAACACAAAACACGGTCATTAACCCGTTTCGAAGTCAAAACTAGGTTTGCTTCTAAATTTGACTTTATACAAACTATTTACTCATTGTACAGTAAATATAGAATCTGACTAATAGAGATACAAACAAGCATGCGATTGCAGCCAGTGTGACAGTGTAGAATGTCCTCCTAATTATTATATGATGTGGGATCATCTATACTATAGTGTAGACTATCCTCCGTGTTATATCCCATTTCGTCCTGAATGTCGGAGATTCGTATAGCTGTAACTTTATTACTCGCAACCATGTTGATATAAGATATAAATATGATATTTATACAGACAAGCCGGTGTGTGAAACCACGGAATAAGGAGAAACTGCGCGTAATAATCTCGTTCTTTAATTTTATATGGTGGGATGTACTGTCAAATAACCAGGATAAGAATGTAAAGATTTTGTAAGAAAGTATGCTTTAAATATTATTACCTTCTTGAGAATCGACAAGTAAAAAAATTTACAGGGGTTTATATTAATATAACTGGTCCTTAACATCAGCATTATCTTTTGTGACGTCAGAAAAATCATGTGACGTGAACAATTTCAGTCTATATAAGTTGATGGGTGATAATAAATGATGGCATACGTGTGTATATGCGTGTATGTGTGTGGGAATATGTGGATGTGCATATGTCTCATGCATGTGTCTTTCTTCGTGAATTCGAATTCAATACGTGTCTGGATGGTGGCATTTTCAAATTACATTCGACATAAATTTCAAACAACTGAATGAGTGAAAAGAAATGAAATTAAACAAAAATCTCACATGAGGCGATTAATCATTTAATGTTATTTAAACCTATCATAGCACACACTTTAAAACGATCCTTCCCTTTTGATCGATATAGGTTGGCTTACACATTACATTCGTGTAGCTGGATATTGTTTATTATTTCTTAATGGCTGCAGAGTACATTCGCAATCGACTTGACGTATTATAAGTATAGTCTTTATGCATCCGTTTATACTGATGACAAACAAAACACGACAATGCAATAAATTAGACTTGAGTATAGAGAGTCACCCAAAAGGTGAAGCTAATAGTTACTTACAGCAGTGTATAGCAAATTGTTTATTGATCGATAGAAGCATCTTGGAAGCAGAGAAGAAAATACACAACAGGGGTGGAAATGAGTTTATAAAAGGAGGGGCCTTCACGGTGCTGAATTGTTGAAGGCGGCTCCCGTGTAAGCGTGCAGATAGGGATCCACCCCCAGAAAAGTAATAAAATCAAATTTTAGATTTCAATGGCGTAAATTTTGACTATGAATTAGTTCAAGACAATTTTGTTGTCCAAACGCAAGGTTTGTTACTGTTAAAGGCAGTACTGTTAAAGGTCGGTTGAATTACCGTCACATTATAAAGAAACTGTTCTATTGAGACGCTTTAATATGTAGTATACAGAACTGTTAAAGGTCGGTTGAATCGACGTCACATTATAAAGAAACTGTTTAACCAAGACGCTTTAATATATAGTATACAGTTCTGTTAAAGGTCGGTTGAATCACCGTCAAATTACCAAGAAACTGTTCTATGGAGACCCTTCAAAATATAATATACAGTACTGTTAAAGGTCGGTTGAATCGACGTCACATCATAAAGAAACTGTTTAAATGAGACTCTTTAATATATAGTATATAGTTCTGTTAAAGGTCGGTTGAATCAACGTCACATTATAAAGAAACTGTTCTATTGAGACGCATTGATATATAGTATACAGAACTGTTAAAGGTCGGTTGAATCGACGTCACATTATAAAGAAACTGTTCAATTGAGACTCTTTAATATATAGTATACAGCACTGTTAAAGGTCGGTTGAATCGACGTCACATTATAAAGAAACTGTTTAACCAAGACGCTTTAATATATAGTATACAGTTCTGTTAAAGGTCGGTTGAATCACCGTCAAATTACCAAGAAACTGTTCTATGGAGACCCTTCAAAATATAATATACAGTACTGTTAAAGGTCGGTTGAATCGACGTCACATTATAAAGAAACTGTTTAAATGAGACGCTTTAATATATAGTATATAGTTCTGTTAAAGGTCGGTTGAATCAACGTCACATTATAAAGAAACTGTTCTATTGAGACGCTTTAATATATAGTATACAGAACTGTTTAAGGTCGGTTGAATCGACGTCACATTATAAAGAAACTGTTTAACCAAGACGCTTTAATATGTAGTATACAGTTCTGTTAAAGGTCGGTTGAATCACCGTCAAATTACCAAGAAACTGTTCTATGGAGACCCTTCAAAATATAATATACAGTACTGCTAAAGGTCGGTTGAATCACCGTCACATTATAAAGAAACTGTTCTATTGAGACGCTTTAATATGTAGTATACAGAACTGTTTAAGGTCGGTTGAATCGACGTCACATTATAAAGAAACTGTTTAACCAAGACGCTTTAATATATAGTATACAGTTCTGTTAAAGGTCGGTTGAATCACCGTCAAATTACCAAGAAACTGTTCTATGGAGACCCTTCAAAATATAATATACAGTACTGTTAAAGGTCTGTTGAATCGACGTCACATTATAAAGAAACTCTGCGAATTGAATCCGTCCATACCTCTTTATTTATTTTCTTAGCAACAATATGATAGGAAAACTTCCGTGCAGGAGAAGAGAGAGGGTGCGCTATATGAATATGCAAATAACTGCTAAGTCCATCACTTGATTTTAGTCTGTCTGCAGTAGTTTTTTAAGAATCCAATAAATTGAGTTAAAGCAAGATGTATAGGTTTATCCGTATATTTCAATGATGTGGAAGTTGTTGTTTCATTGCTGGTATTTGTTACATATTTTAACAAACAAAATTGTTGTTTATTGTTTATTCATATACTTAGTCGTCCTTGTGTGAGAAATAAATGAGGAAGAAATGTGTTTTTTTTATCCTGTTTGTCCAAAGATGTTATATTATTTATGATGTTATAACAACGTATACTGTCTCTAAATTGAACATATCGTTACTTTTTCATGTATTTCGCACAATTGCTGTTAGTTTCATAAAAAAAAAATGTTCCTTGCAGAGAAAGAAGATTTATTTAGCGAGTAATTAATTCGAGTTTCGCCTCGACTATTTCTTCACACAGAAGTAATACTTTTAAATAAGGAGCCTTAAAGGGGCATTCTAGAGATTAAACATAATTTAAAGCTGACCATCTCCAAAAAACAAATTACTTAAACAACATGGCATAATTATAGCAGGTCTCAGAAATTTATGTTTTTCATAACTATAACATATCAAAAGTATATTTCTGCCTAAATTGATCCTTCAATTCGATGCATGACGTGTCGTCACTAGGATACTTTTTTTCACATAGGCCTATACTTAGGAATAAGCGCATGTATTAAATCAAATTGAAAAGATATATCAAGTATTTTAAAGTCGAAAATATTCAGTTAATCATTGTAGTATCGCATATAGCGTGAAACAATACCGGTAGTCACTCCAAAGGATGCATGCTTAATCACGTTGAAGGTTGGTCAAGGTTTCGCACAGCCTTGTTAAAATAATAATAATAAAGAAAACTCTACATGGGTCACCGTGGTATGGTTCACTTTCTTCATGTGTCAATAATACACAATTTATACAATTGTACTTTTAATCGGACGAAAAGTAAAAACCCTATTGCTTTCCGCTTTGTGGGTCTAATTGGCTGACCAGATGACTTTGTAGGACTCAATTAATTAAGTTTGATGATCCACCTTCCTGGAGGCATCTGTATATGTTTATGGAAATGAAAATCTATTGATTTAATAAAAGAATTCGATCTCTTCGAGTGTAAATGAAAGTAGCGATTGAACCTTATATTAATCTTGTCATAGATAATCATATTGTTTAAACACAAGTTGCGGTTTCCGTAAACTTACTCATTTTTTTAATAGATCAATAGCCTGCTGTGTTTCTGCACTCTTCTTTTCGTCCCTCCCGTCCACAATTAATTAGTTAAAACCCTGCGTGAATAATCTCTTTATAATTGAACAATTGTTCAGAAGAATAGACCTGTATAACAAACTGCAGTCATAGATTTCTGTATGATTTCTGTCAATCCCGGAACTTGCAGTTTGCACGCATGTGTGTTAAAGACAGTGTTACTGATGTACATCGATTGTGATATGAAGAAAGTGTCATACTTAAATGTATATATATATATATATATATATATATATATATATATAGGCTGTAAAAATATATATATAGAGGCTATATAGAGGCTATATATAAGCTTTATATATAGGTTTATGTATAGGCTATATATATATATATATATATATATATATGTATATATATATATATATGTATATATATATATATATATATTATTAGAGAAAACCAGAGAAATAAGGTATGACTCATAATTGACAAATAAGGAGTAAGTTTTAGAAAATATATTACTATATATTACTATATATATATATATTACTATATATATATATATATATATATATATATATATATATATATATATATAAATATTATATTTAATATATGTAAAATTATCATCTCTGACAAACACTAGAGAAAAACCATTATGTCTTGCCATTGCCTCACCAGCGTCGGGTTCGTTTTGGTCACATTTCCGCGATGTACTTCGAGAGCAATCACAAAAAAAAAAGTTGCCTTGAGTTTTCGAGTCGATACGACCATTAAAGCGACAGAGAGTATGAAATCCGCAGTCTGAATCCAGCATTCTAGGAGGGTGGGGGCTGTTTGCTCTCCTTCAGAAATTATTTGAAATTGGTGGCGTTCTTGCACCGTTCTATTTAACTGTGTTTTGTTCTGACCGTTCCACAACCTTTGTAGTAAGCTAAGCAGATTAAGGAAAGGCTATTAAGTGGAAATGATGGTTTAATTGGGTTAGTAAGATAACCGAAGCACTTAAAGATTGTCTCTGTTTATGAGTTACACATATCATGACGTAAATAGCATCCTCTTGCGGCTGGACAATTTCAATTTTGGCTGTTTCTTGGGGGAGGGGGTGAATTTTATGCAACAACTTGAAACTATAAAAAAATCTGTCCAGGTGATCGTGTAGGAGGTTGTCGACAGAATCAACGGAAACTATTTTCAACTGATTTATGAAATCTTTATAATCTACCCTGAGGAACAAAGTATTATGGTTATCCGAAATGATACAGCATGCATTTATTTACATTAAATAGTTACAAAAAAATAAATATTTATATTTAATACTATACAGAAGAAAATATATCACAGAAAATGTTCCCATGCAAAGTTGATTACCTTCACCACAGCTGATAGTTAATAATGCTCGATGTTATCGCATTAGTGTATCGTAATAGGAAAATCACAAGCTGAGATTGGTTGTAAAGTAATACTATAGTTAATATTACTAGAGATCTTTACTTCCTAACGGGAAATAAGAAAACATACATAGATCTAACCTCATAACCAGAGCAGGCACGAATACATCCTTGATGCTTCGGTGTGGGAGAGGGGAGGGGTTTCACTGCTGAAAATAAGCTCCGTGCGTGGGTGGTGGAGGAGTGGTCACTATTTAGAATTAGCTCAGTCTATGGTCTGCTCTATCGTTTCCTTGCCAACTTCTTCTCACTGTTCCTCAGAATTCTCTTTTTACGATCTTTCGGTGCTGATTCCTATCCGCTATTCTTAGTTTATTGATTCCTCCTTCTACATACCTGCAACAGATGAGAAGGTACAGTGAATGGGGAATATTCCACGCAGCTTACCTTAACATCCAACCCCCTCCTCTTTACCTACAACCACGCAATAAAGGTATAGCTGTTTCATCATCAATCTCCTTCACCAGTATAACGGTGGGAGGGGATGGGGGGGGGGGGATTTCAACACCACTGTACTCTTGAATATTGGTCTTACTCCTGGTATCCCTTCCCTTCCCCAAATCTTAAACTTTTGTCGGGGTCCCCGCAGCGTTGCCGCAACTACATGGCCACGAATATCACTGGAATAACCATGAGGAGCGCCCTCAACTTCACATCGAATGGCGTATCAAGTGCTAGTCCTGTTTTAATGTTATACCTGTCTGTAGGATGTGTGATTTTATACGTTGACCACACAGAAAAGCTCAAAACGTATTTGGCGCCAATTATAGTGGATAGAAATAAACTATCAGAAGAAATTGTTTCTGTTTTACGTCCCACTTAACACTCGTAATTCATGTATGAAATTTGAAAGCTTTGGCCCTCTAACATGATAAATTATGACCACTTCCATTATACGTGACGTAACTACTTCGTCTACTCCCTGGTATATCATGCCAAAAGGAGGTATCTTGCATATTATATAGCCCTCTATAAGTCAACAATATTTAAATTATAGTTTAGGGTTCCCTAACTAATTGCGTGTTGTAAAGTATGGACACTGTCTGGAATGCATCACATATATTTTATATTTCATATAGACATTGTGAAAGAAAGAGATTGACACGAAGCGTAGAAGTACTAAGCTGCAAAGAAGACCTACCGTATAAAATGGCAATATTTTTCAAATTATAAGTTGGTGCTATGACATTTTGTTGAAAGTTTCTTTCATCAGTTATGGTTCGCCTTTTATTGGCCTCTTCAGGTCGTAAATTAGCAATTTGACAAGTGTAAGTGAATTGCTACGTATATATATATATAGCAAATATATGTAAACAAAAACATTCCAAAAAAAGAATACATTGCTTTTAAAGTCAATTAAACATATTTGAGGATTCCAGTTTGTTTTTCTACTTGATTTTTTTCTGTCGTATAAAAGCATGTATTTATTATATACTAACTATTACGCATATGGACTTCGCGTAATCAAATTACTGCTTCACGAATATTCCAGCCTTTGTCCGGATACAAATCATAAGTCCAGTAGTTTCTTTTCTGCCTGTTCATTGGAGAGGGGTATCTTACAAGATTTGATCGAAGTTGTCTGTACGGAGAGCCAAATGTGCCATAAATGACGAAGAAGAAAGTTAAGTGTCCAAGTTAATATATATTTATTTATGTCCAATTCGATATCAACATGTTACAATTCGATATAAACAGTTCGAAACAAAATACAATATGTCATTACGTTCATTTGTCTCTCCGTGTGTCTGGTACTGTGCGCAAGCTGAAATATTTTCCTTACACTTTAAAACGTTCATTCATTCATGCATTTGTACGTCGTATAGACTATATACATATATATGGTGACGTAAAGAGTTTACGGTCATTACGCGAGTCCCCTGCATTATATTGTGCTACATGATATATGAGTGATGCGCTGCCGCACTGAAAGTCTCTGTAGTTGCAGTGTTCAAAAATGTCAATTTGTAACCACTCTTTTGATTGCAAGTTTAATCTATGATATCTAAATGAAAACGATCCAATTGATACAGTGAACCAAGAAATCATCAAGTGTGTACTTTGAAACACTGTTATGATTATAGCCCCCGTTTACCGAAATTATACACAAACCTGAAACGCATGCACGAATTTAAAGTGGATGATTTGTCATTATTTAGTGCGTTCTGACTCACTGAGGCAGTAAACGTGTACAAATCTATCGCATTCATGTGGAATCTGGTCAAACCATCGATGAAATCACATAGTTGAAGGATAAACTACTCCATCGAGCAAAATATACAGAATGTTGGATTATACCGCTATAATCTTCGAAACAACGCTCTTGCACTCTTGCACTTGCATAGCGAAATAATCCTATGCGATCGAACATACCTGGCTCCGTAGGCCGCCGTACAATAGGTTACCATAATTCACACTGCTAGTTGAAGACGACCCCATCTCAATAACGTGTTCCTAACTTCAGATATAGTTGATTGACTGACACCTATATTTAAAAATATTTTTAATAAAAAAATATAATAAAAAACATTAACAATTTTTTTAATAAAAAATTCACAGGCTAGTTGAAAACGACCCCATCTCAATATCATATTCCTAACTTCAGATATGGTTGACTGAATATAACCTATTTTTAAAACATTTTTAATAATTTGTTTTAATAAAAAACATTAATATTTTTATATATAAATAATTCACACTGCTAGTTGAAGACGACCCCATCTCAATATCTTATTCCTAACTTCAGATATGTTTGATTGAATGGAACCTTTTTTTTAAATAGTTTTAATATAAAAAATATATAAAATAAACATTATTTATGTTATTTATTAAAAAATTCACACTGCTAGTTGAAGACGACCCCACCTCAATATCTTATTCCTAACCCGAGCTAGGGTTGATTAAATGGAACCTATCTTGACTGGCTAAACTCTCCGTTCTTCCCTTGAATGGATCACGGTAGGCGGTCTGTGACGTCATTGCCGTAAATGTTCTTCAAAAGGTTTAAGTTCTTTTTATAATTTTATTATTCATTTATTTTGAAACCGTACACTTGGAATGAGTTCTTGGCTGTATATGTTATCTGTATTAGGAATTTCATCAAAATGCATTTTGTTGTTTTTAGATATTACTTTCCTTTGTGAGCATGTCCGTTAAATGTTATAAGGAAATACGAAAACATTTTCAGCTGAATTTGTCGTGATGACGTCATTCCCGACAATGCTGTTGCCAGGTGTATTAACAAAGGCTACCACCACGTTCGAAAAATTCATGTCTTCACCATACAAAATGGTGTCAGGATGCAGTTTTGACCTAACGATGTAGAAAAGCATGTTTACTCTGCCGTCAATCAGCTCCAGCCACCGGAACTATGTCTTGGGGTACAAACCAAACACAATTTCAGTATGGTATGTGGCAGCTACATTGCTCAAACGATAAACCAACCGAATTTGTCTAACATTAATCCCACAAGCAGATATTAAATTTAGTTAGCAATTGTTTTGTATACTCACTTTGTAGACTCGACAATGTTCGCGTTAAATATTATGCACAAGTAAAAAAAATATGTGCACATTAATACATTAATACGGCAAAACGAGCACTTATCTTGAATGATTTGTCAAGTGCAAACTTTGAAATATTGAACTATTGAACTATAGCATTACAATATATTCCCAATTATAATTATTCGTGGAGCATTGCCACTGTTTAGATATGTACATAATGAATTTGCCATGATGTTAAGATAAAGCTATATGCAAGGCCTCGTTTCGCGAAGGGTAAAAAGACCCCTGGTGAACGAATAGTTATATGTTTAAAATAACAACACTATGAATAAATTGCGTTACTGTTTAGTTTGTAATAAACTCATACTGAGGGGCCTTAGTATTTTGTTCCATGTAAGCTATGAATTGGAAATGAAGCTAACCTGTCCTATGCGATTAATGCTTCATGCAGTCAACTATTAAAATAATCTTACTTTTTCATTCTACCATTACAGCCTGTACGGTCCTATGGTAGGCAATTATATACAATTACATTACAATGGTTGGGAATATGCCTAACCTAATTTGCATAGATGGATCGGGAAGATAGTAGTTTGTTGTTCTCCAGTGTTTAAAGTAGAGTTTTTCGTGGTCAGATTACTAAGCAATTCTTCGACAACTAAAATCCCACAGCATTATAGTCAGGGGCGTCAATCCGCAGTCACAGGTAGGGCGGAAAGAAAGTTTACATACAAACAAACATAGATACATACGCACATAGCCTACATACTTCCATACAAACACACATGCATTCATACATATAATATATGCATGACTTAGAGCTCCCCTATGCAATCTGTTACCGAAATATGCTACTGGTATTAAATTAACTTAATTGCTTTCTACCCACAATGTTTTATTCGCTACTGTACTCCACCTCATCAATATATATATATATATTTATATAAATATATATCTTGTATTTTGTTCTTGTATTTTCTTGTGTATTTGTCTTGTCTTGTCCAATATGGCCTAAAATATTTGAATAGTAGAAATGTGACTATGCATAGACGTAGGAGGTGGGACTGGGACTATATTGGGCAGTATATTACTAAGGTTAAAAGGAACATGTCACAGACCCAACCCGCCACAATTTGTAAAAACGGTCCCTTATACCTATGATCAGAAGATCCACATAAAGATTGATACCGGCACATCCCGGCAAGGCAAAAGATTTGAATACGGTACAACCTTGTAACAATTATTTTTTCAGTGCTGACTGTGAGATTTCCAGAGTATCTGCATGCACTTCATCTGTCGAGCAACGTATATGTAACTTAATATGAGACTGTTGTGCTGATCTGAATAATATATAAGTAAAATTTCAATCTTGTGTGTATATCATATGTCCTTATAGTCTTAGAGATAACACTGGGGAAATGTTGAATACTGTAGCGGCTTAAAACATTTCTCGGGCCACAAATTTCAAGAAACTGATCTAGAAGTTTGTACAGGATCTAATCGTATTGTGACATTTGTAAACAGTTTTCTTACTTTATGCTATATCTGCTAACAGAGATCAAAATGCACTTGGTCATTGAAATATTAGATAGTTTCCATTCATTTTCATGTATTATTTTGTATGAAATACATTATATACAACCCATGGCACTTGTTTTTCCAAGAGATTTGGATCGAAAAATTGTCCGGCCCAAAGAACCACAAACTAAGGTTCAATCCGGCTTATCCCACCCAGTAAACAACATTAATAACCAGTGCTGTACAGGAGGGGGGAAATAGTAGCCAAATAGTAGACTCCTAAATGAAAAACCAGAAAGCGTAAAGCATCGTGTTTCGATGATGCAACATGATCAGTTTTCTTCTTTCATCTGACATAATGTATAGTGAGGGTGTACAACATATTTGATTTTAGTAATACAGTGAAAAGCGGTGTCATGTGACAAACAATAAATTCACAATGACACAGGCTGTCCTGAAATGACCATTGAACTCAACAACACGCTTCTTGTACTAAATGTGATAGATACATCAAATACTAAATATGACATCTGTCCTTGTTGAAAATATTGTATAAAACAAGTTTTTTGACAATTTAAGCCCGGGTGAACTCAAACGACCTTTGACCTCCGTCCACAACATTAGGCTTTTTGTACTCAATGTGTACAATTACATACCAAATATGCGATCTTTCCAAGCTTCCCTTGCGATATTATGTATAGGAAGGTGCGTTAGTGTGGAGAGACAGGTAAAAGGGGAGTGAAGCAAATACTTAGCGTTTGTTGACTTCATACGACCTTCATGTTGTATCACGTTTCGGAAAATAACCGTTTGCACTGGTTGCCCCGTAACAATGGAAGCTGGTCAGTGATTCAGCCCTAATTATCAATTATCAATCCAGATGGTCAGGGCCGGACGATCCCAAGCGCACCTAATTGGGCCAACGCCACATAAAACATCTAAGTTCTACCACCCAAATAAGCCTTAAAATAAAAATAATAAGTTTCAATCTTACCATTTTCTGTCACGCTACAGCTATACAACAGAATACATACAAACATGTTGTAGGCCTATCACTCAGACACTGTGTATGCAGCATATTGTGTGTGTTAGATGGAACACGTATCGCGTGCTTGTAGCATAGCCAAATGAGCCAGTTTGGACAGCGCATGCGGTGCAAATCCATCATGCATGTACAGAAATCACAAAATTCCTTCCACTGACTGAACTCGCGATCTTTAAGAATTTTACATAGGGAGGAATATAAGAGTTGTAACAAATAATGACCCAGTATACGTAAGTGGATAACAAATGTGCACAAGTAGGGGGGACATTTGATATTGTGTTCCCCTATCTCAAAAAGTGAAGGGGACATGTCCCCTTCCCCCCCTCCCAGGATTGACGCCCGTGATTGAATTTTTTAATATAATAATAATGAAATTAAAGTTCTTGACAGAAAAATGAATGGGCTCTTCTACGTTTGATTATTTGAATAATATAGATAAAAATACTGATTGCAAAATGTTGTCAATCGAATGAGATTCATTGTAGTTCCCTTTTGAAAGCAAAATTGATTGAAATATGAAGTTTGAGCGATTCTCTGTATATGTTCAGTCAAATTGTATATCTTCGCGGGCCGCCTTTCGAGAACATACAATTCTCTTCATTATTGTATACGTTAAAAAGAATAATATAAGACGTTAGAATATTAAAATAATTAAAAGCAATAATAATGTAATTTTAAACATGCCCAATTTCTCCTTTCACTGTGATATTAGTATACATTTACAGCTGTAGTTAATTTCTAGCTACTCCCTGGTAAATACCCCATCCAGGGACTCGCATGCTTCATCTGCTGCTAACATTGCATACACAAGTTTTGTTTATTAATGATCTCTCAAGTGAAATTGGAAATGACGGTACTTTAATGGTCTGAATATATGGCAAACTGCAAATTGAAATCTACTCAAAACCTATAGCTATAGGCTCTGGATATTTGCAATTAAGCGTGCAAGCAATCTACATGACACTGGCAAGTGCTTATGTTGGTGAGCATGCGCATTAACCAAGGAAAAGACGATAAGGGAGAATCACAAAACCAGCACAGCATTCTTAAAGGTATAAGAACTTATCATCGTAAAAATGGAGATAGACTCTGTGTGGTCCTTTAATGTCCTTAGCAATCTGCTTCCACTGTTATTTTCAGTGAAGTATGCAAAATACAACAATAACCACAACAAACACCCATAAAATGTAATCATAACCCCCTCGGCGATAATAAGGGTTCGTCATTTTGTGACAAACTATGATTTTTTGTCCGATTAAAAATGTAAAGTATATTTTTCCCTACCTGTTTTCATTACTAATGTTTTTACTGGGAAAGCCAACATTTATATTACCTGTATTAACACTCCATGCAGCTGATGTCTGCAATAACATTTTGTAGATACCATTTTTTATCAAATAAATAATAACATAAAAACACCTGATGATATTGTTAGACTTGTCCAAGCCTTCAGTCTTGTATTGTGAAGGTACGTCGATAGACGGTGATATGCTCTGGAATCTGATCATGTTTGGAAGTCGCATTAGAAGTATCCATCTCTTTGAAAAACCCTTGAGTTTCACGTCATCATTACATGTACATTAAAGCTGCCTATACTCTTTATGGTGCCAAACTCCAACTAATGGAATAAAACACCATTGTTGATAAGTTTAAAAAAATCGCAGCAGTATTTGGATGATAAAAGGCCAAAACAAAAACTTCAAAGCCGGCTGTTGTGAAACAATAAAACATTACATTTAAGTTTATGGCGAAAATGTTGTTCAATATAGAATATAACGGTATAGGCGGTAGGCCTACCGAACTCGGTAGGTACTTAGCACAACGGTCAGCATCGTCATCGGCCACATATAAAAGTATTGGTTATTGTGTGAATATTACAGGTGGCTTTGGACAGAATGATACAAATTTCTAACGAAAACGAAGGGAAAAGCCACCATTAGTGTGTTATGAGTAAAGACACGTATTTGCATCAAATGCCAGTTAATAAACTGCGCAGAGAAACTGACGCAGATGCAATATACAAATTTCTAATTATTTGATTTTTACTTGTCGCTCTACTCGCGAGATTGGAGACAAATGAGTTGGCTTTCATATGGAAATGTCTAACACCATAATCAAACATTCAAGCCTAAAATTTGACGCTCGGTCAATAAAATATTGTCCGAGATGGCACGTTATATGCGAAGTGATTACTTTTGAACGGTTACTTGATATCATCGAAGACCCGTCAGTTATAAAACCAAATTAAAACGCACTCTAATCAAGTCTTCTGCAGCTTATCGAACTATATGGAACGCGAACGAAAAAATAGTTGGGATACAAATATCGGTCATTTATGAGGACCTTTACATACATAATGATCGTCCGTGGTTTAATAATCGCGGTTGGTAATGTAGAAGCACCATATGCTCGTTATTCGTAAGAAGCAATTTTAATCACACGAATCTAAAATGTCACAAGTCAGGATATTTTATCCCTATATAAATACAGTGCGATATTAGAAGTGTATTCTGGAATTGTTCGAACAAAAGTGTTGAAGAAACTTAATACAAAAGCCATGTGCAATTGAAGTATTGGAAAGGTTTGCATACCAAATATATGTCTTCTCTGTATAATACATTTTTGCAGTATTGACGTACCCTATACTCTGTCTTGATAGGTTTGTTAGTTGTAAAACAATGAGAGGTTCAAAAATCGGAAGAATCTACCAATGATAGTCTAGCCTATTCGTGACAAATCAATCCAATCAGGGCTTTTACAACATTCAGGTACAAATTCCAACAATATAACACTATTAGTATAATATACCCTGGACATATTTCAAGCATTACATGCAGTACATATCAGCAAGCTGTACAGAAAAGCAGTTTTATGGATGAAACACTTCTTATACAAATGTGTAGTAGGCCTATAAGCTTGTGGTTATCATCTGCTTACTGTATTACATATTTCTTAGTAGAAAGCATGAACCCATAAGGTAATACTTCCTCCATTGGGGCAGCCGAACGTCTGAACTGACTAATCAGAAAAGATATTAAATTAATCAACATCGATTATATGTTTCTTCTTGTGTTTTATCAAATATGGTACAGTTTCATTAACCATAGTGAATAACTATAGCCAATTACAATCAGTAAATCTGCATTTTTAAGTAGCTTGATGTCTTCTTATTTTCTGTCTGTTTTTGTTTCGCTTCCGCGTTTCAACCTCTCTCGTATATAACTACTGATTCTGTTTAATGCATTCACACGTGCGTTATTAGGCATTCAGAAAGATTGATGACATAAATTTATCATATATAGATTTAAAGAAGTGTGTATAGCTAGTCTTAACCATTTCCTCTGAAAGGACGATGATAGTGATACATCATTGTCCCAATAGGTGCTTTCAAACCGGGCGAGAGGAGGGGGAGGGGGTATAGCTTCGGAGCCTGTGGTCAATAAAGAGAGCAGGGAAAATGTAAATGGGACAGGAAAATATGGGGGAAAAGTTAAATATTCTCACTTTCATGATATAGTTGAAGGAATTGAAGAGTACGCCAAAGGGGCATATCTCATGAAATATCTCACTTTGGACAAACCTGGAACTCGACGCTTCTGTGGCAGTCAGCAAGCAAGCATGGTATACTTTAAAGACTGTATGGAAGAGCGAGCTGGAGGGTAGGAGGAGGGGGTGGATACAGTGGGAATGACATGTGTTCTTCGCAGTCAAAAAAAGTTCGGTATATATTCACGCTACATTTATGAATTATTAGTCAATTTAAATTTATTTATATATATATTTATTATACCGTTACCGCTTTAAACAGTAAGATGCCATTCTCAGTTGAAGTTGGAAGAATTGACAAGAAACACTTCAAGGGATGATTTAGTGTATACGGTGATTATGTTTACACTTTCCTGTCACCAAGATTTCGATTTCAAAAGAATAATGATATTCATTTGTTATACTTGGTCTTATCAACAAGAGAGTGAGAGAGTGAGAGAGAGAAATATCTCCAAGATTTTCTACAATGTCTCGGACACGTCATGTATTTTCTGTAGCCTACATATTAATGATTCGATGTTAGAAACCTAATTGAATTGTGTGTATCGTTCTATGAGTAACGTAGATATGACGCCATTCAAGTCGGTTACTTTATGTTTAATTCGGTTCATTTCTACTTATATCACCGAGTCTCTGCAAAATATGTGAAAACTACATGTGAGGGTTCGGTAAAAGGGATCTATGCGATGCCGTGCGTGTGCTTATGGTGTTGGTGTGTGTAGCTCTTAAACACGATAACTTACAAAGTATATTCCCCTTGTTGAGTTCTTAGCTTTTTTTTTATTGGGCGAGTTCAAAGGTGGCATGAGGTCACCAGTGACAAGAATATGAAAACGTACACATAGGTGGGTGGTAAGTGCTCCTTAGAGAGTATACACTTTGGACAGTTTTGTAAGAGGTCAAAGGTTATTTGAGGTCAACATGACGTAAAATCGGAAAGTTGTTAACCAGCTAATTCAATACCTCTATAGCTTTGATGAATCTCATACGTGGTATGTAGGTTCCCCTTAGTAATTTTTTGGCTACTGTCATCATTTGGAATTTGTCAATGGTTATTTGAAGTTAAAATATGTCAAAGTCTAAAAATCGTGTAAACTCCAAATATAAAACTTGGATGAGCTTAATATGTGGTATTTATATCTAGTTAGTTAAAGAAATTCTCTGAAGAGGTTAGAGGTCACGTAAGGTCAATAGTTGTCTGAAGTTTTTGTCCAAAAAGTAAAGCTGCGAGTAACCTCTTATCTGCATATGTACATTCACCGAATTGTGAGTATAAGAACTGTGTTGATCAGTGAAGGTCACTTAAGATTAATAGAAGTCACAGTCTTAAAACCTTTAGGGGTGACAACTCCAGAAATAAAGCTTGTGTGATCCTCAAACGGTAAGTTCTTCGATGCTTGAGTTTTCTTTCTTTCTCAACATCAGTTTCAGTTTGAAGAGGAGCTCGATATTATGTTACTGGACAATATGTCTAAAGTAATTTTGAACATTCTATTTATGATCAGTCAGAATATGAACTTTATTTTCAGAAGGTCGATACCTTTTTGCTGAGTCGTTGAACCTGTGTTTAATCTATACGCCAAACAAACTATCCCAAACATGTCAAAATGTGAAGTGAGCCTGGGTGATCATGGAGCGCCCCTTTGGTGCGCGTGGATGCCACTTCTGTTGCACCTAATAATCATCATGCACTGTACTATACCACTGAGATGAACACTTATAAAAGTTGGTAAACCGATAAACAAGGACGTATCATACTGCGAGCATTTAGAACTGTTCATAGTGCGAGATACAGGTGAACCTGCAAGGGCGGCGGAACCTGGGGCACAGGCGGCACGTGCTACCCCCCCCCCCCACTTTTCCTCAGGTAAACAATGTGCCCTTTTTCTACATAAAAATTGTACTCTTGATCACCTTATTAGGTCAGCGATATTTCAGTAAGAGATCGAATCCTAATTTAGAACTATTAATGAATTTCTGTGAGTCAAAACTTGTTCCTTGTTTCCCAATTTGCACATTGGATATTGCAGTGCTAGTATGCATATTTCCTTGAAGGGGGGGGGGGGGGGCGTTGATGGAGTGATGTGTATACGCAAATAAGATAATACAATAAGAGTTATAAAGGGTACTATATATCAGGCTGTATCAGTCCAATCGAATTTCTGCAAAGTGCCCTTCGACGTCGGTGCCCCCCCCCCCAGATTAAAAGTGCGTCCGCCGCCCTTGTGAACCTGAGTTCAGGTTTGTATAATACTCCAAAGTAGCTGCTTATGTTGAAAACTTGCCAATCATGTGTTTCCGTTATCATATACAGTTGCATCTTTAAATATGTTTATATCTTGATAATAAGGTAAAATTTTAAGGTATATATATTTCTTGAGGGGAGTCAGCGTGCATATTTAAAATAAAATCTTTCATCTGCTGATGTGATTGAAAGGATTTAAATCCCTCTTGCATTTTACTTTGTAATGGCATTATATCAAAAACTTGTCGCTTCTAAGGAATTCCTCAATTTATCAATTGGTGTTTTTCCATACACAGAATCAGATGCTCAATATCATTTTCTTCAATGGTCGTGTGCTGAGGGATATCGTTTAAGTATCTACCAATCATCTGGGAGTTTGCGCTTATAACATACGTCTTGTGTTATGGGACTACTTATGTTGCTTGTATAAACACTAATCGACATGCGCAATGAGCTTAATTTTATACGGATAATAAATTGAGGTCAATAGAGAGATAGATAGATGGACGGACGGACGGACGGATGAATGGATGGATGGACGGATGGATAGATGAATAGATGGATGATAGTTGAATAGATTGATGGATGAATGGGTCGATACGGACAGATGGACAGATGGACGAATGGACGGAATGATGAATAGACAAATAATCAATTTACTTTGTATTGGCTCAATATCGTTCATGATATCGTTAGTACTGTTTCAATAACGTAATTAAGAATCACTTTATTTGAATAGGTCTAGATCAGTAGTCACTTGGTTAAGTGTTGCTGCGGTCATCATCTTATTATAGGTCGAGAGCCAGCTCGGAGAGAGGTCAATTACCGTATGTCACGTGTTTAGAAACTGCACAATGTTTCATACTGGCAATCCCTCGACCCATGGGTATGTGTTAACACTGACAATCCCTCTACTCAGGTCTTTGTTTACACTGGCCATCCCTCGAGCCAGGTATGTGTTCACTGTTTACACTGGCGATGCCTCATCCCAGGTATGTGTTTATACTGGTAATATCTCGACTCAGGTCTGTGTTTACACTGGCAATCCCTCTACTCAGGTATGTGTTTACACTGGCCATCCCTCGAGCCAGGTATGTGTTTACACTGGTAATATCTCGACTCAGGTCTGTGTTTACACTGGCAATCCCTCGAGCCAGGTATGTGTTTATACTGGCAATCCGTCTACTCAGGTATGTGTTTACACTGGTAATATCTCGACTCAGGTCTGTGTTTACACTGACAATCCCTCGACTCAGGTATGTGTTTACACTGGCAATCCCTCGACCCAAGTATGTGTTTACACTGGCAATCCCTCTACTCAGGTTTATTTTTACACTGGCAATCTCTCGACCCAGGTATGTGTTTACACTGGTAATATCTCGACTCAGGTATGTGTTTACACTGGCAATCCTTCTACTCAGGTTTGTTTTTACACTGGCAATCCCTCGACCCAGGTATGTGTTTACACTGGTAATATCTCGACTCAGGTATGTGTTTACACTGGCAATCCTTCTACTCAGGTTTGTTTTTACACTGGCAATCCCTCGACCCAGGCATGTGTTTACACTGGCAATCCCTCGACCCAGGTAAGTGCTTATACTGGCAATCCCTCAGCCCAAATATGTGTTAACACTGGTAATATCTCGACTCAGGTCTGTGTTTACACTGGCAATCCCTCGAGCCAAGTATGTGTTTATACTGGCAATCCGTCTACTCAGGTATGTGTTTACACTGGCAATCCCTCGACCCAGGTATGTGTTTACACTGGCAATCCCTCTACTCAGGTATGTTTTTACACTGGCAATCCCTCTACTCATGTATGTGTTTACACTGGCAATCCCTCGACCCAGGTATGTGTTTACACTGGTAATACCTCGACTCAGGTCTGTGTTCACACTGGCAATCCCTCGACCCAGGTATGTGTTTACACTGGCAATCCCTCTACTCGGGTATGTTTTTACACTGGCAATCCCTCTACTCATGTATGTGTTTACACTGATAATCCCTCGACCCAGGTATGTGTTTACACTGGCAATCCCTCGACCCAGGTATGTTTTTACACTGGCAATCCCTCTACTCAGGTTTGTGTTTACACTGGCAATCCCTCGATCCAGGTATATGTTTACACTGGTAATACCTCGACTCAGGTCTGTGTTTACACTGGCAATCCCTCGACTCAGGTATGTGTTTACACTGGTAATCTCTCGACGCAGGTCTGTTTGAAAGTGTATCGGCTGTTTCTAGTAACAGAAGGACGTGTGTTACTTTTTCAACTCTGCATATACCGTACTTGGTCATTCAATATCATCCCAAAGTTAATAAATCGTGCGACCGACACTGTTCTTGTCATCGTCGTCAATATTGTTCCCCATTTTTTGTTTCCTTTATAACTTAAGAACCTTGCCTAATTACTTTGCCTAGCACCGGAATCCTCTCAAAAACAGTTCTCCTATTTTGGTACCTCCTTGGGACTTTAAAGTCAAACTTAAAAAACTGTGTATATGTATATATATAATACAAAAGGGAAGAAAACAGCCTAAGGATATGTTCTTTGACCTTATGTAAGAAGCCATGTAACCTTGAACCACACTAAAGCTCGTGTCTAAAAATTCTGACTCATTTGCATTAAGCACCATAGAGTAGATCCTTAAGCACAGTATGAATGGAGAATCTGATGCCTTTTAAAGGGGTAATCAGGGTGGTTGAAAAATACCGTAATATTTCTTTCTTAACTATTAAAACACTTATATGTCATGGTGATGTCACTCAGTCTGCTGTCATTCATGAGCAAACATCTACCAAACATCTACCTATCAGAATGTTGTTTCATCTATAGCCTACTATAGTGCAGGAAACTTTGAGGACAGTCGACTTTTAAAATTTAGCCTAAAATATATTTAGTATATGCACTTATTTATAAAGATTTATTCTATTATTTATTATGAATGACTAACATTGATTTCAACATAAGGGAACTCCCTTCTATTATGAATATTGTAAAGATACCGTAAATGTTACTGCACAGTATGTTATGACCTATGTAATGACCTATAGAGATCTATTGATCAAAGAATCTATTGTTTTTTGTTTTTTTTGGGGGGGGGGGGGCGAGTAAACATGTCCTTTATCCATAGTGGCATTCATTCAATAATTTTGTATTCGCACTAAACATAAAGTTATGAACTTCAAATCATAACGTAACACCATGTATTGAACTGGTAATTGCCATCTAGCAGACATGAAAAATCTAAAACACGATAAATGTTATGTTTTCAACTATGAAACAAGTTTTTGCAGATAGACAGAACAATCTTTTTTTGCTTAATTTTCTGACAAATAAAGCCTATATAGAGTGGACTAAAGACACTGGTTTGTTATTGCATTGCATGAAAATTGCAGAAAATGTCAATATAACCTGTATATAAATAAATATCTCTGTATAAATTGGCACAGTTGTCGTGTATGTTGCTGTATAACATTTATAGACTTGATGTTTTCCTTACATGCAGACAAAACAAGAAACTAGAAATTTCCAACCAATATGAATCACGTTTGGACGTTACACATCAACACAGAGCAGAACATAAACATATAGGTTTGTCTATATGATTTTTCTCGTACATTTTGTATTTAGGAGGATTGCAGATAATGGTGACGCAATATCTGACGCTGGTTAGAGAGAAGTGTATAAATATTTCTCGCCTGCAGTCTTAGATTTTAATTGCAGATCGTGATTGCATAATTGCGTGATTTATCTTGATGAATATTGATAAAAATATAACGTGACCATCGTTATGACAATTTTGGCTCTTGAGTGGATCATATTTCTATTGAAAATTGTGCTAATGTATCGCACATTCAACTTTGAAAATTCATACACGAATCGCCTGTTGCACGTTTACGATTTATAAGATTCTTATACGTATCATTATAAACGAGATGGCTAACATAATGTTTTTCTTGATGAATATTAATAAGGATAACGTGATCATCGAACTGATACCTTTGGCACCGGAGTGGATTACATTTCGATAGAAGATGTTATTTAATTTAAATCCGCGGTAAAACACTGTCCTTGTGATAACGACTCGTCAAGTCGTTTGGCATTTTGTGGCGAGAGTATTGACCTTTTGGTTGATTTGAGCATTCTGACCACTCCATTTAAAATTCCTGTTGACTCTAAATGAGATCGTGTGAGTACTGACGCGATATGTAGTACATTTCTACCATTACACCATATAATTTCATGGTGTTGATATTGTAATGATATGATGTCAAAGGTCACTTGAGATCATCAAATATTCTACTGTAAGCACAATATATGTGTATGCCCTCCTCTCCTTCCCTATCAACAGGAAATATCATCACCCAGTTTGAAGGTGTATCACATTGTAATGGACGACTTTCAAACATTTCTTTACATATTCATTATTGAAAAGCATATTCATCCAATGTAATATACAAAGCTATGGCCTACTGAGTATGCGGGTATCATTGCAATCATACAAGACTGCATAGAATGGCATACTGAAAGCATCGACTTGACCAGAAGGAATACACTGGGAGGAGGAGTGGCGGATGGCGATATAATGCACCAAAATCCATGATGACAGTATGCACCAAAAGCACCATAATAAATGGTGATAGCATGCACCAACATACATGGTGACAGCATGTACCAAAATACATGGTGACAGCATGCACCAAAATACATGGTGACAGCATGCACCAAAATACATGGTGACAGCATGCACCAAATGCACCAAAATACATGATGATAGCATGCACCAAAATACATGGTGACAGCAAGTAACAAAATACATGGTGATAGCATGCACCAAAATACATAGTGACAGCATACACCAAATGCACCAAAATACATGGTGATAGCATGCACCAAAATACATGATGACAGAATGCACCAAAATACATGGTGACAGCATGCACCAAAATACATGGTGACAGCATGTAACAAAATACATGGTGACAGCATGCACCAAATGCACCAAAATACATGGTGATAGCATGCACCAAAATATATGGTGATAGCATGCACCAAAATACATGGCGATAACATGCACCAAAGTACATGGTGATAGCATGCACCAAAATACATGGTGATAGAATGCACCAAAATACATGGTGATAGCATGCACCAACAAACATGGTGACAGCATGCACCAAATGCACCAAAATACATGATGATAGCATGCACCAAAATACATGGTGAGAGCATGCACCAAAATACATGGTGATAGCATGCACCAAAATACATGGCGATAACATGCACCAAAATACATGGCGATAACATGCACTACAGTACATGGCGATAGCATGCACCAAAATACATGGCGATAGCATGCACCAAAATACATGGAGATAGCATGCACCAAAATACATGGGGATAGCATGCACCAAAATTCATGTTGACAGCATGCACCAAATGCACCAAAATACATGGTGATAGCATGCACCAAAATACATGGTGAGAGCATGCACCAAAATGCATGGGGATAGAATGCACCAAAATATATGGTGATAGCATGCACCAAAATACATGGCGATAGCATGCACCAAAATACATGATGATAGCATGCACCAAAATACATGGTGATAGCATGCACCAAAATACATGGCGATAGAATGCACCAAAATACATGGCGATAGCATGCACCAAAATACATGATGATAGCATGCACCAAAATACATGGTGAGAGCATGCACCAAAATACATGGTGATAGCATGCACCAAAATACATGGCGATAACATGCACCAAAATACATGGCGATAACATGCACTACAGTACATGGCGATAGCATGCACCAAAATACATGGCGATAGCATGCACCAAAATACATGGGGATAGCATGCACCAAAATACATGGGGATAGCATGCACCAAAATACATGTTGACAGCATGCACCAAATGCACCAAAATACATGATGATTGCATGCACCAAAATACATGGTGAGAGCATGCACCAAAATGCATGGGGATAGAATGCACCAAAATATATGGTGATAGCATGCACCAAAATACATGGCGATAGCATGCACCAAAATACATGATGATAGCATGCACCAAAATACATGGTGATAGCATGCACCAAAATACATGGCGATAGAATGCACCAAAATACATGGCGATAGCATGCACCAAAATACATGGCGATAGCATGCACCAAAATACATGGCGATAGCATGCACCAAATGCACCAAAATACATGATGATAGCATGCACCAAAATACATGGTGAGAGCATGCACCAAAATGCTTGGGGATAGAATGCACCAAAATATATGGTGATAGCATGCACCAAAATACATGGCGATAGCATGCACCAAAATACATGATGATAGCATGCACCAAAATACATGGTAATAGCATGCACCAAAATACATGGGGATAGAATGCACCAAAATACATGGCGATAGCATGCACCAAAATACATGGCGATAGCATGCACCAAAGTACATGGTGATAGCATGCACCAAAATACATGGTGATAGCATGCACCAAAATACATGGTGACAGCATGCACCAAAAGACATGGCGATAACATGCACCAACGTACACACCAAAATACATGGCGATAGCATGCACCGTCGACCCTCACACGCTGAAGACAGTTTTATGATACTTTATCTTAAATCGATTCCGACAATATATATTTTAGTATATAGGATATATGTGATTGCGTATATGTGTATATTCGTGTTTGTTTCCGCAAGGATAGCCATAAGTTTGGCAATCCTTATACTTTATTCTTTCGTCTATCTTGGCTTCTCGACCGTTTGTCTAAGGTCACGTGTTGTATCTGAATAGATACACTATACACAGTTGGTCGCTGGTAGTATCTATTATCTATTCCCATTAACGTAACTCCGTCATGACCACGTGGATTCAGTCTCGACGTATAGGGGACGAGGATCAAAAGTTGATCAAGTTGTTTGGTTCTCGACGTGCCCAAGATATTTTGTGAATTTCCTTATTATTTCCATATCGTCTATCCTTCTTTATCAACGTCAATCAATCATTTGTATTATGTTGGTTTTCTTCTCTAAAGTATAACTATAATGATACCATAGATCCTCGGGCATTTCCGAACTACGGCTCGTGTTTGTCTCTGCTGGTATGGTTGATAACTTTTATAGATACACAGGAAAGATATTGAAGTCCATTGCCGTTCTATGTTCATTGAAATACTGATATCGGAAATAATTCAAAAATATTTCTTTGACATGAAGCCTGCTTTATCTATGCGTACCATATTTGTCATTTATATAACGAGGCTTATACAGAACATTTTAAGACAGTGTACACCAACAGCGAGTTCCCCGTTTCTTCTCAAACCGTCAAATTTCCACATTGATATCTGAGTCTCGTCTCACACTTCCATTTCTCTCCGTCCTCCCCCTCCCCCCCATCCCACATCATGTCCCTCTGCAGTATTGTTATCACATGACAATATCATGTGCAAAAGACGTCACTTTATACTTAAAACTACTCTCAACCCCAGTCCCCTTGCATCGAGACTGTGACTGTTTGATAATCGTCTAATGTGTATATCACGAGTAACTTAGGAAGAACAGATAAGCTTAGGTCACCTATGGCAGGGCATGGGCAACTTGATCCACTCTCAGCCCCATTTCAATTTTCATCGAGACTACCGATGTAATCATGTCGGTGTTACATCAAGTTACCTTAGTATCACGGATCCCTTCGTTAGGGAGTAGATAATGCACATTACCTTACTCAAATGGTTGGCGAGCGATTTACGTTGTACTTTGTGGACTGAAAAGAACGGATACTGCACATAGCCATTTACTTTAGTCCAGTATAAGTCTGTAAATATCATAAGGTTTCAAACGGCTTGCTGTCCAGCAAAATCCCTCCGGTCAAATACAACACCTGTTTGAATGTGTCATTTTCCTGATGTTTGTTCCCCTTACAGTTGGATCTAACAAAATCCATATTCTCCTTTGGGTGGATGGTTCATGAACTTCCTTTTTCAAAAGGCGAAGAAAAAAACATCCAAAATATCTCCGAGGAATGTTTGTATCATTGAATGAGCAGCTGTTTTGTTAGCCTGCGTGGTATTGTTTTGTAATTATTCCTGTTGATCTCCCTTCGGGTTGTATACTGACTCTGTCTTCGAACCGGTTTCATCCTCAGTAGAGTTGAATTAACTTTTCATGAAATAAAATTAGATAATAATCATCTGATAGCGTTGGGAATAAATAATTTTGAAACTTACAATGTTTCTGGTTCTTAATACTGTAACTATAGCCTATATCAGTCATCATGTTAACCTATCCTGTACCCGGTGGGTTTGTCATTTGCTCCTGTAGTGAACTAGAATAAACTCTCAGAAGGATTGTATTAACATACCGTTGCTGTCGCCTTGTGGATATGGTTCGTCGCGCTTTATTGACACCGTTTCGTATAGGCTAGGAGGCTAAGTCTGAACGGGGAGCTGACAGTGTGATATTTGTAAATATAGCCTCGCCAGACAATGCATCAAGTGTTTAAGCAGCATGTCTTGAGTAGTCTACATTATTCCATCCATGGGCAAATGGGCCCACAATGAAACCTAACAGAGGCGCTGTTTTTGCCTAGGTGGTACACGCGGTAATGTTGACACACATGACAGCATTATCATACTCTACTGTCCATGTAAAGCATTTATGAATTATACAGATAGCTAATGTACTTTAATACGATTAATCAATTTCGTTTATACATATTTAACCCTTTTCAAAATGATTGGTGATGTTTAGAGTACAATCATTGACAAATCATGTTGTAATGAGCATACACGCATGACTAACAGACATGTTGTATGTTTTATTTCTGACATATGACATGATTACATGAGGTACGCCATAAAGAAGTCAAGCGCTCAAAGTGCAAACTACATACATGTAGACGTGTCCTTGTAGCGTGGCATTCATATCCCTGACCTATGCATATTCCAATATATACTTGGAAATGGGATGAGAAACCCTATACCAACATCAAACCAACATCAATTTATATAAATATATATATATACTCTATTTTTAATTAAATTACTATTAATTACTCTAATCAGTATTTCATTATTATAATGGAAGTTATAGAATCTTTTAGAGCTAAATTTAGTTTTAATGCGAAATTAATGAAGAAATTAACTTCTTAACTTTTCCTTATACTTCAGGCGGGTTATTTGGTTAATAAGAAACGTGGGACAATAATGGAAGAAAGTCAAATCTCTCTCGCAGTGCTTTAACATATCGTCATCTATACACAGACAGTTTGTTTGCCAAGAATCTGTTTCAAAATCCACCCAAATTTCAGCTATATGAATATTTCAAGCAGTCTGTATGAAAATAATCGAAGATGCAGCTTCCTGCCAGACTATATTGAGTGTCAAATTTAACACACGATGTTTATTCTCTTGACGGTAAAGGTTTAGGGTTATAGTCAAATATCCGAATACTTTCCTAGAACGCCGCAAGTGATACTTTTCTGCTTTTTACCGGGCACCTCTTAAGGCAAAACTATACATTTGGCATGACCAAAACTATTATCAGAAAATGTCTATTTTTTGTACGATTGAAGCGTGCGTGTGCGAATCAGCTAATCTCGACTTTAATGTTCCTGCCCAAGCAACAAGGGCGCACTTAACAATGATTCCTCCAATTAACGTGTAAGCAACGTAGTGAGCTAGTGAGACGGTATGAGTTATACACAAGTGAATGAGTTAGATAAGCATGAGAAACGGGGTTTGTACACACATGCTGTGATCAAATGACGATGCACGAACATATATGGACGTGTATAATAACGATTAAACTAACGGACGTACACTAACGAACAGACTGACTGACGGATGCTAATGAACACTAACGAAAACGCATTAACTCTTCAAACAAACATTCGAAAGTTAGCACAAGTGCTACATCTGGGAAAGATGAGCTGAAGTCTGAAAGCGATCGTTGTAGCTTTATCATGTAATATTTACGAAAATGATGTAGTTTGTCTGATCGAGGGACCTTCTTGAACTTTTATGTAAATTTTCGGGGGTAGGTAAGTGTCTGATGTTAGTGCCTGATCTTTTGAAAGGCATGAAGAACCACCGATTACATAGGCAATCTGTACTAGCCAAACATGTTAAATGCTTCTCTATGTCAATATCAGTTTAGTATCCCGTCTCGAGACATGCTGGCTTTTTGAAGCGATCTGAACAAAGCCAAAAAATATGAACGTTGTGATATTTACTTGGTCTATTGATATGCGAAACGATTTTTTCCTTTTGAATTTCCTTCTTTCTTATATGTGGATATACATTCGTCATATTTTAACTTGTCGTTAAATGTAGACTTACTATGCGCTCCTGTTGATAGGACAGGAGTTTACCCTATCCTTCGATCTGGATTGCTAACAATGTATACTAAATGTTTATAATAAACTAAATAAGTTTTGTTTCTAAAGTATATTCGACAGCTGCATTGTGGGGTATAGACTGACATACATCGACATCTGCATTGTGGGTAGTATACAGTAACATATATCGACAGCTGCATTTTGATTATTATAGATTGACATACATCGACAGCTGCATTGTGGGTAGTATACATTGACATACAGCTGCATTGTGGGTAGTATACATTGACATACATCGACAGCTGCATTGTGGGTAGTATACATTGACATATACCGACAGCTGCATTGTGGGTATTATACATTGACATATCTCGACAGCTGCATTGTGGGTATTATACATTGACATACATCGACAGCTGCATTGTGGGTAGTATACATTGACATATATCGACAGCTGCATTGTGGGTAGTATACAGTAACATACATCGACAGCTGCATTTTGGTTATTATACATTGACATACATCGACAGCTGCATTGTGGGTATTATACATTGACATACATCGACAGCTGCATTGTGGGTAGTATACATTGACATACATAGACAGCTGCATTGTAGGTATTATACATTGACATATATCGACAGCTGCATTGTGGGTAGTATACAGTAACATACATCGACAGCTGCATTGTGGGTAGTATACATTGACATATATCGACAGCTGCATTGTGGGTAGTATACATTGACATACATAGACAGCTGCATTGTGGGTATTATACATTGACATATATATCGACAGCTGCATTGTGGGTAGTATACATTGACATACATAGACAGCTGCATTGTGGGTATTATACATTGACATATATATCGACAGCTGCATTGTGGGTATTATACATTGACATATACATCGACAGCTGCATTGTGGGTATTATACATTGACATACATAGACAGCTGCATTGTGGGTAGTATACATTGACATACATCGACAGCTGCATTGTGGGTAGTATACATTGACATATATCGACAGCTGCATTCTGGGTATTATACATTGACATATATCGACAGCTGCATTGTGGGTAGTATACAGTAACATACATCGACAGCTGCATTGTGGGTAGTATACATTGACATATATCGACAGCTGCATTGTGGGTAGTATACATTGACAGATATAGACAGCTGCATTTTGGTTATTATACATTGACATTACATCGACAGCTGCATTGTGGGTATTATACATTGACATACATAGACAGCTGCATTGTGGGTATAATATCTACAGCTGCATTGTGGGTATGATACATTGACATACATCGACAGCTGCACAGCTGCGGTCTCTCGTATAGAGGGTAATTCTTGTGTTTGCATGATGGGTTTTCTGAGAAATTTTACTTTTCGTTGCTGCTGCAACCAAGCAGTCAAAGCAGATAGTAAACAATAGAAACACAAATGACACCTTCAACGGTTAAAAAATAATAATTAGCGCAAATTGAAAGATGTACACTCGAAATGTATGATTTTGGGGCCCGGGAGTTCAGAGTTTTGGCCTAGAGGTCCTAAGAAGCCGACTCTCATTTAATTGAGTCTGGGGGTTCCTCCAAAAGAAAAGGAAATTTAACAGTTAAATATTGTATTCTAATGCATATAAAATTAGGTATATAATTAGATCTACATGCAATGTTCTTGCGAGTGTGTGTTGGGGGTGGGTGAAAAGGGTTGTATATACCCCGACCAACGCCCCCTTCCCCCACCCCGGTAGTTTACCACCGAAGACAATTCTTGCTAAGCCAATTCTTGCGAAAACAGTACTTAGGAAGACTTTTCATATGATGACAGTTAGAATAGACTGATCTAAATGACGTCTCTATGACATGAAAATATATATCAAGAAACCAAAGAACTGAGTGAATCTGAATGTTTTGGAATAGACACTGTCGGTACACAGCTCAACATGACCAAATAGTGTGGACTAGTGTGGTCAGAATCTGTCGCGTGGAGCTTGCTTATAGGAGCAGCGAATTGTCTTATACACTACCAATTCCTCCCTGCCAAACCGGACGAGAGTTTACACGTATACCGAAAACTAGATAAAACTCATGATTTTCCTGTGGCGTGGTTTTCCCGAAAACCTGACGGAAGGTCATTCCTCGGGACATACACCCCCGACTCCCCGACTCCCCCTCCCGATGGTGACGGTCATGCCTCTGCCACCATAATTGTAAATTATATATTCATTTGAGAATGTATTCCTCCTAACCGGAAGAATACCTTTTTTTATAGAAACATGGTTCGCCAACATGATATGTTTTGAAACGGCCTCAAGGGAATTAACTTGCAACCTTTATATCCTTTAACATAACTCTAGCCGGAAAATCCGTTACGTCTCCTAAGAGAGATACCATATTTGCAACATGTATTGGTCAGGTTGTTATTGATATTTATTTTTCCATTTTTTTTTCTTCTTTTTCTTCTTCCGTCAGGAAAGAAGGAAAACTTTTTCCGGAACACTGGTATTATCAATGGTCTTATACAGCAGGTAAGCGGTAGCGGTTAAGATATCTGTTTCATGATGTACACATTAGGAACTGGAAGGATACAACCAAAGTCCCTTTGTGTTTACTTCTTCCTGTAATTTATGAAACGTATATATACACCGTTGGCGTATAGACCATTTCCATAGTGATAGCATCTAAGTAATAGACCAAGCATACTTCCTGTGTATTCACAAAAATTATGATAGGTGTCAAAGCCATGTGATAAGGCTGTAAATTATTAACGCAGGAAGTAGTCACGTATTCACGTGGGATGTGTTCTACAGTCATCGAAATTCTACAGCCTATGAGTTTACTTTTTTTCAGGCACTGTCATTAGTGTATATATCTCCCGAACTAACAAGTCCATCTTGTGTACATGTACTTTCTACAATGTTATTAGGTGCAGATTTTAGTTCATTTCTGTGTTTGGTGTTTTGCCTATAATGGAGATAATTAACTAACTATTCGTTCAATTTTTTGTATGTATGTATGTGTGTATGTATGTATGTATGTATGTATATATGTATGTAATGTATGTGAATCCTGTAAACATGCACAATAACTCAAACATTTATGGATGTGGTTGAAGTTTTGTTTCTATTTTGTATAGGTGAAAGATCAGTTGATGTCAATAGAAGGCTGAATACGTAAACATTATAACATGCAAACTTACATTTCAGATGAAGGCCATATCTAGAATGTAGATCCACGGTGTTCCTGAACCTCATATATTCATACTGTTTCAAGAGAAGTCAAATTCTGCAAACTTTGTAAAATATTGACTGCAAATTTTAACCCTATTATATAGGCCTAAAAGGAATACTGAGTATATAAATCCACATAGTAAGTACAATGAAGGGGATAACACAATTGCGGCAGAGGTCAAAGCTGATTAATGAAGGTGCTAATCTGTAACCCAGAATGAGTTGTTCATGGTGTTGTTTGCGATGATATATGCAACTCGTAGATTCCCCCCTCTTGCACTTCCAAATCTTTCGGGGTTTTTTGTGTTTTTTTTAATCTTCCTTATTCCTTTCTCAAAATTTTTGTTGCATTGTTCATAACCTGTTGGGCAATTTATGCATTTTAATTTGTTACATGTGCCGTTATATATTCTTCTCTTCTGGCGATCGCTTTAACCATATTTTTTTGACATGTATACTGCGCGACGTACGCACCCGACTCTCGCGCTGTGAAATAGGTTGCTTGAATCATATTAAAGAAGAGACAAAACCATGCTTGATATACGGTAGTTAGTACTCGTCCTCAAGACACCAAAGTTAATGTAAACTATACTCTAACCATGGACGATATTGGTAAGGAATCGCTTAAGGGCTCGTTTCATTTCGAATAGAAATGCATTACCTAACATCACAACTCGACTTGGTGGTTTCGAAACTAACTGAACCTGTTTTCCGCACGAGAAAGAACGACATTTAAAATGTTCCACCAATAGAAGAATTAAATTTGAACCAAGCTACACGTTTTACAAGAGTCTGGTAAATTTATCCCAAAGAGTACGTTATACTTGTATTCATAGGTGTATGTCAGTGGCATTATCGTCTGATTAGCCATCAGTATGCTTTTATTACATTTTTATAATGATATCGATCATTATCAGATGAACAATAGAGTATTTGATCTAATTGACAGCCCGTACGCTCAATAATCCTCATCCCCGCTAGCGTATATATCCATTATAGAAAATGTTCCTGTTTGCGAAGGAAGTGCATCCTTTGTATACAGTAACGCATTTTTTGTCGGATGCACCCTGACAATTAACCCTAACTATGATAATAAGGTAGCTCGTAGTAAACCACAACATAACAGGACTGCAGCACCTCTCTACTACGCGTTGTCGGAGCAATACATCAGTAACGTGTTTGTTTTTTTCTTTCCAGCCTTTTCGTTTTTCTCAGATTTTTGAGCAATTTGTTGATTAAGTTCCCAGCCAATTTACCGTATTTTTCAATACAAACATAAATTTTGTCAGGGCAAGTAAGATATTTATTAATTCATGTAAATATCATGTTTGGAAAACGTTTATCCTTCTCGAGAATTATCCCAGAGCTCAGCTATCAAAGAGTCTTCAGCTGACAAACTAGATTTTAAAGCAGCTGATAAAGACAGCTGTTCGATGATAAATCTGAGAAACAAAAACAAGTAATGTTTTTATGATCACAGAAATGAAGTGAATACAACAGTATACATTACACAATGAGATATCATTTAGGAATCGATAATTATAGTTATTAGTTTCGTGGTTTTTCCGTCAATGTCCATCTAGTTTAATATGTTGGTTCGTTATTTTCTCATAAATTATACAGCTTTTATTCTTCTACATTGTATATTGGGTTAAACAGTGGCGTGCTCAAATTTTCTTCACTTTCAGCCGGGGAAGCTTAGAGCTACTTACAGACATAACGTATTGTACAAGTCTACACCATTTTCACCATTAGACCATTTGACGTCTAAATGTTTACTTTTTATTTATTTATTTTTTTTTGGGGGGGGGGGGCCTTCCAAACCCACTACATGTGATTCGGCTTAAATTGGATTGAATAAACGAAATAATAATAAATTGAATCACGCTCTGATCTTGAATTCCATAAGGAATAAAACAATATGAATAGAAAATCTGTTACCGTCAAAAGCTTTTGAGGATAATAATAAGTACACAAAATAATTAAAAAAATAATAATAAATTATCCGTAATAGCTATTATGTTGTCCAACGTCATTGATCCTCTTTTGATAGCAATTAAAGAACGACAAAAGGAAACCCGGCTTGCGACTTAATTGTCGACAACCTTTCATAGAATACGAGTTTTTGGGCGCTCTCCAAGGTTAATTAAAAGTTCAAGGTTCATTCCTCTACTATAATCTTTCGGTTCTTCTCTTAATCACTTAGAGAAAGATTCCACTGACTTTATATAAAGAAGGAAATTAATGCAGGTAAAAAGACATACAGTGTTTAAGAGCGTAATGAAGTGTAACATTATCCATCACTTTATGTCACTAATTAGTCTCATTATTTCTCCCTCAATGGGGATTAAATTTAATTTAAGAGATGTGGCTGTTGCTATTTTCTTTTGCAAGGGCAAGGTCAAGTAAAGAAAAAAACTGGAGATAGTGTAGTTGCTTCGTTCCCTCCAAATATATATATATATATAACTTTTTAAATCCGTTCACTGGAAGGATTGAGTTTCACGATTACCATGAAGTGTTACTGACTAGGTAACTCCACCCGATCCCACCCCACCTTCTCACAAACTCGCACCAAGTCCGCACATAATTATTTACTCCATTGTGCGGTCCCCATAGTGGCCGATTCATATTATTATCATATAACAATAGCTTATAATTAATAATGTTTGTTGATCGTCTCCGTAAATTATATAGCATAGTGATGCTGTAGAAATGACACAAACCGACACTGAGGGAATGTCGAACATAGCAGAGAGGCGAAATATATCTCGCTTTTACAATGACATGATCACTTTAAATGTGTCCATTCACCATTGTGGAATCATAGGAATATATGTGAAAATTGTTCAAAACATACATAAATAATGAATGGCTGGATTTCTATTCGATAATAAGCAGTATACCTCTCAACAATGAACAGAAAGGATTCTGGCCGACACAAAGTAATATTCATACAGCGCCATCGATTTCTTTTCTAGTGGCGTTTTGATGTCCAGTCTTGTATTTTCCTCAATTTTTCTACTTTTCTCTCACCTATTGACAATACCTATGCTGCCACAGAAATAATAGTTTCGACCAAACGGTTTAATAATTACCGCAATCCTTAATAACTGTATACACGGAGAGAGGATTGAAAATGAACTTTATGATTGTAAGTCCAAAATTCGTCAACTTTTAAATTACCCTTATATCTAAGCACTATCATACTAGTAATAGACTACATCCGTATCAAATGATACAACAACAAAAGTTGCCACTGTTGCTCTCAATAATTATCTATAACTATTTCCTTTATGGATTTGACACACTGTGAATCACCAATGATAATTATTTCAATAATTTAATTAGAGTTCACAAAAAAAAAATGATTATCTGTCAGATGAGTTTATATATATGCAATACTAGACAGTTGAACTTGCAGCTGCACTTATGGAAGAAAATAACGCATAATGAGCATGTATATGGACAGCTCTGTACATTGAAACAGGAAGGATATACCTCCGCTTATGCAGGATTTTGTTAATCAAATACGATATCCATTAAATCACGCGTAGTCAATGCCAACAAGGTAACTGAGAGCACATATATAAATTGATTGATTATTAATATTATATTATTATCATTATACTGTTTATTTGCACGAGTCTTAATGGTCCCTTATAGATAGTTCATTTACATTTTGACCAACTGCTATAATTATCAGACCTTCCGAATAAATAGCAGGAAGATTGGGTGTGGCGTATTCATTGTCAGGCAAACGCAGAACAACCCTGAGTAAAACCTTTGTATAGTTTTGTATTCGTTTACCCCATCCCACCCGACTCAATCATGACTACTGCCCTCAAAAATGTTACAAGCCGCTCTGCATCCTCCTGCCTGTGGCAAGGGGAACCAATGCACGTATGGACCATGTTGCTAATGGTGAGAGATAGTATCAAGAAAAAATAAGTATTTTTAAATAGTTTAAAATTTGTCACATGAAGTAGAGTGTGTTAATAATAACCCAGGTGAGCATTATTTGTTTGATACATAAATGTAAAGTTTTTCTGCCCTTTGGTCACGAAATATACTGAACTGAAATTTTGTGAACCGAAGGTCACGTGGTAGTTAAATATTTAATTTTTTTTCGGAATGGGTCGACGAGTGATTGACGTCATGTGACGTCATGGACGGTGATATATAATTTGGGGTATTTAAAGGTATATTTAGAACTGAGCCAACTGTATAGATAGAGAGCAACAATGTTTTGGCAAGATGTGAGTAGTGAGAAGATTACTTTCTGGACTACTAAAACGCAGACCAATAAGCAGATTATTTCGTGAATGACAAAAGAACGTATAGTTTGTCTTACCATATCTAATGAAAAAGTGACGCTAGTGGTCTCCAACAACCGCGAACTGAGTATGCGTTTTGTCAGTCAATAGATCGACAGATGTATTGATAAAACTTGACATATACACAATTATGTACACTGCAAATACATGTTTTATATACATTATTGAAACTGAAATGTCATATCTTCTGTAAAGACTAAACCTTAATTATTAAATTACCTGAAAATAATAATGTCGTAATAAATCACCTCCTATATCCCAGTAAAATAACTGTAAAACGAGTTAACCTCGCAAACATATAGAACATTCCCTTCTAGAAATAGATAACTGGCAGTGTGACAGAATCTTTTTGGATTTTTCTCACGAATCTTGGAAATATAATTATAGTTTTGGATTTACATGCAAACCGCGTGATCCCTCCTATAATTAGAATGGTTCATTATATCTTGATAGCTATGATCTCAGATAATGAAGTATTATATTTAGTATATATATACATCAATCTAAGAGCATTATGATTTAATTACGTCATGTATCCTACTTGTATATGTAAATATATATATATATATATATATATATATATATATATATATACCTCCACACAAACAACGATTGAGTCAGTTATTCTCCGGATGTTGTCGAAACGACCCGAATATTTCCGATTTCCTGTTTCATCAATGAATAAGATGACTTCTGTGTGCCAGAGTTCAACGCGATACTGTCAGTTATGATATCTAGTCCGTTAGCTGAAGAGAAACATTTTTATAATCAGAGCCGGGGAAACGGGAAGTTGTAGTCACTGTATGATGTAGGATAAGAACCTACTTTCTGCTGCAATAGAGGAATATATATTGGCCTTATCTAACGTCAATCTCGGCATTTAGCTTAGAGGATTAAATCATCCGAGAAGGCCGAAGATTCAAGATAAACGTACCCTGACTAAATCTTTCATATTGGAAAATTATCCTTTTTTTCTTCAAGTTTGGGAATTTCTTTCATGTACGTTCAGAGATATACTTCTTAAACGATTTTTGTGTGGCCGATGTTTATGTTGTTCGTGAGTTCACCAGTTTCAAACCTGTGTTTAATGGTTTACCTTCACGGCCGTCCTTGATAAGCGCGTTGTCTCGAGGTTTATAATATACCGATGTGGGTAAGTTATACTATTTAATTGTTCCGTAAAATAGACCATTGTCATTTTGAATTGCTGCGGTCTGTTAAAGTATATATTAGTAGTGTTATTAAATTGATTTAAACTTGGACACAGATACTACTGAGTTAATTTCAACAATGGCAGCTTCTGTGATATGTTATAGTTAAATGCAAATTTTGTCAGTTTGATTGTGTTGTTTCGTGGTCTTTTAGTAGTTTAATTACTTGTATTAAGACAATGTTCAGTTCTTTTTTACGAACGCAGCTTAGGTCAAAATTGGTAGAGTCTTGAACTTGGTTAGTAGTTTGATTAAAGGGACTTCACTTAAACATACACTATTCACTTCTTTTCAGTGAGCGCGGCTTAGGTCAAAATGGTCAAGTTAGCTGATATATGTCATTTAGATTGTTGAGTATTGTATTGTAAGTTTGGTTAAAAGGAAAACATGTACCGAAACACAATATTGAGTTCTTATCAACAAGCGTGCTTTGCTTACGTCAATGTTATAGTTAGATGATGTTTGTTTGTCATTTTGTTAGTGATGTGTTGTATTTAATTATTGGTTTGATTAAAGGGGATATCTGCGGGCATATAATATCGAGTACCTTTCAACAAGGGGCTTAAATGAACTGCTATAGTTAACGGATAATTTGTGTAAGTTCTACATGATGATAAAAACCATGGTCTGAAAAATGTCCAAATCTGTTCAACTAAGAACAGATGTGTTCTTAGTTTGTTTTGGTTTCACATAGCCTCTAGCTGAAGAAGATCCTGCTAGGATCGAAACGTCAGACCCTTTAACTTTTAAAATATTTACCAACACAGGCATTCTGTGATAGATAAATGTTATACAGATGTAATAAAATTAACTTAACAAAACTAGCAAGTCAAGTAGTATATGGCAATAACGATTAACCATGTCATTATATTTTATAGCCTATAACGAGATCAATAGGACATTTACAAACCTGGAATACGGTCAATATTGCAATCTATACACCTTATATAATAAATGACAGTCAGGTTATTTGTTCATGGTTCACCCATCCAAGGCCCGGGATCTCCTGTCTCCGCACTCATATTGGCATGCATTTTTTCATCATTTAGCCCCCCCCCCCCTCAATATATCGAAAAGGGCCATCCCAACCTCGCAACAGAACCCTGCAAATAGAGATAATGTGGAACAAATAATTGACAATCTGCATATACGTCAAGGTGCTGGGTCTAATATATGAACTGGTCAAAAGTAGAAGTGAGCAAATCGTATGCTATTGACAATAGGAATATGATGTAATGAAGTCTGCTTTATTTTGAGCAACCTGAACAGGTTTGGCAGCGAATATGAGGAACTTTGGAGGGGGGGGGCATAAGGAAGGATCAAGTAGTTGAGAAAAAGTTGAGAAAAATATTATTTTTCAGTGAATGGATTCCTAAGTTATCGCAAACGCTGTGCTAAAGAATTCGGTGAAATCGCTGGTTCAGGAGGAGTATAAGTGGTAAAACGTTGCATTAAAGTTCGATATCAGCTAAAGAACATCACTTGCTGAGGAGTGATAAATAGTAAACATATTTACATTACTCACATGGTTCAAGACTAACGGTAACTTACACCAATAACTGACGGGAATACACACTCGAGTCACCAGTTAAACCGTAAGGAATAACATCGTCAACAATGATTTCCTCAGGCATATATCTTTTTCCATACTCATGAGCATTAGTGATAACTTCGAGGTTTCTTCTGACGAATTACATCGAAAGTCTTGTTTTGACAATTTTCAGTTTGCTAAAAGCTCTCTCACAACTGACTTGAACCAAAGAGAGAGTCAACACATGCATGTAGACCACTAATAAGTTATTGTATGCAGCTGTATGAAGTCCATAAACGATAAAAAATGCTGTAACATCAGGTTACCCAGCATCTACAGAATTCAGTTGTAGTGCACCTGTGTGGGACAGAAGTAGACTCAACTCCGTCTTCAGAGTCAATACCCAATTTGAAGTTAATCTTCCAGGTCCAACATTTCAACCTCTTGAACAAGAAAATATTCTTTATGACGTATTCTTGATAGTCCGTCAAAATTTCTAAGAAAAGACTCCAATTCAGACCTCAGCATATCTCTACTCACTCCTACTAAACTTGCTATTGTTTGTAGAGAGTTATCAGTTATATACCATTCTTTAGAAGCCCAGGATAGCATCGTAGATCTAGGCAAGCACTGTCTCTGGTCTTGATTACAGGAGACCCTCTCTTCAGTGCTACAGATGATTCGATCTTTCACGCGTTGTTAAACTTCAACTTTGAAGTGAACCATTGGGTCCTGTTGGGGCCAGAATCGCCACACCCCTTGGACGCCAAATGTGTTGTATGTTGTAACATGTTCATCATGTATTTCGCAAATTATCCTCATATCCAGAAACAATCAAAAGGACCCCTATATTGGGGTCCCTATAATTGTCAAATATTGGTTTCATGTGCTAGGCATTGGTGAATTGCAACGGACTTCTACATCAGTATTCACAATTTCCTCTGAACATTATAGTCTAACAACGTGCTGAGAAAAAAAAAACTGATTAACTTCACAGCTTTCAAACTGTCTGCAGGCCTATAGGCGTATTAAGCGTTTAACAGAAATGTTGTTCACTTGTACACCAACTACAATACTGCTGGTTTCCGATGAGGGTGTTTTTGGTTTTACTCTTTGAACATGCAAATAAATTAAACGCTGCAGTCGTTATATGTCTGCAAGTTAATTTCTCAATTTTCGATCGCTGACTGGTCAGAGTAACCTATATATGTGAGGCTTTGACAGTTAAAGCAGTGAGGTGTTATATATAGAGAACGCAAAGAGTTTCTTCTACAGCTCAAAGAAACTTGTCACCAGCTTGCCAGTGGAAAAAGGTGACTTTTGTTCTTTGGCATGGTGTCACTTGTGATGGGAACCAGTTAAATCAGTGTCTTTGCTGCGAGGCTTCTTAATTACAAAGAAAGAGAACTCACTCCATGGAAGTGTCCGGGTTAACAATAATTTTTTGGAAGTGAAATTCACTCTCATCAAAGAGTGCACACTTCTTGCCAAAACCGTCATTCGTTCAGAAATTGTTTGCAATCTTTACGAGTTGAATTTGCAGGAGTTCACTATGAGGAAAAGTATTCACTTCCTACAAGAAAGAGATCATATTGGACAATCCCCAAGATTAATTACTCCGAATTCTCTTCTGAAATCAAACGAAGGATAGTACGTGATATAGGTGCTGACGTGAAACCAGTATCTTAACTATTTGATAACAAATATTATTAAAAATATCAAATATTTCATCTACGCGAAAATGTGATGGGTAATAAAACAACAAGTATAACTAAGTACAGGATAATGATAAAACTTATATGCCAGATTCTGTTCTATATACTTCAGTTTTATTGTCATGCAGAAATGAATTAAAAAAACAGAAACTTTGAAACAGTACACCTGTTTGTTTTTGTTTTCTTAGGGGGATCTTTTGGCGTGCAGTGTGATTGCACTAATAAGCTAAAGTGTTGAGGAGTGCATTTCTTGAAATGTTGAACAGGCATAATTAATTATTCACTAATTAGCGTTCATTTGGTTAAAACATTTTGGAGAGTGCCTTATAGGTTTGATCAAGTTTTGTGGAATACTTGGTGTAGACTTGGTAAAGTCATTGGCAGTCAAACGTAAAATTATGCGTAAAAGCTGCAGGCATGCTAGGTTGGATTTGCCAAACATTCAGTCTTATCATTACCAATCGCAGAAGGGAAGACTAAGTATGCCATCGTGAAACTGAAAATTTACTATAATAGCACGGGAACGATGAAATCAGGCAAAAATGTTCTAAAAGGGGACTTCTAAGATTACAAAGAAAAGGGAAACAACATAAGATGTATATAACGTGTGGGAACTGAAGATTTTCTTGATTTTCTTAGATCAAAGAGCAATATTGTGTTAAAAACATACTTTTGAAAGTTGAAACAAAAATCATGCACGCTTTGCACACACCACCTTTGCTTACGCCATAATTTCTATTCTTTTTTTAAGATATATCAATATCATACATTCAGTTATTGACCAAAGGTGTCCGATCATCTCATCATAATAAGTCAGATTTGGCCAAGTTAATGGAGATCAAAGATCATCTGGAGTCATCAGTTGTTCAAATATATACAATTTCTAAAAAGGATATTTTAAGAACGAAAGCATATCCATATTTAAATATATATATCGTACATAAACACATACACACACACCTATATATATATATATATATATATATATATATATATATATATATATACATATATATATATATATATATATATATATATATATATATATATATATATATATATATATATATATATATATATGTATATATATATATTTATATTTATATATATATATATATATATATATATATATATATATATATATATATACATTTATATAGATATATCCGTGTGTGTATATGTATGTATGTACGAGTACAGACAACTATGCTAGAATATGATCGTGAGTGCGGATTCACTTCAAGTCTGTAGGTTACTCCCGTTTTGGATTTGTATGGAGATATTTGTTTTCATAATCCTGTTTTAGTAATCATCAACTCTCCTTTTCTATGTTATAAGAGATCGGAAAGTTCGAAATATTCGGATACGTAAATCCCTTTAGGTCGGAACTGTCTAATGTTTGAAATAACACATATGAAATAACCAGCTTTAAAACAAAACAGATTTGATTTTACTCTTCCGCTCTCACACTCTTGCCGGTATATAATTTTGGGTAGTAAGACAAATTCGGTTGAACAAACAAATAGTGCAAATCCCCATCGACTAGGATGGCATACAGAAGGGTTTTATGTCACTACATTAGAATTCGTTAGGACTTGTATTGCAGTTTAGGCCTATTAGTATTCAAAGAAGCAATTAGGAGCAAATGTGAAAACTCCCCCCCACCGCCCCAACAAAAAAATGTCAGCCCCGTTTAGGTTTACATGTCAGAGAACATCCAAGCAAAAAATACTATAGTAGTAGGCCTATCTTTATATCTATATGACAATGCCCCCACTCCCCCACCACTCCCTCCACCTCTCTCCCACCTCTCCCTCCACCTCTCCCTCCTCCTCTCCCTCAATCTCTTTCTCTCTTCTATGCGTGTATGTGTTTGTGCGTGTTTCCTGTTCAATTTTCATCCAATAATCACAAAATTCATCTTCCATGCCTAGAGCTAAATTATTATTGTCATTATAAGCGAAACCACACACGCCTACGGTTTCCTTCAAACTTAAGAAGTTAATTCCTTGGCTTATGGGAGTTTTTATGATCAATGTTATACTGGAAATGGGAGAAGCAAACAGACAGTGCACTTGCCTTTAAAAAAAATCTCCCTTGTGACTCAAATTAGGTCAAACGTTCTTCGGGATTGGTGCGTTCTATGACTGAAGTAATTTCCATAATCATCAGCGTTCCATCTGTGTGCATTATAATATACTCATAAACCTTTATATGTATTAATTGCCGATATCAGTTGTGGTTAGGCTGTTGCTTGGGCCTATAAAGAGGTTTCGTATAACGAGTGATAAATTCAGGGATATTTGTCTTTTCCACACTCCCTGATAAATGACACGCACGTACAGCAGTTCGAATATATATATATATATATATATATATATATCAGCAATCTTAGAGGAAATGACCTTGGGAGACTTAGTATATCGTGTCTGAAAGCAGCTGCAAATATTAACCACTATGGCCTGTTGTCAGCTGTAATGATACTACAGCTTAATCCTTTTCCACACCACCCCCTCCCACAAACTTATTCTGTCCACCGCGCCCCACCCCATTAATATATCACAATAACCAAGTAAATTTTTTATTTTGTAAGTTAATGACCATAGATAAATTATTTGAGCCATATATTATAATATATATGAACGATAAAACGTGGTGAAACATCGATGACCTATAAGAACTTAAGAAGCATGTAAGTTACTGTTATCCTTCTCCCTTACCCCCCCCCCCCCCAGTTTCGTCCGTTGTGTGTATTTTGAACCAAAACCTTTGAACAAACCATCAAGGGGATCACCCCTACGAGTGATAAATTCAGGGATATTTGTCTTTTCCACACTCACTGGTAAATGACACGCACGTACAGCAGTACGAATATATAAATCAACAATCTTAGAGGAAATGACCTTGGGAGACTTAGTATATTGTGTCTGAAAGCAGCTGCAAATATTAACCAATATGGCCTGTTTTAAGCTGTAATGATACTGGATAGCTTATTCCTTTTCCACACCACCCCCACCCCTACAAACTTATTCTGTCCATCGCGCCCCACCCATTTGTAAGGTAATAACCATAGATAAATTTTATCAGCCATATATTATAATATTATATGGACGATAAAACGTGGTGAAACATCGATGACCTATAAGTACTTAAGAAGCATGTAAGTTACTGTTATCCTTCTCCCTTACCCCCCCCCCCCCCAGTTTCGTCCGTTGTGTGTATTTTGAACCAAAACCTTTGAACAAACCATCAAGGGGATCACCCCTACGAGTGATAAATTCAGGGATATTTGTCTTTTCCACACTCACTGGTAAATGACACGCACGTACAGCAGTACGAATATATAAATCAACAATCTTAGAGGAAATGACCTTGGGAGACTTAGTATATTGTGTCTGAAAGCAGCTGCAAATATTAACCAATATGGCCTGTTTTAAGCTGTAATGATACTGGATAGCTTATTCCTTTTCCACACCACCCCCACCCCTACAAACTTATTCTGTCCATCGCGCCCCACCCATTTGTAAGGTAATAACCATAGATAAATTTTATCAGCCATATATTATAATATTATATGGACGATAAAACGTGGTGAAACATCGATGACCTATAAGTACTTAAGAAGCATGTAAGTTACTGTTATCCTTCTCCCTTACCCCCCCCCCCCCCCAGTTTCGTCCGTTGTGTGTATTTTGAACCAAAACCTTTGAACAAACCATCAAGGGGATCACCCCTACGAGTGATAAATTCAGGGATATTTGTCTTTTCCACACTCACTGGTAAATGACACGCACGTACAGCAGTACGAATATATAAATCAACAATCTTAGAGGAAATGACCTTGGGAGACTTAGTATATTGTGTCTGAAAGCAGCTGCAAATATTAACCACTATGGCCTGTTTTCAGCTGTAATGATACTGGATAGCTTATTCCTTTTCCACACCACCCCCCCCCCACCCCTACAAACTTATTCTGACCATCGCGCCCCACCCCATTAACATATCATAAAAACGGATAAAGGGTCAGCCCCTTGATGGTTTGTTCAGGAGTTGCGGTTACATGCTTCTTAAGTACTTATAGGTCATCGAAGTTTCACCACGTTTTATCGTCCATATAATAATATATTATATGGCTCATATAATTTATCTATGGTTATTAACCCACAAAAGAATAAATATACTTGGTTTTTATATCGCTTTAAATTTTCTAATTAAAGTTTTCATTTCCTTTGTCAATCGTGACCGACATGTAGGCCTATTTACCGTTCGACCTACTTAATTGTGATTATGATTGGGAAAATAGCAAACTACTTTGAATATCTTCATCTAAAGATGCTAATCCCTATCAACCATATATTGGTTTTTAGTCAACGTTCAACCCTTTCTTTTCTGATTAATTTCTTAACCCCTCGTGGATTTGTTCAAAAGATGAATGAACTGTCGTCAACACGGCCTACATGCAACAACAACAACAACAAAAAACATGTGACCGGGTATTTCAAGAGTTGCACTGTTTAATTCCAATGGTTTTATGTTGTTGTTTTTTGGGGTAATATTTGTCATTCTTTTCTTTCTTTGAGTGGTCCAGCAGTTTTCTTTAGCTATTCTGTATGCTCCTGTACATCCTACTTAGTAAATGGTTTCCCTCTGATTGCGCAAACCAGAATGCCCCTCGTATGAAGTTGTTGTTAGTAATTGCGTCCCATATGTCACAAGGGAAATCACACTTTAAAGTAGAAGACATGTAGATAAAGGTTAGTACTTTCGTTTTCGCTTATTAGAGACAAACAACTTTACAACAAGAAATGACACTACAAATCAATATTGCAAAACAACTGTTGCAATTTTTAAAATAGTATTTTTTTCAGCAAGATTTGCTCCACATATGGTATACCAGTAATCTGTTATTTATAAATGAACGTCATTTCATCATCTTTCTTGTTCTATTTCTTTCAGAGAGGGGGGGGGGGGGCGTTTAATCTATTGATTGCATGAATATATATTTTATATAAAGAAAAAGCATGCCTTGACCATGTCCTTCTTTTCTTCAGAAAAACGTGTAATATATGCTCGCATAGAAAAGTATCTAGGCTGGGCGACGAAATGTTGAGAATCGAAAATCGAATTAATTAAACTCTCTCATTAATATTCATTCCGTTGAAAATCTAGGAAGTTGCTTCACCTTGTACGACCGTTATCTTATTCTGAGTATACCTGCAGTAGGTTTGGTAAAACGCATTATATTGTCTAAAGTTATAAAAATGAGAAAGTAACCTATGATTGTGGGTGAGAAGGTGCGGAGGGGTGGGAGAAGTGGGTGCGGAAGTGGGTGCGGAGGGGTGGGTAGTGGGTGGGGTAGGTTGGAAGGCGGCAAGGTATTGTAACATATATTATCCCACCTTCAACTTTGTAAACATTTTGCAAAGCCGCTTAAATAAAACCATGTCATAAATGATAAGTACGCCACTGAGAGGATTCAAACACAGTTTTGTTTGTCACTTTCCTCATTCAAGTAGAGAAAAACAACCTTGCTTAAAGACTAATATCTTCCCTTTGCAAAGAAAAGAAATTATTAGGGAATTGCTATTTGCCTTTTGCTGAGTATAAAATCTCTGCGTATATGGCTGGAAGTGAACGCTTTCGATTAGCTCTTTTGTACATCGTTTCAAAAGAAAGCTCAAATTCAAACTTGACGGCTTGATAACGAATCCCTTTAGCGACGTTTTGGCACTCGAGGCTGGCTCTTAGCATGTGGATATTTCCATTAGCTTTTCTGTTCTTTTCTCTGTCTCCATCTTTTTTTGTCATCGGAAAAGAAAATTTAGAAGATAAATCAGAATTACAAAAACAGCAGAAAAACAAGATATTACAATGAATATTTAATTCATTGAAATTTTGACACCGTTACCTCGAGGAATTATGAAAGCCATTAAAAGGCGAACAATTTAGCCACAGTAAGAAACCATCAGATCAGCGTGAAATTGTTATTGTAAGTTTATACAATTTTTAGGAGACAGTCATGTGATGTATGTCTTTTTACTGCTTTTTTTATGGCATGGTAGTGACTTTTCTCAATTCCTTGAAACAAAATGTGGTTAATAAAGCCATTGCGAAACGCAACGTGAATTTACCCAAATTAACATTTAGATAATAGCTGATTTAAGTTCGACCGTTAACTGAATGGCAGAACCTCTTTAAAGGAAGACTCTATAGTCACAAAACATGATATGTTCGAAAGCACTGCAGGTTGTATTTATATAAACTTACGTATTTTTTAATAACCCTTCAAATAGCTGGGGTTCACCAAGAGACTGGACAGTATAGTTTAATAAATAGACCATCAGGTCAGTTCCTCAGATACAACACAAAACTCAGTGGAAAACAAACACGTAAGACATCTTTGGCCTCAAACGACATGTTTACAATATGTGTGACATTTCGTTTAAAGGACAAGTACATGGAGTTGAACACCGTCCATTGATGTTCTGTTGTTTATATGGAAGTTAAAAGAATACGTTTTGCCTGAGTAATTATAGTTTATTAAACTATGGATTAATATAAACATATAGACCTGCACTGAGGGGACGATGTCATTATCAATTTAGACTTAAAGGAGCATTTCAAAGGTGAATAACATGATACTGAAATAGCTTTAGAGACGTAACTAGAGCTCAAATTAGACTGTAACATATCAATAATAAAGTTGTCTGAAGGCATCCTTTAGTACAAGAAAAAACTGTAGGCTTCTCTTCAAAATTGTCAGTTCACTTGAAAGACTTGACGTGTATAAACGAGATATAGCCTCCTGCAAGCCCCCCCCCCCCACTCCCCAACCCCATTCCCCATCCTCCACAAGAAAATTCCTATAAAAAAGAAAGGGTAATATGATCCCTTGTTTGATATTAAGGACAGTAAATGTCTTAAATTACCTGAAATGTAGTCAGCAAAATTCAAAGGCATGACCAAATGGCAGTAATGACCAATATATCTTGCAAAGTTTGAATTTCGGGTTTCTTCTCTTACCAATGATTTGTGTGATCGCAGTCCATAAATCTAAGCTTCATTTCTTAGGTTGTCTTCATTATCAACGTCTTTTTTTGTTTTACTTTAAGAGCCTAAGAGCGATGCCTTGGAAAGTGATTTTTGATAAATCTTTACAAAATGATGACGTACTTAAAAGGTGAATTCTCATTAGTCGAACAACTCTTGATGAGTTAAGTCGTGTTTTCAGGTTTTAGGGATGAAACCAGTCTATACGGTCTGACATATGCAACGAATCCGTGACCAGTCTTATAAATTCCTTTAATAAACCATCACATAGTACATCCGGCATAGTCTGGATATTAAATTATACTTAGATTAAGGAGCATTGTGAATAATTTCATCAACAACTATGATCAAACTTGATATCTTCAAGTATGGAAACTCTTCGTCTCACATATGCTCATGTCTCTATGTATTATTGCTATATGTGCATGAATGTATGTTAGGTTCCTGTACGGTTCAACCGAACCTTAACATCATGGCTCTTGGCACATCGTGGCTATTGATGTGTTCTGAGTGTAGGGGTTGAGATGAGCTGGGTTCATGGAAGGAATAACTATTTAATATTACATCCATAATCAAACACATTTTTAAGAATATTTTGGCATACATGTTTAATCCCTGGTCTAATACTTCGTGTACCTTAGTGTTTAATCAATGTAGTCTCCATGTATCTGAATGAGACTTCATTGAACGCCAAACACGTCACTTTCCACTCTAGCAGAGCGTCTTTATTAGCTTATATACTTGTTGTTGTCAACATTTTGCTTGTCGTGGCTGTTGATCTCTGTCATAGTAGTCTTGTTGTTATTCACAATACCGTTTATCTTTAAAAATGTTGAATAACCACATCGGCCGTCCTCGTTCATGGCTTTTAGAGAAAACTCTGATAATTGCATAGTCCATTAGTGCCTGGGGGCCAAATCAAGTAGAGATTCTGTCGATATTAATTCTTCCTATAACGTACTGTAACAGAGATTGTAAGCTTCAACGTAAAACGATCTATTCTTCGAGTATAGAAGAACATGAGTAAGCAATTGAGCCTTGATGTTGGTAAGTATGGATTTCATAATGGAAAGATGTCAATTCACCAAACGAAATGATTTCCAAAATCAAATATTTGCTCAGAGTTCTTAAATTTTGACTGTAACCATATCAATTCATTCTGTAGTTATAAGTGAATTAAAAAAAAGATACGATTTTGTCATAGATTTATACAATATGAGTGTATAACATATTCTAACATATTGACAAATAAATTATATAAAGAGTAGAATAAGTTATTATGATAAAACAATATTTTCGAAACTCTATAGCTGTATTTAAGATTTGGGTAAATAATTGTTACGTTTATTGCAAAGTGCATCGTTGATACAACCGACAGTTTTACGAATACCGGTTTGTAATGGCGGTTTGTAATGGCGTCCCGACGTTTATGCTCACAGAATGAAGGGTGCGTATGGCGTTTCCGTTACTGACAATAAAACGTCATCCCTGGTATGCTTGTCCATGCATCCACAACAGAGAGCACTCCTTTCTCATGCAAATATACTTGTAGGTGATCCTTATTCTGTTGTTTTGTTTTTTTCAATTTGTCTCTTGCTTTTTGGAAAATATGTGAGATCATAATATAATAATTAATATTCATAGACTATAGGTATATCAGTCAGCTATTACACTTGTGGCCCTCAGTACCAATAACCGTTAAGATGTTTGTAATATTAATTTGCACTAATGCAATTAAGACATGATAACATTCAATATATACTTGATGTGAAATAGGTTAGCCTGGTAAGTGTTGTATTTTAGAGTAAACAGGTTTCATGTAAGCTCCTTTAGCACTCTGTGGTAAATTTGAACAACAAAACAAACATTATAAACAAAGAGAACAAACATTTTAATCATCAAACGTTATCATAAAGCAGAATTAATTGTATACTTCTTTTCCATGTTTTATTTTTCTTTTTCGTTTTTTGGGGGGCTGAATATTTCCGATATGATGTAACGAGAGATGGTTTTTAAATATGATCGTTTTATAAATGTTTCTATGTAAACCAGATATGTTGGGAAGAAGTATACATGTCCCGTGATAAATCGATCTTCCGTGCTGGTGACCTAAATGATAGATCACGAATTTGATTGTCGGAATAAATAAGGAAGATAAACAGTTTAATGCGATGCTAATTTACATTAATGTGTGTAGCGGCAAACTCCTATGAGACAAGTGGAGCCATTTAAATGGATTTACAAGATTTAGAAGTACTTCTTATTCGATTGTTATTATGCTAATTAATATTGACAAGTCTTGCTGTCTACTTTGCGGTTTGCTACCCTAAAAGGAACATTTCAAAACGAATAAGATGGAATCGTGAGGTAAGTTAGAGGGCTTTTTCTACTTAACAAGTTGCAGTTTACTGGTATAGGCAAGGAAATAACTTATGTAGTCAGGTTGGCTGCGTGTGTGTGTGGATGGGTACACATGCTTTGTATTCTGACTGAGGACAAAGGAATTCCAAGTCCTCAGACTCTTCAAGTTAATTTCAGTGTATATTAATATATATATATAGATATATATATATATATATATATATACCAGGGGCGTATCCAGGGGGCGCAACAGGCGCGCGCCCCCTACTATTGGCCGTCACCAAAACAAAAAAAGTTTAGCAAAAAAGAAAGAAATTGATGTCGACCTTTATGTGAGATGTCGGTGATCGCTCAATCCCCCCCCCCTTCCCGTATGCTTTATTTTTTGTTTGCCAAAAAAGTTTCTGGCGAAGTTCGGCGGCATAATAGTTTAGAAACATAGATGATAATTGTGTTTGTATTATCACTATAAACACTAAGTGACATGCCAGCCATACTAAATTGTGCATTTTGTGTCCATATTTACTGGAAATGTTGCTTATTATTAAGGTCGAAAAATGGATCACATATGGCCATGGGCGGCGATCCTGGGGGGAAGAGGGGATATATCCCCCATGAAAATGGGTGGAGGGGATGTAATACACCATATCCCCATCCCCCACCAAATGCCAGGGATAAGAATATTTTCATGCCTACATTTATGCATCATCGTTAATGTACGGCTCTTTTTTTAGCTTCATTTCTCGCCTACCATAAACGCAGTGCGATCTGTTCAAATAAAGCGTCTTTATAAAGCAAGAATAGTTGACTGTAGGCTTCATTGGCCCTATAACAGGGTTGTCCAACCTTTTGCAGAGGAGGGCCACATGGAATGATTATGATGAAGGAAGGGGCTGCATGAACCCTACGCTCGATTTTTCGATTATTTTGCCCGAAGCCCAAGGCAACAAAATGTGAGCACTGCGCGCGGAGCGCACTGATTTAGTTTCCTTCCTGATAAAACAGATGAATAAAATCCAGCCGCCCCCCCCCTCACACAAACTGACCTGTATGCAGTTTTTGGGACCCAGAAGGTTCGAAGGATTGATTATATAGCTTCAAATTGTTATCAATAAATCTGCTCACTAAAATTTCGCACCGTAGAGCATCTCTGGCGGGCCAGACGCAACCCTGCGGCCGGCCGGACTGTGGCCCGCGGGCCGTAGGTTAGACAACCCTGCGCCCACGGTATTGATATAGCACATATATGCACCCTCATAGTACCGTATTCATATAGGCCCTATAGTAGGCCTACACACGTACATGTTCCCTCGAACAGATGAGAATCTCATGTTACCAGGGTAATGCTATTTTGCGTCCTCGACTATGATTTTTTTTTCAACCTCACTGACTCCACTATGCCATAACGACATACATAACTAGCTTATCTATTTATATTGTACTTCAAATGGTGGCATAAAAGTCGAAAAAATTGCAACTTTCAACTTTGTTGTTCTCCAGGATATTTTCCGTTGGGAACCCAATAAACCTCGCCCATAATATGAATATTTAAACACTACGAACGTCATTGACAGATACGTAATATAACACCACGCTTGATTTGTGTACAGTCTATATGGCAGTTCTACCAGTGAGTTGCATAACATCTCCCTGGTTGTACCAACGCAAAGTCTTGAATCTATTTTTAGCAACGGCTCATAACTAAACCTGCATCTCTGATTGGTTGAATTCAAACTAGTGGGTTTGGGAACTGAATGCGATTAATTTTGTATGTGGAATACTCGCCAATTTACGTTTTTGGCAGGGAAAAACTTGGCCAATATCTTTATTTGCTGTTTTGTGATTTGATGTATGTAAAAAACTCGATGGACATGTCAAAAAAGTAGAAAACGGCGACCAAACGCAAAATGCTCATGAATAAACATACTATTCACTGATTGGTGGAATTCAAACTAGTGGATTTGGAGATATGAAAACTTTGTCGAGGACACTTTTACTCGTTATCGACATAAATCGTTAATTACTCGCTAATTAACGCTCTTGGCAGGATGAAACTTGGATGGTATCTTAGTTTGCTGTTTTATGATTGATACATGTAAAAAAATCGATGCACATGTTAAAAAGATGGAACAAAGCGACACAACGCAAAATGCTGCTTTAATACACGTTTCACCTGGATGCCCTAGCAATCGGTACCTAGGAATGTAACTATGTGTAATTGTGTATTGCATGTGTATAGGCCTATAATAGCCTGCATGAGGCCATTTTCTTCATCGAATAATATAAAAGAGCTCTCGAACATTCTAACGTTGCGCCTGAACCAAGATTGACAGGGGCAATTTTCCCAAAATAACACCCCATTTTAAAAAAAAAGTATTTTGGATCCTGATTATGAGATATTTCGGACATGACATCCCTATTTTAAAGTTGGGTATATGCCGCTTGGGAACCTCGGGAAGTGCCGTTTCCGGCCATCTAGAGGGTTTGTTAATCCCAAAATTTTCTTGTACGCTTCGCGCCAACTCATGGTGGCGCTACGCTTAGATAGTCAACAAGGTCATATCCCCCCAGGCGGAAGTACGGATCGCCGCCCATGCATATGGCACCATTTTGCATTTCAGCCCTTCTTCGAAAGCAAAAATTGTCCACCCCTCCCTTAGACCCATCCCCCAGGACGGCGATCATTCATGCCTGACGCCCCCCTAATGGAAAATCCTGGATACGCCCCTGTATACGGCATATATATATACGGCATATATATACATATATATATTAAATCATAATATATATATATATGCACTAACCGTATTTTTTGTCATTTTAAAAAGCTGTTCAAGCATAGACTAAGGCCTATATTATATATCTCCGTGAGCTATTTTGATGCTCATTTCATACATGACACATGCACAGTATGTAGTTTATACGAAAAGCCATTAGTATAGATTTGATATGTTCAGCTGGATGACCTCTGGAAATCGCCCTATTTTTATTGTAAAAGTTTAAAATCGGTCAAAAATTGTCATCGTTCACCTAAACAATTGCTTTAAACAATAGTGACATAGTTGTAAACTATATCCATTTTGATGTACCCATTAATCAAAAAAATTGTAACAAGTTCCACGAGTTATCGAAGATATGATGGTATAAAAGTCATATCAGAGGGCTGTCATTTTGTCCAAATACTGTAATACCATATTGAAAATTGGTAAAAGTGTTTATCTTCCCTCTGTTGTTGTTTTCATATTTTTATAGTGAAAGTTGACCTTGCAATCACTATAAAATCTGTCAGTTTTATTTAATTAAGGTTTTTTAATTTTGTATATTACATCTGTCTAAAGCTTCAGTATTTGAGCACCGAAAATGTGCGAAGTCAAAGTCTGTCTGTTAACAAAATTTCTAAAATTAATATTGAAAACTTCATACACAATGGACTGGAGGTTTTCATAACTCTCGGACTTACGCAAGTCTACAGCCTAGTTCTAACAAATGAACAAAACTTCGACATCATCAAAGTGAGTTCATTCTTCTCACAAACTGCGGCCCAGGCTTTAAGGGGACACGAACCAAAGCATCCTCTTTAGCTCAACCGACAGAGATCTTTGTGAAGAACAACTCCCCTAAACAACTAAGAAAATTTTTGCTCTGTTGTACTTTGAAAGTTGTATCTGGGAGATGTCATTTTATAAATCTGTGATGTCATAGTCCCACTAGGATCTGAAACATGTTACTTTCTTTTCTTTCTCTTTTCACTTTTTCAAGGTAGAATGGTATCAGTGTTGACACTCAAACCAATCATTATTTCATGTAAACAGCTTTAATAGTTTAAATTTTAGATTTATCTTTTTCAAACCCCGTCTCCATTGCAGCAGATAAACATTGCAGTAAATAAGTAATACATAAGAAATTGAAGCACATGTGGCTCGATGACGTCATAATCAGACTTGATCAAGTCTTCAGCCCTTGTGACCTGTTTGGTCCTCGTCCTTTACTGTAATTTATAGGCTTACTGATTTCACTAATTTCGCAATTTCCCAGATAAAACCAACCAATGAAAATCTGTGTTCGGATGAAATGTTACAGACTTATCATTGGGCTTATGTGTCATAAACACCTTTTCTGACGTGTTCTCTAACCTTCTTCCCCTTCATCCTCTTTGTTCTACTGTTGTCTCTGAATCTTTGTTGACAGAAAATCCTTCGTGCGAAAATTTCCATAAACGTCATCTTTCAAAGAAAATCAGAATGTTTAAATCTACAGTTTGCTTTTCTTTTTGACTTTTATCATTTTGCTGACAAAGCCATGTCAGTTATGTTCACAAATAAGGTTTCTATCGGTTTTCTTTGCCAAAAAATAATCACGAAGGCCTAATTTTATTGTCGCTGATACCATTGTGTTGCATTTAAAGTAACAGGCTACGTGTCCATGCAGATACATTATCATTCCCTTTTACTTTCGATGAGTGTCTTACCACCAGATTGTTTCAATCAAAACGGGGGTTTCAAGGTTCGATTCCAGGGTTTGATTCCAAATATGCTATGATACGGAAGTCCCTCTGTATATTAATGATATAATATTCAAAGGGTCTTTTTTTTTATCTACTAAAAAATAAATCCAAGTTTAAGTTTGGGGTGATCCACAAAAATTTACAGTATAGTTACAAAAGATAGCATCTCGATCGAAATTTCTGCAACTTGAGGCTGATTCCTGCGTTAAGTAAAGCAAGATACTGCCATGATGGACTTACGCTTCCTTGATTCTTGAACCTGAGACACATTTACTCCGATTCCTGCTTTCACTAAAGCAGGATACTGTCATAGCTGTTTTTGCTTTATGGAGTGATTCTTGAAGCTCCATCAATCCCTGATTCCTGCTTTAATTAAAACAGGATACTGCCATAATTAAAGTATCCTTCTTAGCGTGATTCCTGGAACTGAGTACAACCCCGATTCCTGATTGAACTAAATCAGGATAATGCCATATAGCTGCATATGCTTCTTGGAATGATTCTTAAAGCTAAATCATCCCTGATTACTGCTTTAAAGCAGGATACTGCCATAGATGAGCGTCATACTTAGCGTGATTTTTTTAAGCTGAATGCTCCTTTAAATTTCTGTGAGATTTATCGTTGTCATTATAAACTCGTTGTTATTTGTTCTGTTTCTATATGTTACTTTACATTCTATGGGTTTATAACAGTAGTATTGAAATCGAACAAAGACATCTTTTCTTGTAAGAGTAATGGCATCATCATATCGTTAGGCTGTCAAATGATAGACTAGTCTCATTAACATTGTTTCTGATAAAACTTATTTATCCTTCTGTTATCATGTAAACACAACACCTGAACCTTTTCTATAACTTTTATGGTGTAATATCTCCCACATTTTCAAACTACCAAAGTTTGTGAATCATCCACTGAAGCTGAGACTGCTTTTTCCAAAGATGTAGAAGGATTGTCGGGAACAGACAGCAGAATTCGATTTTAGCTTGGAGAGTTCCTAAATTTACATGAGAAAACCATATCTCATGTTCTTCTTAAACAGCAGCCGAAGACCTAGTAGGGTTAACGGTGAAAACACCCGTTAAAACCAGTATTACAACACGAACAATGTATAGGTTTGTTCCTGCAGTTATTTGTGTTTAACTTTAATTTAATTTTCATCATTTATTTTCATTGTTTTACAGATTTCACTACCACTGATACAATCAAAGAACAAGCTGTGAGAAAACAAAATATGGAGCGAATACAATACGTCCTCGTATTTTTGTTTGGAATGTTTCTCTCTCTCTTAAAGGCACAGGATAACCTCGCATCTTGTTGGTTCGGTGCCCGTAAGTAATACTCTCTTAACTATTGTTGATAGATATACAACTTTGTGCATGCTATTTGATTAATACGCAATGCGCCAGTACTGTTAGAAGTTGCAGACTTATATACTTATTGCGTAAAAGTAAGTGGGTCTGACGTTTCGATCCAAGCAAGATATATATATATATATATATATTTAAGGTCAAATCTATAATTAACTTGGTTGGAACATTTTCAATGTGTTTCAGTATCAGTATGGAATTTTCTCCAATAGGATCGTTCTTTGACTAACTGCTGTCGTACACGCTCACATACAGCCAAATACGCTATTCGTCATGTCTCATGAGACGAGGCATATCTCACAGATGAAACGAACGAATGATAAATTATAGTGTGCTCGTTACATGTTCGGTTCCATAAACAAATGTCAATCACAATCTCGGAGACGGTATTAGCAATCTTCTCTCCCTCTTCTCGTGAAGTTAAAAAGAAATTCATCTGAAAATTTAAATAACAAAATAGATTACCAAGATATTTTCCACAAAGTATACCTTCTCGTGTTGGCAATGATGGACAGTATCTTATACATGTATCTATACCTTCTTCGTCCTTATAATCAATCGGTCTCTAGTTAATAACTTTTCTCGTTGACTGGAATTAGGTTCGCCCTTCTCCTGCCCCACGTTCATGTTTCTTGATCAGCTTTTCTCCTACAGGATATTGGCGTAACTCTTGATTTATTAACCAGAATGTTGACGTTCGGACATTAAATGAAGCACGTAAGGGTAAATTTGCGCGTGCTCACTCATCCATCACTCTCGCCTACTCTCTTTATCAATCGTTGACATCTTTCTCCACATTTCATTAATCATTTTTCGCTTCTTCTGTATTCTTTTTGAAAGTTCCAAGAAATGAAATAGTAAAGACAATGGACAAATAATATATATTCTAACCTTTTGTGAAAACTTCACCCGGCAATTGCCAAGAAAAGGGGCGGCACTCTTCGAACATATCTACGCCCACAGCGCTTATAGTGAAATTAGCCAGTTGGGACAATATCCTAATGCTAATACCTCTCAAAATTGTCCTTCCATATCATGCTTCAAAGCACTGGTATTGCCAGTCGAAACAGTTCCTAGAAATATGATATTCATACTGACATTACGTGCTCTGAAGCGGGACATGGCAGAACAATATAGGAGCTATTATTGTCCCAACTGGCTGTGGAAAATCGTTTACAATGGTGTATTCATGAGCGCAATGATATGCATGTGTTTGATATTCGTATAACGCATCTTCAAAGAGTTACTTGAGGACTACAATCCTGCCTCATCGTAGTTGATTAGTTTAAAGGATGAGATTAGGCCAAGTCTTAGTTTTCATATTTCAAAGTTCAAGAAAACTTAAAGCAAATGTTGAATGCTAATATAATGCTTCTATGGCTATTCCGATTTTCAAGATCTCAGCTTTAAAATTCTGTAATGGTAATACTCTGAAGTACTCCTTAAACGATCAAGTGATGACGGCGTCAGCACCTCATTGAACGCTATAGAACTTAATGTTAATCCATTGTGTACCATTGAATGACATCCAATACCTTCTTCATAGGTAATCATCTTATTGAGGCCATATAAATAGCCTACTTTTTGTGAAAGAGTCGCCGAGGAAAGTACCTGGGCACCAAAACCAATCTACCGAACGACTGATCCGCTCTCACCCCAGTCCCCTTGCATCGGGACTGTGACTGTGTGATCATCGTCGGGTGTGCATCACCATTCCCCTCGAAAGGGAACAGATACTACACATGATCTTTGCCAAAAGGCCGAGAAGCGAATAGTTTTCTTACTGGGGTTTACTCTCTTTATTGCATGAGTAGCTGACCTTATGGTCGCTATATTAGACTAAGTAGTCCAGCCACTTCAACTGATGAGACTTACATGTTTGAAGGTTTATTTCTCAAAGTTAAAAGTGGTAGTAAAATACAACATCTCCGAATAGTAGTATTTTGACTGTCTATAATGCAAACATATTTAGTGCCTGGCCATTCTTCCTTTCTTCAAGCATCCGGGCACCTTTAACGCAGTAGCTCTTTGACTCTCCATGTACTTCTCTCAATCAGTTGTCCCACTCGTACAACATGATGTGAATGCCTTCTTTCGTCTTGTTTCCAATTAGCATTTAATAACCTTTTTTTGTCTCAAAAGACCATATCTGCTCCCAGACGGAGGCACTACGATTGATTATAGTGGTTCTGATAACGCAAAATACTTTACATACATCGAGATTGTAAAATTGAGAAATCACAAATTTACGACTGTAGTTAACGGCCTTACATGGTACTACTGCTGCTATAAGTACAAGATCTTGAACTCGTAATGTTGGTTCGCAATTACTATACAGTGTTGATAAATTAGCTTTGCCTTTCTACGGAAGCGTAGAAGGGACATTGCATTGACGAGTTACCAACTTCACAAAACGACAATTATCTGCAAATTGACGAGTTGACGAGATGGTAACATGACAAAATTCAGAAAATTGACGTTTTGACGAGATAACGGATCTCGTCAATGTATTAATTTTCTGAATTTTGTCATCTTGTCGAGATGGTAGTAAGTGTGCAACTCGTCAATTTGCAGAAAATTGTTGCATTGACGAGATCCGATATCTCGTCAACTCGTCAATTTTCTGAATTTTGTCATCTTGTCGAGATGGTAGTAAGTGTGCAACTCGTCAATTTGCAGAAAATTGATGCATTGACGAGATCCGTTATCTCGTCAAAACGTCAATTTTCTGAATTTTGTCATCTTGTCGAGATGGTACCGGTAGTAAATGTGCAACTCGTCAATTTGCAGAAAATTGATGCATTGACGAGATCCGTTATCTCGTCAACTCGTCAATTTTCTGAATTTTGTCATCTTGTCGAGATGGTAGTAAGTGTGCAACTCGTCAATTTGCAGAAAATTGTTGCATTGACGAGATCCGTTATCTCGTCAACTCGTCAATTTTCTGAATTTTGTCATCTTGTCGAGATGGTAGTAAGTGTGCAACTCGTCACCTTGCAGAAAATTGATGCATTGACGAGATCCGTTATCTCGTCAACTCGTCAATTTTCTGAATTTTGTCATCTTGTCGAGATGGTAGTAAGTGTGTAACTCGTCAATTTGCAGAAAATTGTTGCATTGACGAGATCCGTTACCTCGTCAACTCGTCAATTTTCTGAATTTTGTCACCTTGTCGAGATGGTAGTAAGTGTGTAACTCGTCAATTTGCAGAAAATTGTTGCATTGACAAGATCCGTTATCTCGTCAATGCATCAATTTTCTGAATTTTGTAATTTTGTCGAGATGGTAGTAAGTGTGCAACTCGTCAATTTGCAGATAATTGTCGTTTTGTCAAGTTGGTAACTCGTCAATGCAATGTCCCTTCTACGATTCCGTACCTTTCGGATGTAGACATCCATCTTAATGTGTCGTCGATAAGACCGTCATACCAGGCTTAACTGAATTAAAGAGTCTCCCTCTATGAGATAAATATTGTGCCATGGTCTATATTAAAAACAATATCTGAAATGTTTGCCAGGAAAATTTCGAAAATAATTTCGGATTAGGCTGGATGTTGTAAATCCATAAGCTTGCTGCAAGACACTATAGAGACTAGAAACGGGGAAAACTGAATGATGACCGGGTTGGACATTTTTAAAAAGCTATCGTAACAAACCAACAATTGTAAGACAGTCAGAGCAAGGATAATGATTGCCTACACTCATGTCAACCATCTGAATATGTCCAGCATATTTGTGGACACTAATGCTTCCAAGATAGCGAATATGCTAGAAAATACTTATGAATGGTCACGCGTTGTGGTCATGGTCAAGATTATACAATTAACAGATTACCTTTCTCATGGCGTTTCATCTCATTTGATACAGAAGTTGACCCATCTCAGAGCATAGGAGGAATAAACAAAAATCAGACAGACAGGACAAACGAAAAGCAAAAATGGTTTCGAAAACTTGTTTACAATCATCTGAATCAAGCTATTATCTGTGGAATCACAATTAGACGGCGAACCATGTCAGTGTAAGGCTAGAAAATCATATGGCGGACACAGCACGCTAACCGATTGGTCGTAATTTATAACGAAGACCTTTAAAGGTACCTACGTCACATCCGTGCCACTGTGATGATTAATGAGGATACATTATCGCTATCTATAAACAGTGGTGCCATTATCCATTTCTCGTGATCTTATCCCTTGATGAAACTTCGCTAGAGGATGGTTACATCCCATTCTTTAGCCTAATTAAAACAGAAAGATAATGAAATTACTCCTCTTCTATTATTTTAATTACAGCATCCATCAGCGAAGCATCCGTGACGCAAGACATACACGTAATTCCAACTCAGATATCAGGGACTAGAAAAAACTGGAGCTTACAGGCTACCGTATCGTGGAACAGACCATCAGGTAGGTGTGTTACATTGGTAGAAGAAGGTACGGGCGTTGCGTTATCGAGGTTTACGGTATCAATCGCATTTTTTAGTTTTGCCCTTGTCGAGGAAGATCACTTTGCTCATTCACATACGGGACGTAATTACTAAGTGTCTTGGTCCGTTCAAATCGGAATGCCAGGTAATGCCAGATCTGTATGCCAGAAAAATAATACCAAATCAGTATACCAGGTCAGTATACGAGCTCAGTATCCCAGGTCAGTATACCAGGCCAGTATACCAGGTCAGTATACCAGGTCAGTATATCAGGTCAGTATGTCAGGTCTTGTATGCTAGATCAGTGTATCAGCCCAATATGCGGGATCAAACTATCAGTTTGGAATAACAGTCAAATTAACACCAAACAAATTATCGTGAACAAATTTAATTCAATTCAGTGCCTGGTACAACGTTGACCGAGACAGGTAATAATTAGTTTGGTAAAGAAAGTCTAGATTATTCAGGTAAGATTGCCACCGCTGCTGTCATGTTCATTTGATATCTATCCGTTCCATCTGAAATTTCACTCTGTACCGTGAGTTCTAACTCAGGATACAAGGCCACCACATACAGTATAACATTGATACATGCATTTGGTACATGATACACAAATGAAAGCAAAACTCGTGTCCTCAGTGCATGGAAATTTTCCTCTTTCAAAGTTTTCCGTTTTAATTGGCCATTCTTACCTTATAGGCTGTAGTTCTCTGACTCGACCAGTACATGCTCTCTTACTATATAGGTTATAGTTCTCTGACTCGACTGGTACATGTCTTGTTACAGACTTTCCCTTGGCGAGGATAAAAGTTTGAGGGCCCCCAAAGATAAACAAATCAATTCATTCTTGATCTAATTGTCTCGGTCAGGTCTCTTGAAAATCGAAGTGAAAATCGACTTTCCTTCTCCACCCTCCAGAAATTCGATTTATAAGTACTGGAACTTGATTGAAATAAGTATTGCTTTAATATAAGGTCCACGTGCAGGCAAGAAGATGTCTTTTAATTTATTTTCCCATTTCATGCTGGAGTCGTTTTAAGATTTTTATATGTCTAATATATCTATATTCTGTGGTAAACTTGGCCTGAACATTTGATGCAGCACCGCACCTGTCTGTTGCATCAACAGGTCCCGATAACCTATTTTAGTCAAACGATGTCAATTTATATTTTGAATTTTGAATTTCATGAAAAGTTGATTTAATTAACGAAAATGCGGTAGAAATAATTTGGGTGCTAAGGGACTACTTTTCTTTTCTACTTTCTTTATATAATATATGATGATATTTCATAAACTGCATGTCTTAGTTCAATTTAGGGTTTGAGCAAACATTGTAGATACAAGCTATCTCGTGAAGATCTTTTCTTAATTCCCATTGTGATTAAATCAAAGATTATAAATCTGTTTGTGAGAGGAGAAACGTGGGGCAAGGGAGGGGTGTCAGTCCTTAATTACTACTACGACAGAAACACGTATAGTTATCTTTAACCCATTGCGATATTCCGGAATGGCTCCATGTGCTAGCAAGAAATTATAATAATTCCCTGCATGCTTTAATCTTATATGATGCAAATTAGTATTTAAAAGAAGGCTGATGATAGCTGGGTTAGTGATCATCCACCAGAGCAGCTTATTAAGGATGATGTTCACTGTATACAAAATTGATGATAATAAAATATACTTTATGTATTAGATTGCAGAATTACTTTGTCCCAATCCTCTTAGACTCTGTACTTCATACATGAATCAACACAATACCGGAGTGGCCCGCATTTAAAAGTATTCAATTTCTTGGAGCTGTGACTTACTTTCGATTGGAATCATACAAATTGTATTAATGAAACAATGATGTTATATATAACATCATTGTTTCATTAATAAATTTTGGTTATGAATATATAGGCATATTAGACTTGTACGAGTACAATACATGGGTACGCCAGTACAAAATAGAATTCCCATTTGGCGTGAGTACAATGAAGTACATGGCTCTTAGCGTGCAGGTACCAGTTAATAATCTTTGCAGTAGTGTCTTTACCAAGAATTCAAAAATGTACGAGTATGAGTACAAGGCTGATACCTTTAACCAGACTTGTTGACGAGTACAACTGCATGAGTACTTAATGCCGCATTGGTTCCTGTAGTAATCTTGAAAATGCCCGAGTACGAGAATAAATCCACAATACCGAGTACGTATACAGGTACTTATGCTATAGAAGACAACAAGTCTGATGCTTTTAACCGTTATTAAACTCATTGTTCTGATTCAAAACTATACGAACTGATCGGTTGGAACGATTAATTACTCAACAAACACATGTGATGTCATATCAATTACTAATGGTCATGTATGTAAAGGGATTTTACTTCATAGAGAAACAGAGCAAGTTATGACATAAAGATGCATTAGTTACGCCCGATATAAACACTTTCTTGTGCCTCATTCAACGACACCGACCGTGGTAATAAAATGGTTTACTTTCTGTGTGTCAGGTATATCAGTAACATGAGTCAAAATACGTGTTTCATATAACATTCAACTACAAAAAAAATGGTGCAAACAATAATGAACTGAACGGAACACGATTATTTACTTACATTTCAAATGAAGATGTATGAAGAAGCCGCTAATGATCTGATGTGATCAGGGAGAAGCTTAGCAATGTTTATCTGATGCACATCTTCCGGGTTTGTGGCTTTAATTGCATCTATCATGACCTAAGAACATGATGTCTTTAAAGCTTACCATTTATTTATTCTACGTCAACTCATCAGAGATTAAGGGAACAAGAATGTCGGATCATTAGCCATGCCGTGCTAAGAGATGAGTTGAATTGTCATTGTCGTATCTAGCAACTGCTTGTCTGTAACTGGCAGTCTACATCTCATTTATCGTTAATGACAGTGACTGGTATGTCACGTCGGAGATTGTTGTCATAGAAAATATAACTAAAGCAGATAGAATTTAATTATGTCGAAAATACAAAGCTTTGAACTATTTGGAAAGGTTACATTCTTTTATCTCTCCCTGTTTTCCTGCTTAGTTTTGCAAGGATACTTATGAAACAAAAATATTGGAATATTCAAATGAATTTCAAGCAATTGCAACCAATTTATCACATTTTAACAGACTTTTTTCTTAAAAGATTATCCATTGTTAGCAAACCTAACGAGGGTCTACATAAACTATCCCCCGGTGAGTGGTCTGACTATATATATTCCCAATTAATGGTCTATAAAATAAGCAAAGCTTTATTTGAGTAGATTTTTAGTTTCGTCTCATTCTGTTCTCTCCATCATCCTCAGATTTCATTCCTGCTTCAGATGTCTATGTGATTTCATTGAGGAAGATCGAAGGAGCTGAAATGCCTCAAGAAGATTTCTGTCAAATATCAGAAAATGAACGTATCGTGGTAAGATTCTCTCAACTTTCAAACTTTAAAATAAACGCTACAGCAGGTTAATAAACTTTTGTTTAAAAAGGATTAAGCTTATCTATCCCACACCTGTCAGTTTCAATGAGGCAGAGTATATTGAATTATGCCATGTTGATGTTATGAACGGTCAATATTTGTTTGTTGTTTTGTTTTGTTTTGATTATTTCTTACGTTTATGTTTATTTACTTTTTTTGTGTTTTGTTTTGTCATGTTTTTCCATATTTCTTTTGTTATTTATTTAATTTAATTCACAGAGAGAGAGCAACCATCTCGTCGATTAATTATTGATTTTTCGATTAAATGTTCATTCATTACGTTTTGTTTTGTTTAGTTGCCACACCTAGCGCAAATTGCCGACAAGTTTAACAGCAAGGTCCTGACAAGTTATACTGATCATAAAAGTAAATGTAACGACAAAGGTGTGAAGGAAAGGGAACGCGTCTTTATATTTTGTTGTTGTAAATATTTAAGTTCAGTGAAGCTAGAATTAGTTTATAATTTTGCCTATGATTTTCATAGTACCTATGATGAAAGAGAAAGGGTCAAACTTCTACTTTCTTGTTGTTGTTTTTTCTTTCGGTTAAATATTTGACATCAAGTAGAGGTCAACATATTGAGCCATTTAAGACTGAGATGAAGATAACCCTTCCTCGTTTTGAAACATCCTCCTAGTTGAAATGAGTTATTTGATTAATATACCACATCAAATCCATATCATAAATTGTCTGTACTGATGCGTAATGTCATGTTTGTACGGAATATTGATCAGTAACTCTCTCAAGGTGTCTCCATAGTAGCTAGTTATAATTAATCAAATCTTTCAAGCAATCATTCCTGGTAATTCTGACTCTCAAAATAAATTCGATAGGCCTACGTTGAAGAGTGTTAACGTAGATACGCTAATCTTATGTAAACTCTTAGAATAGGGCATGCGTAACATGTATTCGACTTTCTAGCATATTTGAGACCGAATAACGGCCATGCTAGGAAGAAATAAGGTCACATACACAAATGATTACGTCCAGTTTTATGATGATCGCGCTGCAGGCGTGAAAATCAAGTGACAGCGTGCTGTAAGTTACCGTATAGAAAGACTATATCATTAAATATATATATATATATATATAATTATATATATATATATATATATATATATATATATATATATATATATATATATATATATATATATATAAATATATATATATATATATATATATAATATAGTTTACCATTACGGTAACCGTTACAGCATGCTGCCACTCGAGTTTCACGCCTGCAATGTGCGGCGATCAACTGGACGTAAACATTTGTGTATGTGACCAGGGAGTTGTTATAGTCAGGTGGCTTAGCAACTTTAACGTTACCGGCCGGACAAAAGTACCAAATTTGGCATGGAGTTTCTTTCCGACCTATCTATCGATTTTATCCGTGGAACCCACTTTATCGGTTCCGATTTTTCAAGATGGCGGCCAAAATCCAAGATGGCGGCCAGAAAAAAGGAAATGTCATATATCTGGCTGTAAAAATCGGAGATGAACAAATGAGGGGTCAATTCAGGTGTTTCTGGGGTCACTGAACAGATGATGATCATGGCATGTTGCTTGAGTAACCCACTTCCAAGATGGCGGCCAAAATCCAAGATGGCCGCCAGAAAAAAAAGGAAATGTCATATATCTGGCTGTAAAAATCGGAGATGAACAAAAGAGGGGTCAATTAAGGTGTTTCCGAGTTCACTGAAACAGATGATGGTCATGGTATGTTGCTTGGGCCACCCACTTCCAAGATGGTGGCCAGAATCCAAGATGACCCCCTGAAAAAAAAGGAAATTTCATATATATTCATTCCCCAGACCCCCTGTGCCCTTTTCTGATTGGGACCATCCAACCTTCCGTCCCCAAACGTGTAAATGAAACCGGGCTGGCACCCTGACTATATGTTATGACTGGTATTCTAATTGTGTCACTTTGGCTCAGGAAGCCACATAGGACTTATTGGGGAACTTTGAGGTGTGATCGACCGTGGATAGACACTGTCGCAAAGCCCGTTATTATATGGGAGTTATACGAGTGTCATGTAAGACTGATTACATTGAGTCAACTATATAATAGGGTAACCTGAGGGAAAACCGACCAGATGTGAATACCGACTCATTGAAAGATTTTGTACGATTGTGCACCCTTGATAAACACAACGTCAATTGTGCGAACCCAATTCGCTAAGCAGGTCACTAGGCATCTGAGGTATTTAAGTCGTTCTTTTCGAACCTGTACCCCAGGGCTACTGTTAGTGAGGATCTCCAGGAAGACTTGTTGTCTGGTATAGACAAGGCCCCCCCCCCCCCTCATAGTAAAACGATAGCTTGGGTTCGAATCTTCGGTCCCGATGGCCTCCCTCCTGAGTTCTATCGGACCTTCTGGGAGGTTCTCGGTGGGGACTTTAGAGACGTGTTCGCTACCGCTTTCCAGTTGAATTACATGAGCCAAACACAGAGGGCTGGAAATATTGTTCTCCTCCCAAAGTCGAGAGACCCTTTGGACCCTAATTGGCGTACAATAGCGCTGTTAAATCTGGACTACAAAATCCTGGCCAAAGCATTAGGAAATCGCTTAGCGGATGTGATGCCGGATATTGTAGGTCCTCTCCAGACTTGCGCTGTGCGAGTCCTTCGGATTGAAATCAGTGTTTATTCGTTGGGTCTCGTTACTATATAAGGACGTCACGAGCATGGTCACTGTTAACGGATTTACTTCCGGTCCCTTCCCGGTTCGAAGGGGAGTCCGTCAGGGTTGTCCCCTCTCCCCCTTGTTGTATGTTCTCTTCAGCGAAACGCTCAGTACCTCGCTGGACAGATGCTTGGGGTTTCGACCTTTCAATGTACAGGGAGGGGCTATAGTTAAATGCATGCAATATGCCGATGACGTCACTTGTATTGTGTCGGACCTGGTCTCCTTCAAGCCTTTATCGAAGGTTTTGGCCACCTTCCAAGAGGCTACTGGTGCCAGACTTAACAAGTCCAAGACCAAAGGGCTGCATTCAGGAAGTTGGCGCGGCTAATCCCTTCCGTTCGATGCCAGTTGGTCAGATGTCATGATCAGGGTAATCGGCATCTGGCTAGGTTATTGTGCCCCGGAGGCCACCACTTGGCCCGAGAAAGGCTGATCAGGTGGAGGCAAGGCTCGACACATTCAATCGGAGGTGACTCTCCCTCCCTGGTAAGGTTACAGTTGTCAATCGTTTTATTGTTCCTCTCCTTTGGTATCCTGGTACGGTGATCGCTGCACCAGATTATGCCTTGGTGCGATTGGAGAGGATCATTTTTTATTTCATTTGGGGAAAGTGCAAACCAAACCTTCTCAAAAGGACCATTCTGTAAAAGACCCCCTTGAGCGGGTGGGTTTGGTCCACCTACCATCTTAACTGCGCTTTCTCCTTTTGAAAGGTTTTTTCGTTGCGTTTGAGAATCCCTCGTTTGCCTTTTTTGTTAGGTTCTGGGTGGTTTTCTTTTTCGCCACTTCTTGCCCCGGATCCTTTTCCAATAACTGGCCAAAGGCGACACGCCCTTCGGGGGTGTATACTCAGATTGGTGACTCACTTTGTAGAATCAAAGAGGAGGGTGGGCCAGATGTTCTGCTGAACGTGGCCCCCTCGGCTTGCCAAACAGCCATCTCTCCAGATGTGTGGTGTTCTGTGTGTTGTAAGTCACTAGATAGCGGTCTCCTGGACTTGGCGAGGAGGATTGCACATGGGGTCCTCATCACTAACCATTTTTGCTTAGTCAGGTGGCGATTAGGTTATGGGATTTGTCCCTGTGTGGGCTGTAAAGCCATCAGGACTATGCAACACCTTTTGCTGGAGTGTCCCTTTGTCCGGTTGGTGTGGAAATGATGGTTTCACGCCTTCATTATTGGTGTTATTGGTTGTTATTGTTGTTGTTTTGGTTATTAGTATTATTGGTTGACCTCAAATGACTAGTGACCTAACTTAGCGTGTGTTGTGTTGTTCGCAGAATTGACGTTGTGTTTATGAAGGGGGGGGGGGGGGGGCTTGTCTATACCAGACAACAAGTCTTCCTGGAGATCCTCGCTAATAGCAGCCCTGGAGTACAGGTTCGAAAAGAACGACCTAAATACCTCAGATGACTAGTGACCTGACTTAGCGTGTGTTGTTCGCACAATTGACATTGTGTTTATGAAGGGTGCACAATCGTACAAAATCTCTCAATGAGTCGGTATTCACATCTGGTCTGTTTTCCCTCAAGTTACCCTATTATATAGTTGACTCAATGTAATCAGTCTTACATGACACTCGTAACTCCCATATAATAACGGGCTTTGCGACAGTGTCTATCCACGGTCGATCACTCCTCAAAGTTCCCCAATAAGTCCTATGTGGCTTCCTGAGCCAAAGTGACACAATAAGAATACCATGTCATAACATATAGTCAGGGTGCTAGCCCGGTTTCATTTAAACGTTTGAGGACGGAAGGTTTGATGGTCCCGATCAGAAAAAGGCACGGGGGGTCTGGGGATTGAATATATGTGAAATTTCCTTTTTTATCCAGTGGGCCATCTTGGATTCTGGCCGCCATCTTGGAAGTGGGTGGCCCAAGCAACATACCATGACCATCATCTGTTTCAGTGAACTCGGAAACACCTTAATCGACCCCTCTTTTGTTCATCTCCGATTTTTACAGCCAGATATATGACATTTCCTTTTTTTTTCTGGCGGCCATCTTGGATTTTGGCCGCCATCTTGGAAGTGGGTTACTCAAGCAAGATGCCATGATCATCATCTGTTTCAGTGACCCCGGAAACACCTGAATTGACCCCTCATTTGTTCATCTCCGATTTTTACAGCCAGATATATGACATTTCCTTTTTTTCTGGCGGCCATCTTGGATTTTGGCCGTCATCTTGAAAAATCGGATCCGATAAAGTGGGTTCCACGGATAAAATCGATAGATAGGTCGAAAAGAAACTCCATGCCAAATTTGGTACTTTTGTCCGGCCGGTAACGTTAAGCCTGAAAATTGTTGCTAAGCCACCTGACTATTATGGAATAACAGGGAGTTGTTATGGAATAACAACTCCCTGATGTGACCTTATTTCTTCCTAACACGGTAGGGCGGTGTGTTGACATTGCGGGATGAGCTCTGTTTTTTATTAAACTGTCCATACACACACAAACCATTTGCCAATAGAAAAAGGGGAAGAACAAGATGCGACGGTATGGAAAGGGAGAAGATAAATTCTTAAGAAATTTCCGAGTAATTTCTCTGTGCTGCATCTATAAAAATCACTGGGCGGGGGCAAGAATTATATGACAATGTTCTGGCTCCACTCTCTCCCATCCCTCTCTCTCTCTTTCCCATACCCGGTCTACCTCTGTACCCAACCAATAACAGTTTACTCCTCTTCCCTTCCTCGTCCATCATAAATACCCACTTTACACTTCTGTAAAGGTCTATCGCATGTGTGTAAATTACAGCTACTTGCGAGGACTCGGACACATAAGATAAACTTAGCAAAAATAGAACGAACCTTTGGAATTTAGTCCCTGCTTTCTAAATACAATAAGTTGGTAGAACTTAGAAGAGATCCAGATTATTTACTAATACTTCTTTTATTGTCGTGGGATTGTCGCTATCAAACTGAACTCAAAATATTTCTCGGTAGATATCACCTTCGGCGAAACCACTTCCCATGAGGGCTCAATTAGTGGTTTATGTATGGCGTATTGACACGAAGTGTCCTTATTTGGTACAGGTTAGACGCCCGGCAGAAACGTTCAAACGCTTCTGGCTATATTAAAATCTGTTTCAGCTGCTAGAAACTAGATGGCATGTTTACATTCTTCGAGAAATTCAATCTAGAAAATTACATTTTCACTTTCTTTTAGGTTTTGTACTTTGGAAGTTCGAAACAAGAGTAGCCAATATCAGTCCTGGACGATGAAATATACATACTTGGACAATTTGAACAAGTCGTAGTGGTTTTTACTACTGTCTATTGCATTTAATCGTACATTTCTTTACATATATACCGCATACCTCCACTTCTGTAGTACGGATACAATAACACGCGATTGAGTACCGAGTAGAATTGTCCTCACATGAGTACGAATTTGAGTACAAGGCTCAAGGTGAGTACACGAGTACTGTACTTAATCATATCGGACTATAGTAGTACGAGTACCCAAACCACGAGGGTGATTATGATGAGTACAGGTATCCTATACTAGCATTACGAGGACGAACATGGACTCATGACGAAAACGAATGTGGACTCGTTATGAGAACGAACATGGACTCATTTCGAGAACGAACATTGACTCATTACGAGTAGGCTGCTGCTTCCATGCAATATTAGTCTACATTAAATGCAGGATTCTGACCGGAATTATTATGATTTACACTCTCACCTTTTACGGGAGTTGAGAGTCACATGTAGCATTTTATTCCACATAATTTCCCATTCATAGAAAACGTGTGGAGGCTTTTCCCCTACATCCTTCCCATTTGATTCACCCTTCCCGTTGAAAAGACTGGAATGTATAAAGCCTACATCAGGGTATATATATAAGCAATACGCAAGTTTATATATAAACTTGCGGGAGTCGAGGAGGTTAACTCCACCAAACCATCCCCATCCCCCATATAACCGTCTCCATATAGGAAAATAAAACATGACTAAGCCACATTTGCAATGGTACAAGGGTCAACTTCCTATTCTGTCCCAAGAACGTCAGAATGGTTCATGTATAAATAAGGAACTTATTTTCAAATAATTAGGTTAATGCAAAATACGGTTATCACATGTTGATGATGATAATGTCATTTCGAAGTGCTTTTTTTTACACCGACTGAAACATTATTGTATGTTTGTGTGTGTGAAGAGTGTCATTAATCGTAGTGCTTATGTCGCTAGTAACGCGTTGATTTTATACCTGAAAAAGTTCATTGGAATGACATTTACTTTAGCAGATGCTATTAAAACCAATAAATCTTACTTCAGTGCAGTCATATAGTATTCTAAGAGGAAAACATCATACATTGACTTCCTTAACTTGATTGAGAAACAAGCCGGACTAAATAAACACGTGCTGATGTCTTCTTTATTTTGGTTGTCACAGATCATCAATATTGTCCCATTTCCTAACCAATAGAAACCACGTGACTATTAAAAGTACACAAGTGTCACATCTGGTAAGGTATTAAATGTTTCAAATCCAGTTTGTGTACGTTTTGTAACTTTGCGTTGTGACAAGTTACATATAATTGGATACCCCTATATACAATTGCTCAATCTAACTGAGAGAACTCAATTGTGGATGTAACCATTTCACTGCTGCTTGTATTAGACCCGTCGTGTTCACTGTTTACCTCAATACATAACTTTTGGGACACAAACTTAATTTTATATGTCATTCGTTCATTTGCAACACTGTATGTCAAAACGTTAAGGAACGTAACGATTAACACAATAAACTGGTTATGGGTTCATACTATTATTATTATGCTATTGATGATAGAGACAATATGGGCTACCGTCAACATGAAAAGAAGAATGTTAAATACAGTGCAGCTTTAACTGCCTTCATATTTTTTTTTTATATGTGATGAGGCACGCATAAATCTTCCAGGTCGTCTGTATACTCTGGCCTCCCAACCAGGCTACCTTCTCGCTCCCCTGTCCCATCCTTACCTACCCCACCCTTTCCCATCCGTCCCATCCCATCCCATCCAACCCATCCCATCAAATACCATCCAATCCAATCCCATCCCATCCCAACCGTACCTCTACTCCTACCGTTCCCTAATATACCCTTCCCTGATCTATCCACCCTCACCTTTTCTCCCTCTCCCCTCCCCATTGATGTCGTTTGTACTGGCGATATAAGTCAACCATGTCGGAAGAACCTAACAGTAATCTTATGATCTCTGTCATTTCACAAACTGTGTTTCAGCTTTGTTTTTGATTTCATGGAATCTGTCTGATCAAAAAGTGGAAACGTAAATCTATTAATTGCGATTCAGAGAAAGAGCCCAACATAGATAGAATGTGGTGGGTTAATAAAATGGTGTGGCATGGCAGGTGCAGAACATGTAACTAGGGTGAGATGAGGAATACAATGGGGGGGGGGAGGAACTTAGTGTGGGGATGGGGTTTGAAACGAGGGAGAAAACGATAATTAATGGTTGCCCTGATCCTAGCTTTAATTAATAATATATAAAGAATGAAAACATTGCACGAAGCTCTGAAAGTCTGAAAACATATGCTGAAGGAACTGCTTTCAAATGAGCGCAAACCTGTTGTGGCAGAGATTTACGTTAATGTTATGGTCACGTTACATCCAAACCTCCAAACAAGATCATTTGAACCCGTTGACTTCTTATGACTATAAGCATTAACTACCGGAAGCGGAATTCCGTGTCATAACGTCTCATCAATTCAATTCAATGTTAATATATGTTAAGGAAGTATTTGTGAGAAGATCATTGTATCAAGTGGTTTGTACGACTTTTTTTAACTAAAATCTGTTCTATGAGAGGTTGGTACTTACCAATTAAGTGTCTATAATGTTCGTATAAAAAAGTTCACAGGAATATTAAGTGACCCGAAGAGCAGTCACGCATGAACCTTCCTTTTGTTCTCACGGTTCCACTGTATATAGTTCGACTCTGTAGTAATATCTTTGATAAAGTTCATAAAGAGCTAGGTGAACATTTAAAATCTAGACTTTGTGAAGACAAGATATAGACCGAGATGATCATTCAAATCATAATGGTAAAGTAATCTAGCAATCTGCTGAATTCATCATGGAGTTTGCGATGATTAAATGGTCATTTACATCTATCACACCATAGCAACCGGTGTCAGATGAAGTGGGTCAAACATTGTTGTATGTGGGAGCCACGGTGAAACGTACAACAGGAGCAGCCACGCTGCAGAAGCTCAGCTTAGCTTCTGAGCAGTTTAGTTTCCGATCAGTTTATGCCCTTTGTTTGTGCGAAAAGTTTTAAGACATAGGCGGGATAGATAACGGTGGCATTTCTTTTCCTCTCATCTCCTTTTTTTCCGTGCCTTATGATCCTTTTTAGCAGACATAGTTTGTTACAATGGTAGAAAGTTGTATTCCTTCAAAATGGAAACATTGTCACAAACTTAATTTATGCAATAGAATGTTGTACTTATAACCAGGGATGAACTTTACCCCATTGCCAAAAACAAAACAAAAAACAGTTTATGCACTTCGCAGTTTTCATTCATGCCGTAATAGAACGAAAACGTAAAAACAAAAGTATTCCTCTACTAAATCTGCTAAAATGTTGTGGATATCACGTTTGAATTGTTCTGACCGAAAATTGCACCCATACAGTAGTAGAACGACCTGTAAATTGTTTACAATCGAAGTACCACAGAGAAACGTTAAAGAGCAGAAATCGGAATCGGCTCCAACAATACAGATAAATCTTACTTATCATAATTACTTTGAACGTTGTAAGAAAATGGCCTCTCGCGACCTCAAGTGACATTCAAATTATCAAATATGATTGCTTGCATGGAAACTTAACTCACACAAACCACTGTCGAAATTTCAGACAAATCGAGTGAAAAATGACGAAATGTTAGTCATTCAAACACGGTGCAAAAAAAGAGAGAATTTCTGCAGTATCGCGCGATCGCTATAGCTCATCTGAAATCATTCAGCTGAGCTAAAAACGTATTTCCTGGCTGTCTTGTGGCTAAATTACCGGTGCTCTTTGGGTACAGGGTTTAGTCTGTTAGATCTAGAAAGATATTTGTATAGTGCGAGTACACAAGTACTAGTTTTCGAGTACATGACTTCGTCCCATTGGTATGAGTATACTCTAACTGCGAGTATGAGTACTAAATAGTGCCCTAGAATCGGTAATAATCTGTCATATTCTGTAATGACCTGTCATAATATGTCATCTGTAATAAGACAACCAAACACGTTTAACCTTTTTATGCAGTTAAAGTAATTAATGCTGAATATTCTAATTGGTATGATCTCATCTTTGTTTCTAACTATGTTTTTTTTTTCTCAGGAGTCTGAAACAGTGACGTTTACAAATCTTAGCTTTGGATTCGTTTATGAGTTTAAGGTAAGTTTAGCTTTAATTTGTACATGTAATGAGAATTATTAACTAAGAATTAACGGAATAAGACTGAAAAAAAGGTTACGGTGGCCCTGAAGGAACAGAGATGTATGAGTAACATGTGTTGGCATAACACGAAATATCGATAATTTGTCAATTTTTGTGAAGATTTAACCTAGTCAACATTTGTCGTGTTTTGACATGCATGTTGTGATGTTATGTTAAGTGTAACACAGCATCTCGACAATGTTTGTCAAGATTGTATTTGCGTATAACTTGATGAGTCAACAAATATCGGAATTCCGAATGTAACACGGCATGTCGTGTTCAATTAAAACAGTGTAACTACTTATCTCAGATGTCCCATCAGACGGAAGGTAAATTGCTACAAGCAGTAAACTAACAAAGGTTTAAAACCATCCCTCCCTCTGTTACTGTATATCCGTCCCCCTTTCTTACCCGTTTGCATTATCATCTACGATCAACGCTGTATTCGCCATTCCAAACGTTTTTGGTTCGTTAAAGTTTCCCAGGTACTACATACTCTCAAGGATGCACAGCAAGGCTGTGTCTTTCTGAATAAGACGCAGAATATTTTACAAATTAACAGATATCAGGACTCCTGACAGGGGGATCTCTTTTAGTGATTTATAGACATCTTCAGATCTCATATTAACCTGGCTCAAACGATTAATTGCATCTGGCAATGTAGGTTAGAATTACTCTGCTGTTATAAATGCATTGCAATTTCACCTATCGATTATTTTATTGAATTCGGTGTCACTTCAAGTAGCTGAAACTGCAGTGAACTGTTATTGAAATTGAGAGAATTAAACAGAATGCTCAGTGATCTCAATAAATCATTGCATCATTTCAATTAAGATGCAGCGCACTTAAACTTAAATCGTATCTAGTAGCAAAATAACCAAGGCATGTATATCTTCAGCAGTTCCCCCTCCCCTGTCCACTCCCGCCCCTGTCCCCTACCCTCCCCTGTTCCCCAAAAAGAGAAAAAGTAGCCTCCCCTCCCTCTTCCCAAACAAAAAGAGAGACATTAGAATTACTGTACTTTGTGATTAACAGCGTTAACTAAATTATTAGTTTACTCCAGCCTTGCTTTCATTTCGGAATGTTAAAAATCAACCTACAGCAGAATGCATATATATCATGACGACACAACCATGAATCAAGGTCGCGCAAACAAATATTAATCAGAAAATGTCTTGAGTATACTTGATGATTTGCAGATTTATAACAACAGCTTCCAATTTTTCAATTCAAGTAGCTGACGGCAGCAATTTATCAATTTTTTTGGGTCTTTTCGTGTTGCCTTGTTCTGTAGATTTACTCTTTAAAACAATATGATTACAGTTGACAACTGTGGCATTCGTCTTAAATAATTTTCTGCGAAGTAATAAAGGTTGAAATAACAAATGTATAGATGTATGGAATGAGAAAAGGTTTACTTTGAGTAGTTGAAATTCATAAATATTGAATGCACATCAGGTGAGTGAGTGCCCGTTAATGCGACCCGTTGAAATTTATAATATCGAAACATATTTAATCTAATAATAAATCAACCGAAACAATGAAGTTTCACTACAATTAACTGAATGACCTGAGAAAATATGAAATATGTATAGTTTGGGGGTGTTTTAATGTAGATTCTACTTCTGATATGATATTCTAACAAGACAGACGGAAAATACACGTGTAAATCAGAAATCTATTAATTTCCTATATCTAATGTAGTATTTCCAGTTTTGTGACAGGAGCTGGTATTCCCTTGAAGTGAAACATACTAGTAAAGACCAATAAGATCGCACCCATTTTTTTAAAGCAAAGATAAAGGTTGAGAATCGAATGCATGTCAATAACTTATGCTCTCTGGTGCAAATTCTCTGAACTTTCGGGTGTATACTCACAGTCTGAATTTCAATTTCAATCTCAAATTTCAGAATCATTAAATCAATCACATGTCCGACTAAAATAATAAATACGTCCAATATTTCTTCTGCATAGCCGGTATAACATGTTTCACCCCACACATGCACCCCCCCCCCCTCACCGATCTCAAAACCCACCTATGGTTCCCTCTCCTTCTCCTCCTACTCGTCCTCCTCCTCCTCCATCTGTCATCCCTCCTGGCCCTCTCTAGTCTGTCTCCTCGTGCCCATCCTCCCTTAACGCACATTTCGAGCTCGAAATCAAATATATGCTGAACTTGCTGTAGGATATTATGGAAACGAAGACAACCTTCGTTGCCGCAGAAAAGTGAAGTTTTTTAGCACGTGGCTAATACTATATATATATATATATATATATATATATATTCATTTGCCTTTGTCTTTTACCTCCATTTCATTAATATAAAATCTGTTCAAAGTATCTCTTTCGAGATCCGGCTTTAGGAGTCACAAATGATTTCGAGTTAGTTAGCATCATGTTTGATCTCTAGTGTAGGGCAAATATGTCACCAATACAGAACTATTATTGTTCGATACAGGTGACTAACGCCTACAGTGGAATTACGTCCTTCCTTACCGGTTTCGAACCTCTGGACATTCAAAGAGCGTCCATAGCCTAGTGGTAAGGCTGTCCGCATATAAAGCGGGTGGCCCGTATTCGAATCCCGGTGGAGGCTGGAAGTTTTTTCACTGTTCTGGATTTTCCAACTCATTACGTTTTCAATTATATATATATATATATACATATATATATATATATATATATATATAATTTGTGGACGACGGTGAGGAAGCGAAAGAGAAGAGAGGTTGGAAGGGGGGGGGGGAGAGAGAATATGAAGAAATAGATGACATGAGAGATGGGGGTAAATGGGTGCACAAGAGTTTAAAAGGGGAGGGGGAATTGGGGAAAGCGAGAAAGAGGGACGGGAGAAATAAAGAAAGACTAGAAGGTGAACAAGGGGAGGACGACATGGAGTCGGAAACGGGAACAAGCGGCAACCAGAATGCGAAACGCATTGAGGTTTCGAAGACTTCATTGCCCTAGACTTCTGCTTGTTAACCAGAAATAGCTGTTACAATATAAACGGACCCAACCACTTTGTTGATGTACAATGGAACTATGCCATCTATGTTATAATAAACGCACGTCAGTCCACAGTACGTGTCAATACACACCTCCACCAACAACAATAGGGTATTGTACTCAATGTGATGCATCCACACACCAAGAATGACAAGTATCCACGATTCCCATCAAAAACCTCAATGCGTTCTGCATTCTGGTTTCATACTTCGAATTCCTCTGTAAAATATTACATATTACCTTTTCTCTCTGAATATCCAACGCCAAATCTTTGAGACCGACATCGCCAAAAAAAAAAAAACATTCTACATCACTGGACAGCCGACGGATATTTCGGCCAAATGTGATTAATTTTCTTCGTTAAATTTAAAAAGTTTATGATTTTTAAGGTTGCCGGGGTCAATCGTTTGCACCTGACGTTTAATTCAAATATTCTTACTCGTACTTGCATACAAAGTGGATTAGAACATATTTAGAACAATTCAATTTATTGATTGATATTTCCCCTGTGTCACTGCTGCAAGTGTTTTCTTTCTGTCTCTCACCCTCTCCACCTCTCTCTCTCTTTCCTGATTCCCAGGATGAAAATTAATTTCTGTCATTGATAGGGGGGGGGGGGATGGAATATTTCCTCTCCGGTGGTCTTGTATCTTCATTTGAGATATATTGATAAACTGATAACGTTGAGCTGCTCAGGTTGGTTGTAGTCATTTGGATCCTTTAGCGTGACATAGAAAGAGCTTCTATTAACCGATAAGGAAACAGTTAAAAACCTCAGGTCAATGAACATTTTCGTCACGTCTAGATTACAGACTTCTCTCTAACGTCAAGTCGAGAGAGAGAAATATATTCTGACAATTCATTTCCACATAATATAGCCCGGGGATGATTGTAAGTAAGGGGGGGGGGGGTGGTATGGCCAAGAGTTGCGTGTATATAGGTTAAGGAAGGTCGAACTACTGGTGAAATGATTAATTAGTCTCAACAGAGGAAGTGAGTATATAAGATAAAATATATTAGTGAACATGAACATGGTCAAAACTGCGTGTTGATTGTCTTTCTTACTTAATCACATCTATCATGTGCGGCAAATAGGAATACTTTTCCTTCTTTATTACTAAGGTATCAGAATATAGTCATAGGATATTTTAAACGGCTGAATTTTTGAAGCTTAATTCCGATTTAACCAGCGGGGAGGCCCGGGTTCGAATGTCGGTGGAGACTGAAAGTTTTTACTGTTCTGGATTTTCCAACTCACTACAATTTCAAATTATATATATATATATATATATATATATATATATATATATATATATATTAATTGCATTGTTGTAGACTCAGTCTAGCATAAAGTAAGCTTGGAATTTACCGAAAAATGATGTTATTATTGAGAATAAATAAGTTAACAAATAGCAAGAAGAGATCAAATCATTAAGGATACCACAGCCATTTATTTCTGTCTTTCGTAACGTTACTACCGAATCCTCTTCAAACCTTCAGAATTCTGTGACGTGGATTCCGTCAGACTAAGAGAAAACACTCGACAATTTTTACTTAGCTGTTCTGTCATTTCGCGTAGACTTATGAGGACCAGCTTGATACTTGAAACTTCGTCTTGATAGGTTAAAGCTATAGCTTGTTGTTATATATATTTATATATATATAGTAAAGGCTTCGTAATTGACGCATCCCCGTAATTGACGCACCTTCAATTATAACTAGCAACGATACAGCAGGCCACGTAAACTTTTTGCAGTCAAGCATAATTACATATTCATGAGTTTGAATCCATTTCAACTATTTGCTGAGCAAATTGTGGTTTCTATTAAGCTTTTACCACCCTCCCCCCAGTTTTACACGTATTTTGGACATTTGGAAATCTTACTCCCAAAAAATTACCAAAATTACTTCAATATGATACAACTACTCTCTGGGACCTGACCTGTCTGAGCTAGGAGGTTCAGAGCATAGCAAACAGCATCCAAAGTTAATGGATGTATACTTAGGCCTACTCTACAGTTAGCTTATCAACGAATGTTTCAATTTAGGGGTATGAAAGAACTTGACACAGCAGACATTTTGTGTTCAAATTCTTCTCAATTGTACGTTGCGTAAGCACAGAACAATAAATATTTTGAGATCATTACATTTCTGAGGAACTACACATATGAAAAATGCATGCAGTTGAGTGATTTGGATTTTAGGTTGACAGACATCGTCAATCCAATCCTTAAGTGCGTCAATTATGAGCCCACCATGCTATATATATATGCACATATATATATATATAGGCTATATATATATATATAAATTTATATATATATATAAATATATATATATATGTGTGTATATATATATATATATCTTCTATATGTTCCGACGTCTCTATGTTCCGATAATTCCAATTAATTTTGGGACTCATAATTTTTTTGGACCAAGATTTTTTGGGGACCAACATTTTGCGGAATAAATTTTTACTAACGTACTTACATGGAACTAAAAAATTATGATAATATTACATTTATAAGTTTCTTGACATAGCCAGCTGCTTTAACGATTCCCTTCTTCACTTTCTATTATAACCCTGTGATTTCCCTTACGACCACTCCATCTTTCTCTCGCTTCTCCACTTCATCTCTTTATAACTTTGATGTTTACTCTTCATTATTTCTGTCAAGTCCGTCCGTTTGGAGGAGAAGGATCTCTATTAAGAGCATTGCTATAATCTTCAGATTTCAGCATAGATTTCTCTAGGAAGAATGAGATATAACAAATAAAAAAACCGATGTAAAGTGTCAAAGTCCAGCTGACATACTCAAATTATAGGGAGAAAGCATAAGAAAAAGTCAAAAAGTTTAAAAAAGTGAAGCAGGACGAAGGCTGATTCCTTTGGTAAATATCTTAATGGCCATGATTAATCGTGTTTGGTCTGTAGAGAGGGGAACCAAAATCAACATACGAAAGATATAAGAGCTGTTTTTTTTTCTTTAAGTTTAGAACGTTGTACGATTTTGATATGTAAAGCACGGTCTTGTAAAAAGGCTATTGATACACACACACACATATATATATGTATATATATATATATATATATATATATATATATATATATATATATATATATATATATATATATATATATATATGGATCTTATTTGGCTCAGTACACATTTAGGTACATCGCCAAAGTGAACATGAATTCACAACTACGTAGGCTAGTCAGTATCCATAATATTCGAAGCATCCACAAGACAGTAGCGCAAACTGCACGTAGTAGCCTTACATATATACTGACGATAAGATTCTTTAGCGCAACCACATTCATAACCTTTCCATGACCGTCCATGTTAATACGAACTATGTCAGAGCAGCCAGTTTTAAGTCCTAGTAGAGTTATGTCCGACAAAACAACAATAAGACAAAGTAAATACGTATATGACAACAATTCCGTACAACTCAAAATGTCTTTTGTTGGGCAACAATCCATATTTGTTTTTTTTCAAATTGTATAGATAGTCTTTATCAGGGGATTTTTTGTATAGTGCAGTGTATGTGCAGTGAAGTATACATGCCACACAGTCAAATTTATACTTCATAGTGCAGTGAAGTATACATACCACACAGTCAAGTGCATACTTCGTAGTGCAGTGAAGTATACATGCCACACAGTCAAGTACATATTTCGTAGTGCAGTGAAGTATACATGCCACACAGTCAAGTACATACTTGGTATTGCAGTGAAGTATACATGCCACACAGTCTAGTGCATACTTTGTAGTGCAGTGAAGTTTACATGCCACACAGTCTAGTGCATACTTTGTAGTGCAGTGAAGTTTACATGCCACACAGTCAAGTACATACTTCGTATTGCAGTGAGGTATACATGCCACACAGTCAAGTGCATACTTCGTAGGCAGTGAAATGTCTGTATTTAACTGAATAGCAAACCAATTGTAACAGTCGTTGCAAAAGTAAAAATTACATGACAATTCACGGTACGCCGGAATAAATGTGCATTCTCTATATAAGCCTCTCCTTGATTGATTGGATTATATATTAGGTAACATTTAAAATGTTTCAATGCTCGGTCATTCTATTATATCCCACTCATATTTACTTCATTTTAAATATGTTCCACAAACTAGCTTTGACAACAATATTGCAGGCAGATCCCTGCGACAATAGTATCCAATCGTCCCTTAATATCTTGCCTTTTTTCTTGCTTTTTGTCTATTCCCTTTCGTCTCTTCGGCTGATCCAAGTGTTTCCGTTCTGTTCATTTCCAATCATAGATTCTTTCAAATAAAGTGGCTGGTTCCGTTTGATTTTGACTTACGACAGATAGTTGAAACAACTGTAAGACTTGTATTAAACCTTTCAATTTCAATCAAACATGACGGGCGTCTATGGAGTACGGAAACTTAAAAGTGCCATCAACATAAGAAAAGCTTTGCCCCATAAGTTGACATTATTCAGTAAATTGTTAAGATGACAAGATAATATCATATTAAAAATCAGAAACAAAGTTGGATTGCTCAGTTGCTTTAACTAAGCAATTGAACAATTTTCTTCAAAATGTTTAATTGACAACTTATCAGATCTCGTCAATTCAACAATTTTCTGCAAAATGTTGAATTGACAACTTATCATATCTCGTCAATTCAACATTTTCCTACAAAATATTAAATTGTTCACTTCAATCCAACTGAGCAATTGCGCAATTTTCTGCAGAATGTTTAATTGACAACTAATCGTATCTCGTCAATTCAACATTTTTCTGCAAAATGTTCACTGTTCACTTTATTCCATCTGAGCAATTGAACAATTTTCTGCAAAATATATATATCATCAACAATATATATATCATCAACAATATATATATCAGGTGCGTATCCAGGGGGAGCGTTGGGGGCGCGCGACCCCCGGGTAAGAAAAAGAGGAGAGAAAAAAAAGGAAGAAAAAAGGAAAAAAGAGGGGGAAAAAGAAGAGGAGGAGAGGAAGGAAGGGAAAAGAAAATGAAGAAAGAGAGAAAAGGGAGAAAAGGAGGGAGTAAAAGAAAAACGCGAAGAGAAAGAGGAACAGTGACATCATTACAGCGCTGAAGGGTAGCCAGTGACGATCAATGATTTCGTAAAAGTGTGACTCACCCTACCCCTTACACCGACAACTCCATTTTTTGACGTTTCCATTTTCCTCTCTCACTAATGATCTATATATATACTATATATGGTCTATCATAACGCGTGTGTAGAATTGTGCTATGAAACCAACTGTGGCTGGTCTCGAACTCGACCGTGTCGTCGGGGAACATGACGATTTTTGGGATGGGGGCGACCGCCCGCCCCCCCCCCTTCAGCATTTTTTTAAATGATATCGCTAAGTAATTTCAAAATAGAAAGTGCTTAGATGCAACTTACAAGGCCTGGGAAGTGTCATTTCCAGCGATCTGGAAGACATTTTCGGCCAAAATTTGCTTGTACGCTTCGCGCTAACAAATGGTCCTGGGTAGTGCCATTTCCAGCGATCTGAGAGGCATTTTCGGCCAAAATTTTCTTGAACGCTTCGCGCCAACCTATGGTGGCTCTACGCTTAGATAGTTTGCCTACAGGCTTCGCCCCTCCCTTGGCAAATTCCTCGCTATGCGCCTGTTCGAATTTGTAACGCAAACAGCAGATATCACATCATATCAGTGAGCATGAAAATGGCGTTCCAGGATGAAAAGCCTCAAAACTGTCCGACTTGCCTGAAAAAATAACCAAAGATTTTCGCGCGCGAAGCGCGCGTTCAACGTGTTCATGTCAATATCATATAAGCAAGCATCGGTTATTACATCGCATGCCATCATGTACCGTACGGTCCGTTCAAATTGCGCAGTATACCGCGGGATGCTAATGTAAACAACGACATGTCTCATGTAGATGTATAAAAAGCATGGAGGTCCAATTATGTCAAAATTCTCTTTTACATTAGTAATGGCGAATTAGGGGCTGCACCCCCGCCGCGCAGTGGCGGAGCGTCCATACGGTCAGGGGCGGATGCCCCCCCCCCCCCCGACGGACTCAAATGGACTGCTGGAGCCTTTTTCAGCTCTTTACCACTTTTTACTTATTCTAGATTATTGAATTTTTTATTGCGCTCTCATCTACTTATTGACATTTCTCACATTTTGTTGGTGTCATTTGGCGATGACACCTTATTCTTCGTTTATCTGCAAATTAGCCAGGCCCGGAAAGGGTCATTTCCGGCGATCTAGGGAGTATCTTTATTCAAACATTTTCTGTACGCTACGCGCCAACCAGTGGTGGCGCTCCGCTTAGATAGTGTCGAAAGCGTCCCTACAGACCATTCTCGCCCCTCCTGACCAATACCCCTAGCTCCGCCACTGCCGCCGCGCCTCCTACGCCTATGTGTGTAGTGTTCGGTTTCGGATATATCTGCTATTTTTTCATTTCCTTCAACCAAGTTTTACAATAGCCGTTATAAGAGGTTTTAATATTTCTATACACCAATAAATTAACTGTGTCGGAATTTTCCAAAATTTCTGACCAACATTCTGCATCACATTTCCCTCTACTCGTGCAATTTTGACCGGTCTGTTAGGGGTTCAAGGAAGTTTTTCTATATTGGTTGTCCATAGATGAAATTTTGTACAACATTATGGGTATGTTTTCAAGTGAGTTTATTCACGAGAAATGTGAAGTTTCAAATTCTGAACAAATATGGGGCTTAAAACCTTGAAAAGTGGGGCTGACGGGTATTGAGGGCCGCGACGTAGAATCACCTACAAAAGCAAAGACCCACAGGATATGCGATGAGGTCGAACATGATGTGTGCCGGGTTGACAATCTTCAAAAAGGTTATGGATGGAAAAAAACTTTTAGGAAATACTTGGTTCTCAGGCAAAAAGTGTACATCTGGTTGGTCATTTCAAGCCCGAGAAGTGCCGTTTCCGGTGATCTGGGGGGTATCAAAATAAGAAATTTTCTTGTACGCTGCGCGCCAACCGATGGTGGCGCTCCGCTTAGATAGTAATTCGCGCCCCGGGGTTTCAAAATCCTGGATACGCGCCTGTATATGTCATCAACTCAACATCAACTCAACTCGTAATGGAGCGTCTAACGTGCCATAATTGTCAATGACGGAGAGACTCCTCCATTTAGTTCCTAGAATTTCGATAACGGGAATCTAGAAGCCAGTTTAGTGTCAAACACAGCGAGTGCTCCTTACTAGATACACACTATATGACTTCTGGAAAATGACAGAACACGTTACAGTTAAAACATAAGATACTATACGGTACTATCATCATCTCGGAATGTAGATATATCGTCAATTAACAAGTCCTTCTTTTTGATGCAAATATAAAAATCCCGTCCTGCATTATCAGACACATTCCTTCTAAATTTTCAGCATATATTCAATTTTAAATATTTTACATAATTTTCGTATTGTGATTTAATTTTTTTAAGTTTTAATGGCACACCAATGCACGGTGGTCGGATTCACGACTGCTCTTATTGTGACAAAGTTTAAATACATTCAAGACGGGGAAACAGCTACAACTAAGCAAGACTATTATATTACACTTGACAATCTCTCTGGTTTTAAACAAAACATTGAATGTCTCTTACTCCAAAAACCATCACAAAGTCCGACTCTTTGCAATTAGTCAACATGTAACAGAAATGTGATAAATAGTTTGTAGAAAACTTTGTGCAGTACTGGGAAAGAAGACGAACCACCGCTAATAAAACTATTCTTTCAAGATTGTTGTTTTCACTTGTTTCGTGAAATGCCCAAGCTGACCAGTATCGTATAGGGTTCATATTTACGCTAAAACCATGTTGGAAATTAACTTGATAATCAAATATAACAGGGCATGCGCTATAGCACAAACAATACGAAATACTGCTCTATTGTATATATAAATATATTTCTATGTCAGAATCCTAGTCATTATTCCTTTCATGCGCCCACACGCACTTCAAGGATCTATCAACTGTTTGTTATTTTATCAAACTCGAGTAGGAGAGAGTAGTATAAAGAAATACTACTTAAGTGACCCAACTCACACAGTTTGCTACATTTCTTTGACCAAACCAACTTGTATTTGGCGATATAATGGAACATAATGATTTCGATTCTAAGAAAGCCCGTTGCCTATACACACTTTTCATACGGTACTAAACACATGAATAGACAACTAGATCGTAAATTGAACGGGGCGGGGAAGGGGCAGTTAGTGGATGAACGACTGGTATATACGGTGTCACGTTTCCATCCAAATTGTTTTGTTTTTCTGATCATATATAAGCAAAGGAAAATATCTTTCCCTCTTTTTGATAAATTATTCATCAACATTTTTTCAGCCTCCCATAAATTTTGTCTTTTTGTTAACATTACAGCTACGTATGATATATGAGTTGAACATAAATATGTGTGTAAGTCCAACGAGGAATGGTTATAGTACGCTTTTTCCCCTTTTCCTTCTTCTGAGGTTACATGGTAATTACAATAATTGGTATAAGATGCCAAAGAATATATATCAACGTATGGTAGTGTTGTTTTGTTTATTGAGGTGAAAGTTGTAGGCAATTAGATAGGTAGGCGTACTCCTAAAAAAGACACAAAGCCAACCAGCTTCTTTCATGTACGTGGTAGAGCTTACTGTAATAGAAGACCCCCCCCCCCCCCCAAAAAAAACAAAAAAAAACAAGTATACGAAAAATCTTATTCTATTCAGGAGATGTCACAGGACAGAAGACTTTAGGAAGTCTAAATATGACGACATCGACCCAAATTTGACAGTTTCCATTGTTTTAAACTTTATTTTATTATAGGTTTGATGTAATATTTATTAATTTGTTTATTTTTCTGTACTTGAGATGAGTTCTGCAAATGGTAAAGTTATACAATTTGATGCTCATAAAATAGGCGTAATGGTGACACTGGTTTATGTGTAATTATTCTACATTGAAAATATGATGGAAAAAATATGAGAAAAAATAAAAGTTTTCAGATCCTTTAGTGGCACTATATGACATCATAGATTTACCATATTTGGCCGCAGGATACGACATTTAAACGGAGCAATAACGATTTGTCTTAAATGTTTTTTTTTGGGGGGGGGGGCGGTATCACAAAGACCTCTATCATATAAGCTAAGAATGATATTTGAATATGTGTCTCCTTTAATTCCAACATGTTGAAAAATTCACTCTTTGATAGCATGCTTGATCAGTTGAGGTAGGCTTGTCATTTCGACTCGTGTAAAGAGTACATCTTCGTAAATTCAAACAAGCATATCAAATCATTCAAGTCATTTATACATGTGCGATTTCTTGCGAGTAGAGAGATTTTACACGCCTTTCTCCTTGCCCAAATATAAAGCTATTCACTTGCATGATGACGAGTGTTTAGTGAGCGTCTGATTTCCATCCGTACTACTTAAACTATCTGCATCAATTTCGAAGGCTTTCGTTAAACGGATATCAGTGTTGGAGCAGATTCCTCAACATAATTGCTAGACGTCTCTGCATCTTAACGTCAAAAACTTGTAGGTACAATAGCCAGATGGAATAGTTTATATTCAATCAACCATATATCTGAGTCATTAGGTATAGAAATATTGAGAAGGGGTTTACAAGTTAACAATGTGGACATTTTCATTCTTCGAGAGAAGTGTTACATTAACTGTCTGCCGTCGTAATATCCCTTTAAATGTCTTGAACGAAATCTAGATTAATTACACCATCAATATCACGAATGATAACTCTGTCAATTGAACAGCTTTTAACATTTACAAGCAGTTTTCCCTTTTTGAAAATGTCAACAACGAAAAACCACATGTCTAAGTTTACCGTACTGTATCAAATTGGTATGCAATGTCACACCTTAAAAAGAAGAAAAAGAAAAGAAAGGAAATATTTGCTATTCCCTTTACTTTCTTTCTTCCTTTTTTTTTTGGGGGGGGGGAAGGGGGTGAAATTGTTATCAAGAATACATAAGACATAGTACAAAAATGTGAAAGTCGAAGTAACTGTGAAAAATATGTTTGAGAAAGGAGAAAATTATATAAAACATGCGGATTTAAGCTACTAAGGAAAAGGCCAAAGATGCTCATGATAGAGGCATGAAAATTAGGTGTAAAAGATGATAAAACATCGGGAAAATGTTGATTGACTAAACCATCCCTAAAGCTATAATTCATGTATGGATTACTTATGGAATTTTAGTTGTCATAATTTCGGGCAAAATATCATTTTCCTTGCGCAGGTTAAACTGCTATATATTTGTGGAGCAAAAAACAAGTCGTTAATTCCCCCCCCCCCCCCTAAAAAGGTAATATTTCATCATTATCTGAAATAAGGCTTAAAAAGTCACTAGAAATGCTAATATTGTCATTGTTATAGCTATAGCAGAGCATTAATTATTGAACAAAAGCCAAATCTTCAGAGAATAGTCTCAAGTTTGATGTATTATTAGAGTGGTTAACTTCTATCAATATGTTACTAAGTGACATTACGCACGTCAATTTTTATTCCTTGCTGATGTGCTGTTGATTATAAATGAGCAAAATAAATATATATGCTCATTTAATTTTTCTTTACAATTGAAAATTCAATTATCAGTATCCAGGGAGCACTAAAAACCCACGGGACACTTCAATATGTCCCATTCAAGATTAATATCGAATTACTTCTCCCAGTAAAATGTATAACTTTGTATTAAACATCAATAAAGAGACCCCGCTTCTGTACACCTTAATTGTATTTTCTCGATTTGAGTGTTTTTATCTTCATCTACACTGAAATGTGCAATAATGGGACAGCTGTGGAAGTAAGTTTATTTTAAGATGTTATATATGCTATATTAACAAGGACGAGAGATGAAGAAACATCGACGATTACAAATCACATAAAGCCAATAAAATAGATTATATACGAATAGTCAAATAATGTACCGTTAACGTCGTAGAACGGTGTATACATGTTATGCTGTTTGCCCCACCCTGGTTCCCCCCCCCCCACCACAACCCCGTCCACACCTCTCGCCTGTACATCTTACTTTAAGATGCTTTACAAATTAGTCATTGAACGTTTCAGTATTTTACAGTTGGGAGACCTCAAAACGCCATCTCGATTAAAAGTAAGTTCGTAAATTCTTGCCGGTTTAAGCCCCATTGTGTTCTTCAAATTTAATCAACGATGTTTTCTAGTTTGAAGTGTTCTTTCAATCTAACTTGTACCGAACCCATCATAACTTGATTAGATTTTTTTTTTCTTTGTAGGCAAACATATCCGCTACTTTTAAACAATTATATTTACATAATGGGAACATCCGATAATTACTACATTTACTTAAAAAATAGTTTCTCTTTTTCCCATTTATTCTTTCTTTGTACAGCTTTACACCTATAGTAAAGACACCTTAAGGAAATCGCTTACGCCGACCACTATGGCCTTCCAAACACCAGGTAAGAATGTAAAATGAAATAGAAAACCAATCATATTTATATTCTAGGTCTACATTTACATATTTAAATGTCTAACTTAATATGTTGACTTTTGCCATCGGCGACTAAAGGGACAAGGTAACTTTCTGACTGCATTATTACTGATGTTTCGCGTTCTTGCTGACGAATCTGATCATTAAAAAGAAACGTAAAATCAAAGGAAGAACAGGGACAAATACTTATGCTGCATATTTCTAATTCCTGCCATCATCGGCATTCCTTATCTACCCTTCCTGCAGGGATAATCAAGTTATGTTATTTCTGCAACATCGACATTAACAGAATTAAGTCAATCACTATAAAGAAAGAAAGCAATTTCTGGTAGAGATTCCAGGATTACAGGGTTAGGGTTAGGATAACCCTAACCCTAACCCTCACCCCTAACCCTAACCCTTAACCCCTAACCCCTAACTCCCAACCCCTAACCCTAACCCTGGCCCCGTTTCTAATATGCTCATGAAAAGTTTAACAATTCTATTGAACAATTTTATGATTTCTCAGAGCGTCGGAAACTAATTCTTCTTGATATGACCATCTTCCTTGTATTTCAGACTGCTACCAAGCCACTGGGGACCCGTACTATTGTTCAACCGTAGGTAAGATTACATCAACTGTTACACCTCCCCCCCCACCCTTACCCCTTGTTTACGTGTAAGGGCTTAATTGCTATAATGGGGTTGGGGTGGGGAGGGGTCTGGTTCGGTTAGGGAGTGTGTTTAGTTGTGTTAAGTTTGGTTTTAGTTTGGTTTTAATTGGGTTCAGATTGTTGAGATGACTCGAGATACGATATTGTCTAAACAGATTACCTGACTCACTTTAAGGTCGAACTAGTTAAACCTTGCTAAGTGTTTCTGAATAAGTATATCCTATAGGTAAATCCGACTACAACTTTAATCTGACCTGACTCACAGTCTCACTTCACACAATATGCCCCGACTTACTTTTACCTGACTCAACATGACCTGACTCGGTATGACCTGAATCGATCGACCTGCCTCAATATGACCTGACTCAGTATGTCCTGAGTCAATTCGAACTGACTCAATTCGACCTGCCTCAATATGGCCTGACTCAGTATGTCCTGAATCAATTCGAACTGACTCAATATGACCTGACTCGGTATGTCCTGAATCAATTCGACCTGACTCAGTATGACCTGACTCGGTATGTCCTGAATCAATTCGACCTGACTCAACATTACCTGACTGATTATGTCCTGAATCAATTCGACCTGACTCAATTCGACCTGACACGGTATGTCCTGAATCAATTCGAACTGACTCAACATGACCTGACTCAGTATGTCCTGAGTCAATTCGAACTGACTCAATATGACCTAACTCGGTATGTCTTGTATCAATTCGAACTGACGCAACATGACCTGACTCGGTATGTCCTGAATCAATTCGAACTGACTCAATTCGACCTGACTTAGTATGTCCTGAATCAATTCGACCTGACTCAATATGACCTGACTCAGTACGTCCTTAATAAATTCGACCTGACTCAATATGACCTGACTCGGTATGTCCTGAATCAATTCGACCTGACTCAACATGACCTGACTCGGTATGTCCTGAATCAATCCCACCTGACTTAATATGACCTAAATCAGTATGTCCTGAATCAATCCGACCTGACTCAATATGACCTGACTCAGTATTTCCTGAATCAATCCCACCTGACTTAATATGACCTAAATCAGTATGTCCTGAATCAATTCGACCTGACTCTGTTCGACCTGACCCAGTATGCACTGAATCAATTCGAACTGACTCAATATGACCTGCTTCGGTATGTCCTGAATCAATTCGACCTGACTCAACATGACCTGACTCGGTATGTCCTGAATCAATTCTAACTCACTTACTTCGACCTGACTGAGTATGTCCTGAATCAATTCGAACTGACTCAATTTGACCTGCTTCGGTATGTCCTGAATCAATTCGACCTGACTCAATATGACCTGACTCAGTATTTCCTGATCAATTCGACCTGACTCAATATGACCTGACTTGGTATGTCTTGAATCAATTCGAACTTACTCAATATGACCTGCCTCGGTAAGTCCTGAATCAATTCGACCTGCCTCAATATGACCTGCTTCGGTATGTACTGAATCAATTCGACCTGACTCAGTACGTCCTGAATAAATTCGAACTGACTCAATATGACCTGACCCAGTATGCACTGAATCAATTCGAACTGACTCAATATGACCTGCTTCGGTATGTCCTGAATCAATTCGACCTGACTCAACATGACCTGACTCGGTATGTCCTGAATCAATTCTAACTTACTTACTTCGACCTGACTGAGTATGTCCTGAATCAATTCGAACTGACTCAATTTGACCTGCTTCGGTATGTCCTGAATCAATTCGACCTGACTCAATATGACCTGACTCAGTATTTCCTGATCAATTCGACCTGACTCAATATGACCTGACTTGGTATGTCTTGAATCAATTCGAACTTACTCAATATGACCTGCCTCGGTAAGTCCTGAATCAATTCGACCTGCCTCAATATGACCTGCTTCGGTATGTACTGAATCAATTCGACCTGACTCAGTACGTCCTGAATAAATTCGAACTGACTCAATATGACCTGACTCGGTTTTTCCTGAATCAATTCGACCTGACTCAAATCGACCTGCCTCGGTATGCACTGAATCAATTCGACCTGACTCAGTACGTCCTGAATAAATTCGAACTGACTCAATATGACCTGACTCGGTTTGTCCTGAATCAATTCGACCTGACTCAAATCGACCTGCCTCGGTATGCACTGAATCAATTCGACCTGACTCAGTACGTCCTGAATAAATTCGAACTGACTCAATATGACCTGACTCGGTTTGTCCTGAATCAATTCGACCTGACTCAAATCGACCTGTCTCGGTATGTACTGAATCAATTCGACCTGACTCAGTATGACTTCACCTGAATCTGATATGCATCTGGTTTATCGAACTCAAATTGGACCTGATTCGATACATCTTGACTCAATCCAACCTGAAGGAATATGACCCGACTCAGTCTAACACGACTCACTTTGACATGGTAAATAAGAAATCACGATTTAACCTGATTTCAGTTGATTCGACACACAATATCTTTCTGACAGCATCTGACCTAGATTTAATCTGAAATGGATTATCCTGACCTGGATCAGCCTGACATGACACTATGTAAACTTTACCAAACTTAGTTGAACTGGACTAAAAACGACCTGACACAGTATCACCGGACTAAGTCCGACGTGACTTAATCTTACTCGACTCAATCTGACCTGACTCCCCGTTTGAGATGACTTAATTCGATCTGTTTTAGTCAAGTTCTGTCAGATGAGTTTCAAACGTATCATTTCCTCCCTCCTCCCATAGACGTCCAATACTCTGGAGCTCCTCTTGACCCGCTTCTCGAGTCAATCTGTCTCAATGATACCTCAGTCACGGTGGCTATTTCGTGGTTACCACCGATACAGGTCAATGGAAACCTGCTTTTCTTTGAACTCAAAGTGACGTCAGCTACTGAAGAGAGTATTGGCCATAACGAACAACTGGACGTCTCGTCAGAACCACCCGGGGATTTCCCGAATGCTTTTGGTCCACCTATGAGTGGTAAATCAGTACTAGTTTATTTACCAGAGGACTACATAGAGGTAAATAGCAAAATTACGTTTGATGGTCACGGTCCATTGAAAGAACTAAATGCTGCCTCCCGAGTTTTAAAATATTTCTTCTCTCATCGTTAAAGATGATGAGAAAATATATGTTCTTTCGAGAGCTTGCCAACACCTCAACAAACGTTACACCGTCGTACCATGCGTGTGAATATTTTGACAATGGTTAGCTTTACAGATTGTCTGTTCATTTTGACAAGATAGATGTACCGTGTACCTGATATATCAGCCTATATATTTAGCAGACAATCATAAGGAAATTGCTGTTGACACGTTAGTTACAGCGGAATTTCACGGGACATCCAACCTTGCATTGTGGTGCAGCGTGCCAGTATTTTATTCCATGCAGGCTACAGTACATAATCAGTTAGGACTTTATTTGTCATTTGCCACAAACCTTTTCAATGTGTCCCGTCATTTCTATACCGTATTATGCATTGACTATAGGCCGGAAACCAGGCAAAACATGAAAACAATTTAAGGCTCAATAAAGTTGGCGCCAACTAAGTCCTAATTTCCTTTGTCATAAAGCCATATATGATAAGTATATTGATAACAAAAACAAATATGTGCATAGATTTTAGGTCGTTGAAACTGAACGTGGGTACGTTTTCAAAGCAATCGTACGATAACAGAACTGTAGTCCATTCCTAGTGACCATATAACTCTCAGACTGCTATATACAATATATAATGACTACATAAAATATCTTTTTCAGGGAGAAAAAATTTCAACGCAACTATCATCTTTAGAAGAGAATGAATATTACTACGTTACGGTAAGGTCATCAATTATACAGATTACTAGGGAAAATAATGACAGACGTCTGGCGCAGATACAAAGCGGCGGGAGGGGGGGGGGGGTAAATGGTTAGCCACAAAATTATACGGATTATCTGCGGTAGGCTTCACCTAAACATTTCCTGTAGTAAAACCTACATCACTGATGACGATTAAGCGTGGGTGGATGTGGAGGGAGGTGGCCGTTCGATTGACAACTTAAATTAGTTTAAATCGAAGCAGAATGGAGACGATCATTAACTAAAGTCACTATGTAATGTTGTGGCCATTCCTCATACATACTCCCTTCCCTACTCTCCGCTTACTTCCAACTTCCCACTTCAGTACCTTTACCCAATATGGCCACCAAGGATAATGTTAGCTCCACACATAACATGCAGACCGTAGTAAACACACTAAGCGTATTGCTTTATAGATTTTACACACAATATAACATATACGTAGTTATTAAACGTGTACGGATTGCATAGTGACAAAACATTACGTTATTTCGTATTGTATTCGATAACGAAGTGAGTAAATGACATGTGATTATATAAAGTGTATTATACTCACTCATAATTATCAAGTGTCACTGGTTTAAAAGCGCGCAATGTTAGATTATTAAACCCTCATCGATTGGTTTCTTAAGTATACTTTTATTACCATTGCTTGTTAAAGTTGATGATCACTATAAATTATTATCAATTATATATCCGTCTACTATATTACTTTGTTCATATAAACACAGAGCTGAAGAATATCCCAGCAGGGAGACACTTGCGTTGCAAGCAAAATTAATATACATCTTTGTCAAACTAAATATATCTGTAATTTATCCAAAGAGAAAATTATCGAAGGTCAACTTAAGGGCAAAATGAGATAACAAAAATTATAGCTGAAAGTAATTTTGACCGCATTACGTTTTGAAAATGTAGTAGAATACAATTATGAAACATGGAAGGGAAGGGGTGGAGGAAAAGGAACCAAGGGGGAACCAAGTGGATCAATACCAAAAATCAAACAAAACAGTTTGAAGAAGGGGAATATTTATATGGTGCCTCCGTGCACCCACACCCCAAACAAAATGATATCAGCATCATGCTTTTTTTTCAAATGCGTGGTTTTGATATGGGATGTATAGGTAAGCTTGAACACCAGTGGTGGTTCCTTTTGTTTAGGTTTGGTAGTGAGGTATTGCCCACGGTTTTCAAATTTTATGCCTTTCGTGGCTGAGGCAAATTCCTCTTTCTTATAGTTACGGAGTAACAGTTTCTCTGTGAACGCGTTCTTTTTCTGTAAGAAATCAGTCTCATTGTTACAGAGACGTGTGTATCGTAAGACTTCCCCTTTAATGAAGCCTTTAAAAGTGGCAAGTGGGTGTTTCTGTCGAGGTATTGGAAGGTTTCCGTGGGTTTGGTGTAGACTCTGGTGTCTAATAACCCATTGGTTTCGAACCTTGGACCTTTGAAGATTTTCAAATCTAGGTATGTTACCTCGGTGTGTGATATTTCTACAGTAAACTTTAAGAAGCGGTAAATTTCATTCAACCTGTTTACTAGTTGTTCAAGTTCCTGATGTGTACCGTCGTTGAGCAATAGAATGTCATCTCTATAGCGGAGCCATTTTAAGATTTTATTATCTGTCGGTAAAATCTGGTTTTCAAGTCTGTGCATGACGATATCGCAGATTTCCGGAGAGGCTTGGCTACCCATAGCGCAACCGATCTTTTGTAGATAGAATTGGTTATTGAACTCGAAACAGTTTCTTGTTAAGATAAGTTCAATTAGTTTGCGCATGGATATGGAAGATATTTTATTTATTCCATATTCGCTTTTTTCCGCCTTTTCATAGACTTCTTGACATATATCTAAAGCCTCCTCTTGGGGAGTATTGGTATACATGGCGACGACATCGAGTGTAGCAAGTACTACTGTTTTTGGTATACGGGGTGGCTTCCAAAATTTGCAGAATGTGATTTGTGTCTTTCACATAGGTGCTTTGTTTTAATACAATAGGAAGCAAGAAATTCCGAAAGCACAAATTCCGATATTTTTTCGGTCGGTGATCCGTTTCCGCTTATTATCGGTCTGCCGGCAAATTTTGAGTTAGCCGAGGGTGCTTTATGAATTTTTGGTAGCACATATATGACCGGTGTGCGGATCTTGTGGCTATATGGTGACAAGTACTCGAAGGTGCTTTTATCGATTTCTTTTGAAGAGAACATTTCTATTAGTGTTTCCTGGACTAAACTTTTAGTTTGAAACGTCATATCACTTTCTAACTTTTCGTAGTGGTGACTAGCTAATTGCCCTTCAATTTCGGCTTGATAGTCTGAGTGATTCATTATAGCAATGCAGGGAAACCCCTCACAGCAATTACTTGCCTTAAATACATAATACATCAGACAGAAACATGTCCAATATAGAGTTTATTGCGCTGGGAAAAGGTCTGAAGTTCAAAGCAACTCCAGAAAAACATAAACGAAGTGATCTTCTCAAGTCATTGAAAGACCTAAAAAGAAAAATGAGAATCCGCTTCATCATGCAAAACAAAAAGCAAAAAGGGTTTACAAAATTCCGTCACCCCTCTACATGGTCATCTAACATGACTTTTAGTAAAAACCTAGAGGACTACTTGGAAGCAACACAAACAGAAATAGAATGTGTTACTATCCGAAACGCCAATAGCAACACACACAAAGCGGAGCGTTTTGCACTAAATGCAATTAAAAACGACCGCTCTATTATTGTCAAACCCTTCGATAAAGGTAGAGGTAGCGTTCACAGAGAAACTGTTACTCCGTAACTATAAGAAAGAGGAAATTGCCTCAGCCACGAAAGGCATAAAATTTGAAAACCGTGGGCAATACCTCACTACCAAACCTAAACAAAAGGAACCACCACTGGTGTTCAAGCTTACCTATACACCCCATATCAAAACCACGCATTTGAAAAAAGCACTTTTGAAACATTGGCACTTAATCTCGCAACACGCGGAATTATCCAAACTGTTTCCAAAAGAACCGATTCTAGCCTACAAAAGGGCCCAAAATCTCAAAGATTTACTTGTCAACTCAAGGTTTCGTACTAACGAAGAATCAGCTGACTCTCAAGGTTCACACGAAGCTCTTTTAGATGCTCTTATAGCTGCACTATGAGTCCATAAAAACGCGTGCACAGAAAATAGATGCATTTTGAGAACGAGACGCCCAGGCCGAATATAAAATATTCAAAGGCTACTACTGATGAAGCTCCTCCTATAAAGTTTGAGAGCGGAAACCGGTCTAGTTGGTCATAAGAACCTACGCTAGTCTCTCCTACTATTAACAGTACACTCAATTCACCTAATAGGTGCAATTATGTTTCACCATGAGGAGCATGCTATAAGTTCATGTTCCTCAGGCCCTCCCTTAAAAATACTTCAGGTTCTTGGCGACTACGTTGCGTTAGATAGTGTAAAACCGCCTACACCCCCCTTTCATCACATAGATGAGACTGCTCTCCATCTGCAGTTTTAACTTCAGCCTGGGTTATTTGCTTGCAAACTACTCTTCTGCTGCATATGTATTATGTATTTAAGGTAAGTATCCGCTACATATGTATTACATAATACATATGTATTATGTAATACATAAATATTATGTATTTAAGGCAAGTAATTGCTGGGAGGGGTTTCCCTCTGGTTTATCATTTGGGTAATTTTAACAATCAGAATGAAGAGGCCATTAAATGTGATATTTAATTGTTTCTTCTATTGATTTAATGAACAGAAAGGATTTCGCATAACCACCTTGTACACTAAATATCCCTAGAAGGGACAGAAATTACACTAGTCAGAAAAAAGCTTTTAATAAAGTCCCTCCATGACCTCATTCTTCTTTAACAGAAACAAGATCCTAATTGGAAAAACACGAAACGGACACAATCAGATTCGAATCCTCACTTAAGCTAAAATGAGGGTCTTTTTTTTGTTTTATTTTTAAGTACTATCATGTTTTTATCTAATGGGCAATTTTTGGTTGCTATGGGCAACAATTTAATTCATCAAAGTTCTAAGTTTATCGTTTAAGATGTATTTTAATCGGTCATTCAACTCGAGCCATTGGTCACAAGGGGATTATGTTTCGACTGATGGAGGCCTATATACATGTTGGTGGTCGACATTCGAATGTTCTGGTTCACCGTTAACAGAAGCGTATACCAGTAGAACACATTTAAGTAGCGTTTTAATGTTCCTTTTAGACTAACTATGGATGGTGGTACAGGGCCAGGGTACTCACTTTTGTACCATCCCTTCCTATTCCGATTAATTGCTTCCCTTGATAATCCGGTTAACTCAGTACTTTTGATAAAATTGATACCGCGATAAATTCAAATATTAAAACAGTAATGAAATAGTCAGCATCAAACAAGAGACTCATAAAATGAAGGAATCCACTCTTACACTAGACAGCAAAACTGCAGTGTGGTTTCGATGATGCTACATGAATACTCTAACATGAATGTGACACACTAGGTTGTAGCGTATAGCCATGATGAACAACATACTTCATACTTGAGATATGACAAACAATATTCACATTGGCAGCTGCTAACTGAGGTCGACCCTTTACTTGTAGTCAGCATAACGATCGATCTCTATCAAAGACAACAGGCTTCTTTTCAGGCCTCAACAAACAAATGTTTAATGTACTCGCTATTTGGGGACCGTGACTAAAAATATAATCGCGAAAATGCAAAATTCACTCGGCAGTATGATTGCTGTTTAAGTCTCCATAGTACAGATCTACGACATCAATCCTTTCTGTGGACAAAGGTTAGGCACTAAGGCAGATACATGGTGCTACGTAATTGCACATTGGAAAATAATGTTTCTGTGCAGTATGAAATTTAAACTTTTGCCACCAAAAGTAAGAGTTAACAAAGCAAAACATGTCGCAGAATCATAAATAAGCAGCTAGGCCTATTGTAGTGTCTCAAACAATTAAAAATAAAACATCTGCAAAATACCTACGAATATAGCTTAGCTTCTGTTACATTAGGGCTCGTCAAGTACTAGACATGTACTATACAGTAGTTAGGTGTGCGCGAGTCCTAAGCCTATACAGTGCCTCACTGCTACTTTGAACCGCTACTCAGTCCATTAGGGCGACTTCGTACATTTTCCCAATTATTTACCTTGTCTTTTAGCCGCAGATTGGTGCGCGAAAACTATTACTCCATTACACTGCCTAAATGAAAGCGATCTTTATGCAATGAAAATCTAAGGTTGAAAGAGCATCTATCTTCCACTCGCAACCGGTGTTAAGTTAAAATCTTTGCAAAACATTCTAGCAGCAATAACAGCAAACTTGTCTCAAAACTCCTTAAATTGTTGTATGTTTTGCGAATTATTACTGCTGGTATGTAGGAAATGCCTTAAGATATAACTTAGGAGATGTTTGTCCACCTTAAAAGTGTATTGGAATTCTGACACTGACACTTATTGTTAGTAGTCTACTTGCACTGGGATTGCCTGCGCATAACCAAGCCGTCGTGATATCGACGGTTAATATTTTTTTTAATTGGTTAAATTAATATATGCACACAACATATTTATGAATGCCTTTACAACACATTACGTACTTCGTAAGCTCAAAGCGTTTCCTCAAGTAAATGGTTATTTTAGATTTTAGATTATGTTTTCCTCTGTATGCTTGTAAAAGCTCCATGAAGTTTGTGAACAATCTACGCAAATGAATAATTCGCATTGAGAGTGGTCATTGATAAAAATTTAACGTGGCGACAGTTAATTTTCGTAAACGGCACCCAGCCATTCCCCCCAACGTAACTACATCCAAACCTGAAGTTTTTATGTGTCACTGAATCTCGACAATTGCGAATACGACGGAAAACTTCAACAACGGAAGCAAATATATAATACCGATGATTCAGTGATATTGTTCGTTCCAATAGCAACGCTGTATGTACAAAGAGTACATCTTTTTGCACACCATGTATGTAGCGAAGGTGCATGCAGCGAAGCGACACAATGAAGCATTTGGACGTTTGTTCGTGAGTTGTTTTGATTCTATTCTACGGATGCCCATACGCTAAGTTCTATGTTGCCAACATCCTCCTATTCTTATGGGACGTAACGCACATGTTATCTCATAGGTTGGTCGGTGGGAGATACAGTAGATTATTCAAAATGGTTTCCACAATTTGGCTTATGTTGACTCCAAATGACTTTTGACCTCCACAAAAACAATAGAAAACTTTTAACTTCACGTGCCACAACTACAGGTTAAACATGTGATTTTTCCAATGTTCCCTTCTTGAGATATCGTGTTTACAAGGTTTTCACAATTTGACCACTAGTGACCCAAGTGACCCTCGACCTCCACAAAGACAATAGTCTTCTTGTACTTAACGTTTCACAATTACATACCCTGATGACCCCAAATGACCTTTACGTCCCCAGAAAACAATAGGCTTCTTCTACTAAATTTGGTACTCCCTACACACTGAATATGCGCTTGGTCCAAGCTTCCCTTCTTAAGATATCGTGTTTACAAGCAAGGCGTCACACCCACATTCACACACGCACACACACGAACTCATCCGCCTGCATTATTACAAAGGTTACGATTTCATCGAAACCAAAAATACAAATGACTAAACAATAATAAAAACAAGTTGACAAGAGCCCTATAATACTCGAAGTCTTACATTGCGAAATGTTTCCGAAAAAGTTGTGTTTTCAGAAATGATTTACAAACAGTTAATGATGGTGCTGTCCTAATGTCATTTGGAGGTCCATTCAAGAGATCAGGTGCAAAGTAAGCAAAAGATCGTGCACCAAAATTGTCTGGACGAAACTGCTAAACTCCTGCTGCACCTCCACAGGCTGTGGATGTGTCTGATTTCTTCGACATAGCAGTACTCGACATGGCTTCGAAAGTAGTACTTGTTACAGTCCACATAAACACTGCATTGATACTTGTATGTATGTATGTATGTATACGTAATCTTCCCGCAAGCAGGAACTCGCGAAAGAAGCCATGGAGGCTTATAGACTCGCAAGCTGACCGAAGCCAATCTCTCGGCACACATCCATTTAACGTCCATGTCGGGAAGTTGTTATTGAACAACACCCTTGCCAGACGACACACATTGCTGTCGGCGGGAATCGAACCGGGGATCTCATGACTGGGAGACGCCGGCGTTAACCACTAGGCTATACACTCCGCTCGAGTGTATAGCTTGATGACTTGTGGGAAAGCAATATACTTGATATAGTACAATTAACTCAACACTCTAGAGATTGTTTCGAAAACAACATTTTGTCTCCTTGACTCAAGCAACCGACACGAGATTTACTGATTATACTTCACTGTCAAAGTAACTCAAAATTCAGGCACCAATTCATGGAGCAAATCGTGTTAATACTTTAACCCCATTACCCCTAGGATTAATATATACCCCCCCCCCCTCGCCATCCAATCTACCGCTTCTGTGAATACGACTGAGCGGACTAAACTATATAGACGAATATGTAGCCATGTTATGCGGATAGCAAAACATTGTCCAAGTTTTGTATTTTAAAACTAATTATAAATTATACATCTTCCGTGTTTAACCACGGATTTCACATGCGCATGCGTGCAACGAACAATTGACATACCGTGATAAGTATACCGAAAGGAAGATAATATTGTTGAGACACTATTCCACAAATCAAGTATGGGAAAACTGTGGCATCTTTGAATTTGAAACTGTAAAAATAAAGAAGAATAAAATACAACAAATACTGCGTTACGTTAAGTTAACGAATTGGAGCGCGTTCATTGATTACCGCATGCATCACGACCAAAATATGCTCTTATCTCACGGGACGTAAAAATCCTAAAAGCAATGGATGCAGCATTACCATATGTTATTCACGTATTAAACATCGACTTTTCTGTTGTTGAGAGTACCTACAGATATTCACAGGGTGACTTTGACAGATACCCTATCCATCCTCTCCCCCACCCCCCCCCCCGCCCTCCCCACCATAGATATTCACCTTTCAATATATCAACGCTGTCAGTATTATACGTTGTTATAGAGTATGGGTTCCCAATATAGGTGGCCCTTGTGAATTGTTTCAATCCGACCCTCATCAAAACGGCCCACAATGTTGCACCTGAATTTGGAACGGGGACCATTCAAGTTTTCGAGCAGGTTACTGGCCTACCTTGCACATTGCTCAATCTAGTGAGGTTTAGATTCTGTCCACATCCCCAAGCCAATACTTTCTTCTGGCCCTCGTAAACTAACTTTATTTTCAAAGAAAATTACTATGAGTTACTGTGAGAACATGCAACAAAAGTAAACTATTGGCTCTGTAATTGTCAATAATTTCTGAATTCATCATTACTGAATGAAGGAACACCAATATTATGAAATCATAGACGAAGATTTTTGTAGCGTCTAAAGAGGAATTGTCCTTCGCTGGCATTTCTGTTCCCATAAGTGTAATCATCACTACTTCGATTTTATTTCTCTATTTTCAACAGATAACGCCGTTTGTTGCAATTAGTGGGAGTGATGAAGGGGACTCTGTAACGAATTTGGGGCTATACCCTGGTATCGAGGTCGAGATGAGTTTCTTTACGGATTCCGATGCTACAAATACCACGTCTGGTGAGTACTAAGATGTCGTGAAAGTATCTCAACCAATTAGAGACCTTCAGACAATAACGCTCTGCATTGTCGCAAAACAACGCACTTCAAGCAGCCTTTTGCGGTTTTCCAAACCTGCTAAGTACTGTAAGATCTGCAATAGATGGGAGGATGGATAGACAGACGGACAGTCGAAAAGACAGATGGACGGACAGAAAAATCCATGTGTCTCCTTTATGAACAGAAGTACATATGAAATGCAAAAATAGAAATACTTTATAAGTTCTTGTCAACTTTGTATTCCATTTTTCCTTTCGTCTTTTTTTAAGGGTTTTTTTCTCGTATAGAAAGATTGGCAAATTTGATGGGAATATCTTCTGTCTTTAGCCTTGATTTTTGTTTATTTCTATTCTCATGTTTGTCGGTCTGTTTAAAAAGTACCTGTCTGTCTGTCTGTCTGTCTGTCTGTCTGTCTGTCTGTCGATCTCTCCGTTACTCAAGACATGTAATTTTGATACCATTCTGTCTCACCATGCAGAGATACCTGTATGTGGCGATTCATTCGAGGAAGACACGACCATGAAACCGTCAAGTGCACTAGCAAATAACATCACCGTCGACAATACACCGACCACAGCACCAGCAACACAAAAGAAAACAACACAACTAACACCGAACGTTACCACGAACAACAAAAAAGAAACGACAAAAATGATTTCCCGTCGTCCTGGGAAGACAAAAGAGACCCCAAAAACATTTGATCGGAAAGGAAAAGGCATAATGGCGGAAAAGGAGGACCCAGTAACACCAATAGGTATCTTGATAGTTGTCATGGCAACTCTAGTAGTTACCATTTTAGTTATAACCACGTTGGTGGTTGGTGTTCATTATATGCGAGGAATTGCTCCAGAGAGCCCATCTAAATTAGGAGGTACGATGAATGGATCGAAGAGGTCGAATGGAATACCAGTGGAGGAAACCGGAACACCATTGAAGGAACACGTATGACGTAACCCTCACACGACTACTATTAGAGACACTTCCGTGGAAGAGATCGGTGACTTTATATTGCCATTTGTTCACGTAGGGCCTATTTGAAATTACCGAGTGATGGCAAAGTCACATATGAATGATTCAATTGCTGCCAAGGAAACTGTATGCTCTCTGACGTCATGGACTGCGCGCGTTGAAAAACGTGCAATTTAGGCTGAGAGCAAGTGACATGCTGACCATGTTATAAAGAGTTTGTCCGAACAAACATCTGGAAGATGTATGGTCTTTTTGACTACCATGCCATTAAGGTTTACAATACAGAATAACTATTCTTAATGGAATTAAACTGGAGAAGAAAAAGACCTTTACCTTTTTTCAAAACAAGTTGAGTTTCGATTTGGTAAATGCATGTGCAAACTGTACCAGTCAGCTTGATCAGTGAGCCAGAGGGTTCATCAAATTTTGCTATTTAGTTATTATATGAAGATATATATATATACATATATATATATATATATATATATATTACATGGCTACAACCACAGTTTTATTATGATTGTGACGTATGATATATGAAGCAACACCAATATGGTTACACATACATATTCATATGGCCAATGAATGGTGATTATATTGCGGCTACACCAACATAGTGCTGATACGATTATGTGGCTCCATCAATACTGTATATATAAAGCTGCATTATAACGTGCTGTCTATACATATATTGTGACTATACTACCAAAATGTTGTGTACATTGTGGTTACACCTGTCACGTGGTTACACATATCATCATCAAAAATGAGGACTAGACTGTGCCGGGCTACATCAGTATAGAGGTAACATAGATGTATATATATATATATATGAATATATATTGTGGCTACAACAATATTGTGTATGAAACGACAACATGTAATGTATAACACTGAATGGTGGTACAGATACATGTTGTATATGTTTTGTTATAGTTTTAGCCGTCTGTTAGGTTTTCGTTTGTACTCTGAAATAATTGAATCATTCTTCGTTGTACAAGTCGTAATTTCTTTCCTTCTCTTCATTCATTCGTTTCAAGGCTCTATACATACTATCAAGTTTCACCGCTCTATACATACTATCTAGTTTCACGGCCCTATATCTAGTTTCACGGCCCTATATCTAGTTTCACGGCCCTATATCTAGTTTCACGGCCCTATATCTAGTTTCACGGCCTTTTACATACTCTCTAGTTTCATGGCTCTATACATAATATCTAGTTTCACGGCTCTTTACATACTATCTATTTTCACGGCTCTATGTATGCTAACTAGTATAAAATCATAAATATATACTCTATTTTAAACACCTTTCGTTGTCGTGTACACAAACATACACACACACACACACACATATATATATATATATATATACAACAAAATCAAATACCTAAATGATACGTTGAGAAGCACATAGCGAATTGTGTTGGGAGTTTTAAACACCCCTCCCTCATCTCGGGCGTGTTCATGCATGGAACCTTCTCGCAAAAAACACCAAGTTAGGGGGCTTTCGAGGAAGTAAATATAATCACAAAGGCCTAGTTTTATTTCTGATAAGTTAAAGGTTATGAATGGAAGTAATGGAATTTTTGTCTCAAACTTGCGTAATTATATTTTTGCTAACTTCTAATAGTATTGCCAACTGCTTTGATCAAACCTGCTGAATTGTTAAAACAAATGATAGAGTTTTTAATGATAGTTCGAACATCAGTGATAAATCCATAAGGCAAAATATATAAGGGGTTAGATTATTATTATTATTGGGTGCCTTATGTATGACACATGTGATCAATATATATTCATAGCTTGCGTTTTCTTTTTTTTTCTTTCTTTTTTTCTTCTTTTCATTTTAGTGTATTTATTTCGATTCGTGAAGCTCAGTGAAAATTTATAACAAAAATAAGTTTCAAGTGTGATAAAGGTCAAATATGGTATCTTCTTATTGTTTGTATAAATGCCAGACATATCAAGAATGGTTAATTGTGTCATTTACACAATTGTGTCAATTACAATTTCTATGTTGGGTACTGAAACGGTGCATCAAACTATACCAGTATGCCGCAGTAATTATTATAACGGATCTTTAAGATTTTCATCATGTAGAACACTCCTCTGCTAGCTCTGCAAGTTATAAATACCAGCCAAGCTTGGGCTCATTTCTTGCACGTATCTCCCAAAGATCGCATCTGTTGGCCACAAAATGTTGGCATATAGTAAATTTATTCCAAAGAGTTTCAAGTGTATGATTTTGCATGTGTCCGGTACTGTATTCAAACCCGCGATTTGTTATGACATCGACGTTGAACAGATTCATGGTTCATATACTTCCCATGGGTTGCTCAAGAAAGGCAACCATATAACCTATAGGCTGTAGGCCTGGATTTTAGGTAAAATATTTGCGCCAAGCAAGTAACATAGTAAAACAGCTAAATTCAGATATTGCTAGCGCAGACTTAACTTTAACATAGATAACTGATATTCTATCTGCTAGCATGGCGCTGATTTAACAAAACAACCGTAGTATATAATAATAATAATATAATAAATATAATAATTTATCACAATGTTAGATTTATTGCATACAAGGCTACTAAATTAAAAAAACGATTGGGATAAGCAACAAATTTTTGTGGTTATTCAGATTATAACTGAATCATAAATTTGTAATGAGCTCCATATACTGTTAATAGCATTATGACCAATAAAACAACAAATCTTCATATATTGGCTGCATAGTCCTGATCAGAGCGTTTGTAGTTCCAACTCTAGGATGTCAATAGTTTAAGTGATAAGAACAACGATGATAATGCGCCTTATATCTTGAAGATTTATATCAGTGAGTAATAAAATTATTAAATATTTGCGCATAACAATCTCAAAAATTAACACCAATAGCTATAACGTCTTAAAAGTGAAAATAATGCGGTACCCCTTGTCAATTTTGTTTCATTTCATTTCGTTGAAATATAAATGTCGACCAAATTTTGAACTACCTCGCTTAGGAAAGAGGTTTTTGGTCCTCTTGCTCAGCTGTTTTTTAAATTGATATTATATATTGTTTTTCTTTTCCTTTTCAGGTTTTCTTATTTCTAGCCAACGTTTTTCCTCTTTTTGTTACTTGCTCATTTAAATGATAACAATTAATTTTCATTTAATGAATGAGGCAGATTACTAATGTATGCATCACTGTGAATGTAAAAAAACGAACTTAAATTTCACCTTAACTTATACATATATGTATAAAAACATCAACTAATTTTGTCATACTGACACCATGTAAAACACAATAGATAACGAGCATGTATATTAATCTTACTGTGGGTTTGTTTTATTGTAAAGAAAATCCAGGTGCATTACTTTCTATTGAGCAAGTCATTTAACTATTTAAGGTTCTCACAAATTTTGGCATGCTTTCATAGTTTGTTGTTGTTGTTGTTAAGAAACAACAATGTATTTTCCAACAATAACACTAGCAAGTAGAATTGTACTTTCAAGTTGTTCTACCCAACACCTTCACAAATACCAACACCAACTAATTTCCAGAAGCAAAAGCCGTACATTGCGTTTTCTCTTAACTGTGAGCCGTAAAATTATGTGAGCTCTTACAATTTAAAAATTTGAAGGAAATCAATGTTTGAAATTAAAAACTAAACTTCAAAGTAGATGAAATGTTGAATTTGTATTGAAAAGATACCAACATCAATTTCTTACAAACCTTTTAGTTCATTTACAATGATTTCTGCTACCCTGGCCAAGATTCTCAGCTTCCATACGGTAACAGATACAATATATAAATGAATATATCTAATAAATAAATATATATATATATATATATATATATATATATATATATATATATATATATACAGTGTTCGACTTATGGCCAAAAAATTGCATAGCAACAAATTTTGACAATTGCTGTACAATATTTTTGTTGCATAGCAGTTCCCCAATATTGAATAGCAGTTTTGAAATTACCACAAAACTGACCAAATGTTGGGGATCAATGTATTAACTAGAAAATGTTTGTTTATTATTATTATTATTTATACTAGTGTTGCTACGATCATGGGCGTCAGCAGGTTTCAGAAAGTGGGGGGGGGGGGACACTATACTATCTAAGCGGAGCGCCACCATTGGTTGGCGCGTAGCGTACCAGAAAATTTTGGGTACATAAGACCCCCTAGATCGCAGGAGACGGCCTTCCTGAGTCGTTTTTAGTTACATCAGAACCAGATCTGTGAGGAGAAATTTTGTCTCACAAAACTAAATTCCGACAGAAAGTACTGGTAGAAAGATGCCGTTCTGACACCAAGGGAAACGAATTACACAGCGTCCATCTCAAACGAAATATTTTCGGTAGTTTGGTATCATATAATACCCTGCATACAGGCAGAATACTGTCTGTAGGGCCTAAAATATATGATATTACCTTCCTGGTGGGGTCTTCGACTTGTTTTCAAGTTGAAATGCGTCGTTTTCTCTGATTCACAGTGTAGGGCAAGGGGAATTCCATTTCTGGCGAGAAGGGGTGCTTCCACAAAACACTCTAAAACATCGTTCAAACATCGCACAAACTTTTATCAGAGGTCTCGGACGAAGCGGGGAGGGTGAATATCGGAGGAAGGGGGATAAAGGGCCAAGCACTGTTCTAATTTCCAGTGCAATTTATTGATAATGATTCTTAAGTTAGATTCTACTTGAATCAGCTCAGCAATTGTGATAGAAAATCGCGCATATGCATGTGATTTTTTTAATAACTGCTCTGAAAAGTGGGGGGGGGGACAAATGATATGATATCCCCTCCACTTTTGAAAGTGGGGGGGACATGTCCCCCCCGTCCCCCACCTGTTGACGCCCATGGCTACGATAATCGTTTTCAATATCGGTATCGGCCGATATTTGCAATATCGCAGCATATCGGTATCGGTAAAATTTTGCCTAATTGCCGATAACAGCAAACCGATATTGAACTTTTCTTTTGAACAGCAGAGCTACCTGTACTTATTTATACATGCAATGATTTGTTAATCTGCCCAAGACGATCCATTTCTTTAGCGTCAGTTAAACTCAGATTCATTTTCGATTAATATCCATGGAAACCTGACTCTCCGTAACATCTAAAAACACGTCTATGGCGCGCGAATATAACCATTGACCTTCGTGAACCTTGGCCTACACACAGCATTAGTGCAGCATATATACACTGTACTAACCATTCATTTCCTCAAAGGCCTCCGTGAAAACCTTGAACATGATGCATACAGTAACTGCACAGTTCAGCAGTGTTGGAAAACCTTGTTCAATTTCCCGCGAACACACTGCCGATTTCCCGCCGGTGTTCGCCTGCCTAGCACGCGTAACGTGCGAGCATAAAGGCGTGGTGTCCAGGGGCCCATCTTAGGGTTATGGTGGGGTCACGGGGTAGAACCCCTCGTGGGGATCCTTGGGGCGAAAGCCCCCGAAAATTGTTGTCATTTTTTGCGATGTCTGGCGATGAAAAAATTCGCAGTTGAGGATGCAAAATACTGACAACTTTTTTTATTTAAATTGTCACGAAACTGATGAAAATTTTAAAATGACAAGTTAAAGTAGCTGTATTATGTTATAAAATGAAAAGAGATTTAATCTGTCTTTCAATCTTTAAAAAGTGCAACTTACAAAACTTCAATATTATGAAACAAACAACGTTCAGCAAAGCCCCGTTTCTAGACTGCCTAACAATGAATAGCGTGCACTATGCGTACATTTTTACAACTGCAGTGTTTAACCCTTTACCCAACTACTGTACCACGGTACATGTGCTGCGAATTTGCCCAGGTACCTTCCCAACAACTGTGAGCTCATCCCCTGTATAACACCTGTTTGTTAACATTTTTTGGCACGTTGCCAGGGAACCTTTTAGTTACGTGAGATCTGTAACCGCCGAGGTGGTTAGGCTATTTGCTTTACACTTAACTATGGTAGGATATTATTTTTTCAGGTTTTTTTTCGCTATACGGTCAAGTCGATAAGTTGTACATTGAGTATAAACTCAATAAATTATAACTTCTACATTGTGATCGACAGTTCGTAAGTTAAGGTTTGAGTGTTTGCTCCCAAATCTGACTAAGAATTTGTATCGCACAAATCGGCAGAAAGTGCGATGCTGATTTGGAAACGTCTCGCAAGTTTGTCGTTTTGGATCGCATTTTGCGATGCGATACCGGAAAAATCGAACACTGTATATATATATATATATAATATAACAAAAATCCAGGTTTACTCCAAAAGAAAATATTATTAGAGAAAACCAGAGAAATAAGATACGACTCATAATTGACAAATAAGGGAAAAGTTTTAGAAAATATATTGGAATTTTCGGTCGCCCTGCATGGGACCTTCGTCAGCAATACTTGGCAGTCGAATGGAAAGTACAAAATGTAACACAAGGAAAGTATGACGCTAGATAAGTGTAAAATGTTCGGAAACGCCTTCCGTTTGTTACCAGTTACAACTCCCCTCATCAAATCCTTTATGAGCTCTATCAAACATGAATTTGCTGATTTGTAGCAACAACCATGTAAATATCGTTAACAACGTCATTTGTAGCAGCAACCATGTCAATATCGTTAACAACGTGATTTGAAGCAATTGCGCCCTTTATAAAGGTTTTAAAGGTGTGGCCTACATTGGTTGTGATCTACACGTGTACCCGCCCCCCCCCCCGCCAAGAAAATACCGGTTGGTGATTGGTTTGCCGCAGTGGCTTAGCTACGAGGGGCGTGGGGGCGACAGCCCCCCATGAAAGCTTGTCGCCCCCAGTCGCCCCCACTGGGATTTTGGGTGTCGAAAAAAAATTACATGCGCGAAAAATATATCATTGGTCTGAATGGTCTCGAATCTCTATGATGACCACTCATGAACGACCCTTCGACCGCGGACCGGCAGTAGAAATCATCATCTATGCTGAAAAAAACCCTGACATGACATAGCGCATAGGCCGAGAAAACATCTACAGTAGTCGCACTGTACTGAAACGCATGTTAACGACAGTCGAATTATATAATTCCTGCTCTAATAAATACAGGCGCGTAGCCAGGGGGGCGAAGGGGGAGACCGCTCCTCCCCTCCCCCTTTAGCATATTTTTGTGTACGTTTTTATGTTATGTAAATGCTTAGATGCAACTTGCAATGCCTGGGAAGTGCCATTTCCAGCGATCTGGGAGACATTTTCGGCCAAAATTTTCTGGTGCGCTTCGCGGCAACTTATGGTGGCGCTACGCTTAGATAGGTTCCAATGTCGAATCTACGGCTCTGATAATTTGCCTACAGGTTCGCCCCTCCCTTCGAAAATCCCTCTCTATATACGCGCCTGAATAAATACTAATACAAACAGCCAACCAGGAACATGTAACCAGTGGACATTAACTGATCAAACAAGCTAGTGAGCTGTACTATACCCTTATAGAAAGGTGGTTTCCAGGTACTGGAATGCCAAAGAAGATGTTAAAAGGTAAAAAAAATGCTGACATCATACAGGTTTCTCACATCATTGCTCGCGTCATTGCCTCGATACTCTGTTACATTTTCAATCGGGTTTTCACTTCTGGGACGTGCCCTGATGCTCTTAAAACCGCTAAAAAAAAACAAATTTGCAAGACAATACTACAGCTGAGAACTACCGGCCAATTAGTCTATGACCCTAATAATATTTCAGACGCAATCTTTGATGTCAGTTTTACATATAGTTCGGTCATTTCAGTATGTTACTTGCCTGAAAGCCCAGTCAATCTTTTCTTATTTTCCACGCGCAATTTGCAGATTTGTCGAAAAATGTCAATGTCAAACTCACAAAAGATATGTCATGGTATTTCAAAGTAACTTACCAGACTGTTTTTTCTTTCTATTTCACTAAACTATTTGATGACATGTGATCTCAAAATAGAGGATGTTGAGAAAACTTTACAGCAGCTTACAAGGCCTGGGAAGTGTCATTTCCAACGATCTAGGAGGCCTTTTTAGCTAAACAATTTCTGTACGCTGCGCGCCAACTCATAGTGGCGCTCCGCTTAGATAGTAACAAGACGCACTCTCATGAAATGGTCAAGCCCCCCCCCACCCCAGCGCCTCCACTGAAAAAAATCCTGGCTCGCCACTGGTTTGCCCACCCGACCCGTGGATATGGTGAATGTTACTACTGTAGTTCAGCAATATACTTAGAATTCTAATTAGCGAAAGTTCAGGAAAATATATTACGGGATCTGGGATATGGCCAGGATGTGATTGAAAAGTTTCAGCGTGTAGGGGTATCTTTACAATTAACGAAGTTACGTAGGTCTATGCCTAATTTATTAGTCAGTCCAGGCTATGCCTATACTGATATTGACCTTCCTCTCTCTCTCTCTGGAGTGATCAGCGTACAACTTAAAAGTTGTATAGCCCTAAAAGCCCCAAGATTCCTAGAACAAGCAGGTAGGACCAACCATATTTATGTATAATATAGGAATGAAATCACAATAACAATAAAAAGAACACTGCGAGAACATAGTGCTAAAGGCAATATTAAGAGGCAACATTAATAGTGGGAAAACTATGGTTATAAGTAATTGCAAGGCATCGGCTACTCCTTTTAACACGTTAACGTATAGGCTACTATGTACTATTCTACGCCTAGTGTGTACACATATGTGTATCCTCTACTCTAGCCTAGGGCTTAACGGTCTACAGTTAGGGCCTAGCATTATCACTACCAATAGCCTTTCGTATGGACTATCTCTCACATTTTTGTAGAGTCTGGGATTGCGTCACGAATGTTTAAGGACATGAACATTATATGGGGTTAAGACTCTGACCAAAACTTTTTCGTAAAATTAGATTAGCAGGGTCTAGATGCCATCCAAGACAGAGACTTAAACTGATTCTGAAAGAGACAATTTCCAGGGCTGATGTTTACTAGACCTAAAAGAAGATTTGAGAGCGAGATTGTATATGCTAAAGATTTTTTTGCTACAAATCAGGACGTTGTTAACGATATTTATATGGTTGTTGCTAAAATTCAGGATGTAAACGAATTTTGCCCTTTTCGCGTATCATACTTTTTTTCTATCATAATCTTAAAGGATCAACCACATTAGTGGGCGCTACAGATTACTGCAGATTACAGATTACTGCACAAGGCCGTATAGACACACCTCTGTAAATGCTCAAATTTTCCAGTCTATTTTCCAGTGGAAAATGTAAAGCGATGTGTATCCTAGCAACAACATAGCAACAAGCAACGCTTCGTTACACTGTTCGCGTCCCGCATACGTTCGTAAATGAAGAATAGTCATTAGAATTACGATAACTCATGATTCAAGCGTGAGCCTAATTTAGGGGACTGTACTTTGCGTAATAAAATCTCCGTCTCATCGTTACCCCCACCCCCCCCCCCCCACCCCGCTCCCTCATCTCCCAATTTCATTGATCCATTCATTGAGCTAATAAGGTTTAAATAATATACACATTTCAACACCATACATTACACACAATAAGCTACATATATCGAAAGTGCCTTTCCTTCTCAAATTACCATAACTTCTCGACCTTTTGGCCAAGACATGTGTAGCATTATGTTCCCCCTTGTGGGGGAATCGTGATACACGCCTGGCGATGATCGCACAGTAAAAGTCTCGATGCAGGGGGACTGGGGTTGAGAGCGAATCAGTCGTTGTTCAGTTTTTCGTGACCAGGTTCTTTCTTGGGTGACTTTTCTTTACAACAAAAAGTACCATAACTTCTTGCTTATCTATTTGAATACTTTTTTTTCACGTAAGCGATGAGTGTTTGGAGGCATTTGGTCACGTGTAAACAGTACGCAGTATAAATTGCCAACCTGGTACCGTGAAGTATCTATTCCCTTTCCAAGGATGGAGCATCGTCATGGACCTACCGTTACCGTCTCGATCTAAGGGGACTGGGGAAATTGAGAGTGGATCAAGTTGTTTGGTTTAACGTCTCGATCTTTAAGGGGACTGGGGTTCAGTGTGGATCAAGTTGTTTGGTTTACCGTCTCAATCTAAGGGGACTGGGGAAATTGAGAGTGGATCTGGTTGTTTGGTTTACGGTCTCGATCTAAGGGGACTGGGGACATTGAGAGTGGATCAAGTTGTTTGGTTTAACGTCTCAATCTAAGGGGACCGGGGAAATTGAGAGTGGATCAAGTTATTTGGTTTACCGTCTCGATCTAAGGGGACTGGGGACATTGAGAGTGGATCAAGTTATTTGGTTTACCGTCTCGATCTAAGGGGACTGGGGACATTGAGAGTGGATCACGTTGTTTGGTTTACCGTCTCGATCTAAGGGGACTGGGGAAATTGAGAGTGGATCAAGTTGTTTGGTTTACCATCTCGATCTAAGGGGACCGGGAAAATTGCGGGTGGATCAAGTTGTTTTGGTTTACCGTCTCGATCTAAGGGGACTGGGGACATTGAGAGTGGATCTAGTTGTTTGGTTAACGGTCTCGATTTAAGGGAGGGGACCGGGGAAATTGAGAGTGGATCAAGTTGTTTGGTTAACCGTCTCGATCTAAGGGGACTGTGGACATTGAGAGTGAATCAAGTTGTTTGGTTTAACGTCTCGATCTAAGGGGACCGGGGAAATTGAGAGTGGATCAAGTTGTTTGGTTAACCGTCTCGATCTAAAAGGGACTGGGGACATTGAGAGTGAATCAAGTTGTTTGGTTTAACGTCTCGATTTAAGGCGACTGTGGACATTGAGAGTGGGTCAAGTTGTTTGGTTAACCGTCTCGATCTAAAGGGACTGGGGACATTGAGAGTGAATCAAGTTGTTTGGTTTAACGTCTCGATCTAAGGGGACTGGGGACATTGAGAGTGAATCAAGTTGTTTGGTTTAATGTCTCGATCTAAGGGGACTGGGGAAATTGAGAGTGGATCAAGTTGTTTGGTTAACCGTCTCGATCTAAGGGGACTGGGGATATTGAGAGTGGATCAAGTTGTTTGGTTTAATGTCTCGATCTAAGGGGACTGTGGACATTGAGAGTGAATCAAGTTGTTTGGTTAACCGTCTCGATCTAAGGGGACTGGGGACATTGAGAGTGAATCAAGTTGTTTGGTTTAACGTCTCGATCTAAGGGGACTGGGGAAATTGAGAGTGGATCAAGTTGTTTGGTTAACCGTCTCGATCTAAAGGGACTGTGGACATTGAGAGTGAATCAAGTTGTTTGGTTTAACGTCTCGATCTAAGGGGACTGGGGACATTGAGAGTGAATCAAGTTGTTTGGTTTAACGTCTCGATCTAAGGGGACTGTGGACATTGAGAGTGGATCAAGTTGTTTGGTTTAACGTCTCGATTTAGGGGGCTGCGGTTGAGAGTGGATCAAGTTGTTTGGTTTACGGTCTCGATCTAAGGGGACTGGGGTTCAGTGTGGATCAAGTTGTTTGGTTTACCGTCTCCTTCTTAGGGGACTGGGGTTGAGAGTGAATCAAGTTGTTTGGTTTACCGTCTCGATCTAAGGGGAATGGGGTTGAGAGTGAATGAAGTTGTTTGGTTTACCGTCTCGATCTAAGGGGAATGGGGTTGAGAGTGAATCAAGTTGTTTGGTTTAACGTCTCCTTCTTAGGGGACTGGGGTTGAAAGTGAATCAAGATGTTTCGCTTTCCTTCCACGTTTCTTGAAGAGTACTCTAACTTGAACAATCTTCAACGCGCACTTCTCCTCGTTCCTCTCCTCCCCCATCACTTTATTTAAAGCAACTAATTTTAATACAACTTACAGAGAAACCAAATCATAGTTTTGAGAGATTATGCATCATAATCTGTATATTTTACGCTTTGGTCAATAATATAATAACCGCCGTGAAACTGTTATGCACAAGTTTACGCATCAGTGTTCAACTGCGATGCTAGGGACTATACTAATATTAATATATATAAATCATAATATAATATAATAATAACATTTCATGAGGCATTGAAAGAAGATATTTTGAATATTATATTTACTTTAATACATGAGTTACGACGGCCACCTTAAAGTATTATTTTAATAGTGAATATAATAACATCCTGTTTCATCAGGAGTTGACAGGAGTTCAACGGATCAAGTCTCTTAAAAAATTCTTTTCAAAGCTAAAACTGCCAGGACGTGTACAAAAATGCTGGACTGATTATGTTTATCTTTAAAATGAATACTCCTGTGTCTGCACTCGATTGCATACCGTACTTTTTTTTAGGTCAAAACCACTTCCTGGTAGCATTTGCATGTCGAAGATTGAAATTTATAAAATATATTGTGATATTGAAATGTTACGGGACGAGACCCCCAATAGCACTGATTAAATGATATCGCCTATACCAATCTTGCCCTGGGGATTATTAATAATTAGGCTATAGGAACCTACACCTACACTCCAAGTAAACGATTAAAGAGTTCAATTTGATTATCGTTCATTTATTCTCCTCCTCTTCTGTCAAATTAATCTGGAATCCAAATGTGTAAATAGTAAAAACGTTCAGTCAATTAAGATATATTAGAACGTTGTTTAATAAGAAGTCATTTCCTAATTGTGATACACTTCTGATGGTTTGAGTACTAATCCAGATCGACCAAGGTCTGGGCCGTCTACAAAGTAACTCTACCTTGAATCTCCAGGAGACTACTATTATGGGATGGTGATTACAAAGTCGTGATTGGTGGAATTAAACAGACACCCCTAAACTAAGTAGCAACTTGCTTAGAAGAGCTAGTCACAAAACGTTCCGCTATTACAATGGTGTCATAGATTTGTCAATTGGTTCTTGTCATTTCGAATACAGTTTGCAACGTTGTTTTAAGAACATTATAATCCGCAGTGTATACATGACTTTTTAATTATAAAGAACCAGAATATCAACTGGCTAACTGAACCCTTGCCACAATGTGTATGAGAACAGTCAACAGTAACACTGCCAGGCGCGTATCCAGGGGGGCGTTGGGGGCGCGCGCCCCCCGGGTAAGAAAAAGAGGAGAGGGAAAAAAAGAGAAGAAAAAAGGGAAAAAGAGGGGGAAAAAGGAGAGCAAGGAGAGGAAGGAAGGGAAAAGAAAGAGAAAAAGGAGGGAACAGAAGAAAAACGCAAAGACACCGGGAAGAGAAAGAGGAACAGTGACATAATTACAGCGCTGATCCCTATTATATACACAGGGTAGCCAGTGACGGGTCGAGGATTTCGGAAGGGGCGTGCGCCTCAGCCTACCCCTTACACCGACAACTCCGTTTTTGACGTTTCCATTTTTGTCTCTCACTAATGTATAAATATATATATATATATATATATATATATATATATATATATATATATATATATATATATATATATGGACGATATATATATATATATATGGGCGCCTTAAACAATTGTAAAATTGTGCTATGAAACCAACTGTGGCTGGTCTTGAACTCGACCGAGTCGTCGGGGAACATGACGCATTTCGGTATTAGCCCAGGATCATATGCGAACTGCACTAGACATATGTCCTTCGATGCAACACTGTCATCCAGAGATAAAATGTTATACAACGCGAACTGAATGCTAATTGTTACCCCACTCCTAGTACCGTAACTCATACAATGAATCTAAAAATAAAAATACAAAATTCCGCATGCCATTTGAGAACTGAGCACATTTCCTGTAAATATCATGTAGTGGATTCAAAAGTGTATCATTGCCGGCGGGGAGGGGGGGGCGGAAACACACATCACTTCTTGAGATTGTTCCCATCTGCATGAAAACGAGCGTCCCACAACCCTACGCCCACCCCTCTAATCGCTTCCCGATGAGTTACGAAACCAGACCCATCGTATACAAAAGTCTACTTGGATTATTTGTCCCCTGATTTTTTTTCTGCAGATGCCCATGCATTTCCCCAAACTAAATTTCTAAGCCATGAGATCTGAGAGGTTTGGGAGCATCATTGGGTGGGAAGTGTTATTTCCGGTGATCCGGGAGGTATATTTGCCAACAATTTCTTGTACGCTACGCGAGAACCCATGGTCGCGCTCCGCTTAGATAGTATCAGAGAAAGGACACGCGTCCCTACCATTATCCAAGATTGATCTGCGCCCATGCACCAATAAATAAACTGTGTCTCAAATTTCGAAATTTCCCTGACCAACATTCCTAAACATTCTTCCCCCTTCTCGTGCAATTTTGACCTGTCTGTTAGGGGTTCAAGGAGGTTTTTCTGTATTGGCTGTCCATAGATGAAATTTTGTGCAACATTATGGGTATGTTTTGAAGTGAATTTATTTCACGAGAAGTTCGAATTTTCAACTTCTGAACCAATAATGGGCTTAAAACCTTGAAAAGTGGGGCTGACGGGTATTGTGGGCCGCGACGTAGAATCACCTACAAAAGCAATGATCCACAGGAGATGCGATGAGGTTGAACATGATATGTGACTGGTGACAATCTTCAAAAAGGTTATGGATGGAAAAACAAATATTGGGAAAATACTTGGTTTACTCAGGCAAAAGTGAACATCTAGTTGGTCATTTTCAAGCCCGAGATGTGCCATTTCCGGTGATCTGTGGCGGTGACAAAACCAGAAATTTTCTTGTACGCAAGTACATGCAATCTTTACTTTTGCAGTTATAAGTGTTCACTCATTGACCTCTGTTGGCCCCAATGACCTTTGACCACCGCCATTTTCTATGTTAAATATAACATTTATATTGCAATTTCCCACATGAACTCAAGCAACAAATATATTTGTGTGTCAAAATGCTGGAAGCTTCAAAATGTTCACAGAGTGAATGATGTATTATTAATCGGTATCACTCGTTAATTAGTGAAGAGAGAAAATAAACACTGTTTTGATTGAAACACCATCGGTAAACGTCGGTGGGATAGCCTTGATCTGGAGTGAAGTAACGGCTGTGGGGAGAGGTTTGATGCGCTAAATGATGTATAGGCCTAATTTGCTGAAGCTAAAAGTCGCTTTAGCTTGTTCTGGAAGTACAGATTCAACATCACCCTACAAGTTACAGTTCATGCTTCCAAATATTGGAGTAGAGCTGTTTCTCATGTTTTGCACTTCGGATTTAACGAATGCTATACCTTGAAAGATTTCATTCTGAACCGCTGAATGATTCTTTTGTAAACCCTTCTCTTCATCCGAGAGCCTTTCATAGGCACCAGATATATAGGGTGTTCCTCCCCATTTTTTTTTAAAAGATGTTTAAAGCTACACTAACACCATGCATACGGTAATTGTTATTGTTTATATGGGCTACATATATATGTATAGATGTAGTAGAGCCAGTTTCTTTATTTGTTTTCCCTTCCTTCCGCCATTCCCTAGCAAGTCCCCTCTCCTTTTCCAAGCCACTGTTGTTTCCCTTAGGCGCCATATTGTTATGCGTTGAGGTTTGCATACCTATTCAATTCACCACGTGTGCGTTGTGTGTCCGTACAAGAAAAGTTAATTACACACTAAAGTTCGTTACAGTGTGTGTTCCGTAGGCTATTCGTACCGAGTATCACAGATGTTTTGAAATTGAGGGGGCTATTGTAGTATGGCTGAGATGCTGAAGGGAACATGGGCGCTAGGGCGGGAACGAACTTTCGGAACACCCTATAGATCTCTCTCTATTCCATGGATGTCTCACAGGTTATATGCTTTTTGGTCACTTCTTGTGTGTTTAATCGCTGTCATCCAGTCTGTAACTTCTTCCGTAACTTTCTTCAATGGATCGTTGTCTTGGCATTTCATGTTTTCTATTTTTTTTCATCATTTTTTCCCTATCAGAATTCAATCTTTCAATACACTGATGATACTCTTCTTCCACATTTTTTTAGCATCACTGACATACTTATCAACAGTTTCTCTCGACTTAGTGACTTCATCAGCCACTTTACCAAGCGAATTTACTTTATCTTTGCTGTCACTCACAGCAGACTGTAAATTTTGATTGACGGTGTCAGTTTTTTCTCTGCTTCGAGACACTCGTGGCCATGATGACTAACGATAGCACAACCTCGACAAACCAGCTTACCACAAGGTTCGCAATACAATCTTAGCGTCTCCTTTCGATATTCACTACATCGCGGTGATTGATTTGAAAGTATACGTTCATTGGAACCTTCTCTATCGGGATTACCGAATGGTCACCGGTATCAGGTATTTTGTCGTGAAACTTCTTATAGATCAAGCAAATGTGAAACTTGCTGTCGAGGCAAACTTTAATTCCATGACTACCCTCGCAGAAATGACTGGTTGATGAGGCTGATTCTGTTGTTTTCTCGAGGTTAATGAGATTAACCAATAGGAAATTCTTCGGCAGACCTTGTATATACACCAATCACAGGTAGAGTATCGGTTCTGCGACATATTGGGCATGAAAACGGCTGATACTGTACACTTTTTTTGACCATTTACAAACAACGCAGGCAGAAGCTATGGATACATGGCAACATCCGGGGATTTTTGTAACTTTCCATAAATATTGCGCTTGCAGGAAATTGTCGTGCAGATCCTGTGCAATGTTGTAATCTGCCATATTTTAGTGAAAAGAGACAATGGAAATAATTATAGGTTTATGAAAAAAGGTTATAAAACGTATCGGCAAATCGTGAGCATAATTCATGTACTACTGAAAACTTTCATGATTTGCTGCACTAATGCTCTGAACAGACTTACACTTGATCTCATTTATGTGCTGTTTATATGTGAGAGTAAGCTCTACATTTTGTCATTTATTTATATATTCATTATAAGATGTTAAACTGACCAGGTTTATTTTATTTGATTAGATGATATAAATGGGCGTCGATATCCCAACTCAATCTTGCCAGCATTTTCCACGTTATCGGTGGATCTGTTGCATTTGCATTTTGGGTATCAAGAAAACGTACAGAATATAACTGTTCGCAGTAGATAGGGTATATGATGACGAGGAAAGGATTGCTTGTATAGAACAGGGAAGAGTTACAACAATTGTCACGGTATCACTTGGATCCTGCTAGACACACCACAGATATATATATGTATTGTATTGTATTTTAGATCCTCCTGCAAGCAGGAACTCGCGGAGAAGCCATCATTGGCTTATCAAAGCCGCAAGCTGACCGAAGTCAGTCTCTTACAACGTCTTCTAACGTACATGATTATGAATTGTCAATTGTCAACAACTCTGTAACTGGACGACATACATTAATCTTGGAGTGCTTCGAACTCGGGACCTTGCGATCAAATGGCACCGGCGTTAACCACTGAGCTAACACTCAACATATATTCAACCAAACATAGTGAATACACCCAATCAATTTCCGGTATATAATACTCAGATATTTACGAATATCTCTGTCTTTCAATGTATCGGGAAATAAAAGAAATGGTTGAACTTGAAAACGAATGACGTTTACACATTCTTAAAATGTATCTACATAGCTTACCTCGTGTGTTGGTTTGTCCTAACCGAGACTTCCTTAAATGATATTTAAAATGGCGACAAATCTTGATCATTCACGTACACATCCAGAAGGGCATGTATAAAAACGAACTACAACTAATACATGCATGCATTGTATTCATAATAAATTATTATCTTTAATTATATCTAATATTTATCTTTACACTATGAACCGACTTTAATGGACCTTTGAATATCATTTATATAGCAATATCAAGGACAAATATTCTTTGTATAAAGATAAGTAAATACAGAAATGTTGGAAACGTTATATTCGAAAGACCTCATGGATATCAATGTCCCTACGAGTATACGCTTTGCAATAAATAGGTCTCTTTAAATCAGATCTTGTGGTCTACTGCTATATGTTATGTCGCATTCCGCCGAGCTTTCTATACCTGGCTAAATGTCTTCGAAGAATGCTGAGTCTCAAAGGCAGTATTTCCTTTTAACCATTCTTTCATTCATCTACAGCCGTATATGTGAACACATTTGGAAGCTTATATATACTTGTGCGTTTTATCGAGCGAAGTGCAAAACTCTTGAACATGACTTCATATGACCCATACTTCAATTGCTATGATATGACCTCAGTTGAAGTTGACCTACCGTATCAAAACCAACACAGTTCTATGTGAGAAAATATCTATTGTATATACTCTTTCTGCGAAAGTTTGCATAATGTATGTCTTTTAAATTGGATTATTCGCATCACAAATTCCCCAAATGTACACTTGTGTATATTAACTGTGATTAATCCGCACATAAAGTACGAGAGTTAATTAAAATGTCTTGTGAGATATCACGTTACAAATACAAGCGAACATAACATCTCAACTTAGCAAAGGAGTACTTTGAGAGGGAACGAAACCGCTTGTAAATAGTGCTTAAATGTATCTGAAACACGACCGTATCACGGATCCCATATTGTGGTTGCAGCTGGCCTTGTGAGTGGACGCTGTACAGCTGTGCGCAGACCTGTGCCTGTCAACAACCTTCTTTCAACGTGACATTCCACGTGATTGTGCAAGGAATTGCATGATACGTGACAGGTGTGGATGTCCTTTAATATTCGCTGCACGTAAAAGAAATATTAAAAATGGCCAAAACAACGCAAAATATCAATTTCGTGACATTTTATTACCCAAATTATCAAAGGGTTTTCACGTTTATAAGAGTTGCAATTACCATACAAATTATCACATAATGACGGTTTGAACCCTAAAGTATGATTTAGGGTAACTTCCTGTGACAGTTCTCATGAATGTTAGTGAAACGTTCCGTAACGAACATGACCAATTCTTATATTTTTAACATAAAAGATATGCCAGGTATGATGTACGTTACTGACATATACTTCATTGCATTGATCCTTGCTTCGTCCTTCCCAGTCTTTATTACCTACAAATTCATGTTCTCTCATACATGCATCCATCAGTGCTCTTACAATGTTTACATGTTCAGTACATGCATCTGATGGTAGCATGCACCAAGGAGGTACAGTCAGTGACTCAGCCATGGGGACGGAGACCTAGCCCCACCCAATACCTGTCAACCCTCCCTTAAAATGTAAGTCTTGTATAAGTCAATTTAGATCCCCAACCGCAACCGCAAAAACATCTATTGCATCAGCCAAGAGTTAATGCACGGCTGATAGACGTTTAGTTGGAAATACTTGCCATACTTTAGAAGCCGATGTGTCTTAGTTGGTGAGTCGTTTAGCATTTTAATTCAACTGAGCAGTTTAGTGGGATACTTCAAGGAAGGATTTAAGGACATCCCCAACCCCCACCCCTTGACCCTAATTGCTAGAAAGCTCTCACAGATCTTGACATTTCTAAAAATTGTTGTTGTCATAACGCGTAACAAGGCAGACGCTCAATAAACGTTGATACCATCACGTGATACTTCATTTCGGTTCACTTTCCAATCCTTCTTATTTGGCACAAATTCTGATATGCTTGCAGTCCTCCATAGTATATAGTTCCTCTCCTCTTATCAGCTGATAGACGTATGCAGTTACAGAAGAAGAAGAGCAATACTTTAAAGCCTTATTAAGTAGAAACGAACAAACCGATCGCTAATTTTATAATCAATGTTGGGTACTGTTGTACGGTAAAAAAATCCAAACTCTCATGAAAAAGTACTTTTCTCAAAAAATGTTGGCTCTTTCGCAGAGATCGAGCGAAATGAAAAATTCAAAGGTGTCCCGTTCTTTGTTATTGTTTTGGTCGAGATGAAAGCATTCGTCCCATTAATGTTTCCATCTCGACCAAAAACAGTGACAAGAGCGGGACATCTTTGTTTGGGTTTGAATTTTTTCATTCGTTAGATCTCGGCGAATAGGCGAAACTTTTTGACAACATATGTATGTCATATGTGTATTTATTGATAACATTATAGTTTGTTTTGACTCACGAGATGGAATGCTTCATGAAACTTTTAAGAGGCAAAATTTCAATGTTCGAAGTCGCGGAAAAGACTCAACAAATTTAGTGAAGGTATACCAGGTCTCATCGATGTACTAAATATGGTCTATTATAAAATCACAGACTCAGTCTTTGCAACTTTGCACGGGACAGGTTAACATAGTTACTCGTCGTCATACCAGTGTTGACAAATTACTATCTGTAATATTTAAATCTTTCTCGACATGATTGCAAAAGCCGAATCTTCCATCGATGTGGCTTATGTCAAATTTAGGTTTATAAATTCTGGACACCAATGTCTTTTCCCTCCGCCAAAGTATCACACTATGGCAAAAACTAAGGAAGATCATAAGGACCCCTAAACACAGGAGACCAGATGACAGAGATGCTGCTATCAAACGAAACTCCATCAGCAGGTAAGAACACAAAGCTGAAAACAGGAGGGAAAATGAGAGAGGAAAACGGTTGGATGACAGATTATAATAGCAGAGAATTCTTTGTAACATAGGATTCATGTCAATGTTCTAGATGTTTGTTTTTTCGGTCTTTTTTGTACAAAGTTGCATATCACGTGATGGAGAGAGTGTGTGTGTGTGACGTATATGGTAGGTGATACGGGTAATAATTGCTGATTTAATGTCCGTACGAATTAAAATTATTACCGGTATTAATTCTATTTAATACCGGCATTAATTCTCAGCCAATCACCACGCAGCTTCATATGCCGGTCTTAAACAAATTAAAAAACAGTACTAATTGTAATATATGCGGACATAAAAAGCATTTATGTCCCACATACATTATGTGCCAGCAATTAATACCTTTTATCCCAGTATCAAAAACATGAAAATGCATATATACTGACGTTAATGGAATATATACCGGTATTTAATAGTTTTAATACCGGCATTAAATAGACCATCATATTAGCGAATTGTGATGCTGTTATATACCGGTATTAATTCTATTTAATACCGGCATATACAGCTGCGTGGTGCTTGGCTGAGAATTAATGCCGGTATTAAATAGAATTAATACCGGTAATAATTTTAATTCGTTCGGACATTAAATCAGCAATTATTTCCCGTATAGCCTACCATAGCACGTGATCACACTAAGGCTCTAAACATACATAGATCTAATAACAAAATAGACCTATAGAGTATCGAGAACCTGAAATTGTTTCATATTTTGTGATTATTATCTCGTGATCGTTATCTTCATTATCTAAAAAAATGTGCTTTGTAGAGTATTGTTAATGGTGGCAGATCATCATGTGTTAGTTTTATGACGTCGTTGATATTTAACGTTTGTAATGTTCGATAAGATAGGTAAAACAGACCACCACAATACAAATCACAATGTACTTTCAAAGAGCCTGCATACCACGGCTAAACAAAGTAAATCAAGTTTGGTCAAACGTTTTGCATAAAAGTTAAACTACCATTTTAAAGATAAAATGCATATTTCAAAGAGTTGATCAGTAATTAAGCACATAATCCATTATCTTACTTTCCCCTTTTGCTCTCTACAAGATTACATAGCTGTGGCCCCAAGCAAACTTATAACAATAGTTCTTGTTCACCTCATATTTTCACTGCTCACCTCATTTGTCATTACATGAAACGAATATTGACTATGGTTAGGCTAATGGACAACATTGCTGTGGGCTCTCATGTTCACGAATAACATACAAAATAGTTTATCCAAAGCAACTCAAAAAGCGGCTGGACAATGTTGAGGCCTTGACGTCACCGTTTTTATTATTTCATGAGAACTGAATATACCCACCTATGATAAAGATTGGTACGCTGACAGCGAATGAACTAATGGCGAAGAACCTCAGACCCGCCGTCGATTTTAAATATTTAGTTGTCCTGTTATAACAGAAAAAATGAAATTATATGAAAGTTAATAGATATAGAAACGTCAAATATATAATAACTTTCATTCAGCGTTCAGGAAACATAATTGACAAAAATCACAAGACACACCACCTTTCTAAACATGCCTATGTAATAAATATTTAGTTGTAAAATATAAGCAGAGAACGCAGGTAAATAAGTAGGCTACCTTACACCGTCGTTTCCTATTAATTTGTCCTACTGTATGTCTGCATTTCTGGGACCCTGACCGAATTATCTGCATGCTACAGGGCACTGTATTTATCAAATTTGATTACTACGTTTTTCATGCATTTTTTGGTGAGAAACGTATCATCAGTTTGAATCCATTGTTAGCTTAATTGCAACCTTAAAAAAATTACCAGAGGCGTATAGCATTGGGCGGTTCGCGCTTTCATTGAACCTGGGCCCATTAATGTCCAGGCGGACCCCAAGAGATGGTTCAGAAATTTTTAGTCAACGGATCACAACTACCAGTTATATTTTTGCATGAATAATTGAATGAGTACCAACATGCCTATACTCCATTGCATGTTTCAATGTTCTGCTATTTCTAGTTGAAAAATAAACTTCAGTCCCGTTCGGTGTCAGATCAGTGCCTTTTCTCTAATGTTACATGATTAACTTGGCAGTTAAGTTGAAGTAAGGGTGAAGGGCCGAACCTTTTTTTTATTTTTTTATAACAGCCTCTCTCTACTTTGCACATTTAGGGATTCTTCAAACGACAGAGATGTGTGATTTGATTCTGTTAACTTGATGTACCTGGGAGCTAACAGGAAACAGGCGGATTCAACCATCGTGATAAAAATACATATACATGAATATGTTCTTTCACTGCCAAAACAAATGTTACCAAATTGAAATGTTAATAAAAGGCTTCCCCATGCCTTTAGTCCACCACTGATTAGTAAGCTTATGTTTTCATGGATTATAATTGTTCGAAAGTCATTTGAAAGGTATATAAGAGTATGCACCATTTGACGAGAAAGTATCGAAAAGAGGGAAAATCGTATAATACATCACTGATTAAGTGATGACTGTATATATCACTGTTGTATAGAATAACGAAAACCGTCGTTATGCATTTGAGTGTTGGATATTCCAGTCATCCAACACAGGAAGTTGTATTTAGACTCTCTTGAGGTCACTGGTTCGCCAATCCCATTTTATAGTTACAAAAAAAGGCTTTAGATTTTTGAAATAATGAATACGTTTGCGTGTTGGCAGTGGCGTAGCCAGGATTTTTTCAGTGGGGGCGCTTGGGGGGCTTGGCCATTTCCTGGGAGGGCGTCTTGTTACTATCTAAGCGAAGCGCCACTATGAGTTGGCGCGCAGCGTACCGAAAATTTTTAGCTAAAAAGGCCTCCTAGATCGTTGGAAATGACACTTCCCAGGCCTTGTAAGCTGCTCTAAAGTTTTCTCAACATCCTTTTTTTTTGAGATCCCATGTCTTGATATGGTCATCAAATAGTTAAGTGAAATAGAAAAAAACACAGTCTGGTAAGTTACTTTGAAATATCATGACATATCTTTTGTCAGTTTGACACCGGCATTGGCATTTTTCAACAAATCTGCAAATTGCGCGTGGAAAATAAGGAAAGATTGACTGGGCTTTCAGCCAAGAAACATACTGAAATGACCGAACTATGTCAAACTGACATCTATGTCAAACTGACATCAAAGATTGCGTCTGAAATATTATTAGGGTGATAGACTGATTGGCCGGTAGTTCTCAGCGATAGTATTGTCTCCTTTCTGGAAAATTTGTTTTTTTTTAGCGGTTTTAAGAGCATCAGGATACGTCCTAGAAGTGAAAACCCGGCCTATGCGCTATGTTTCATCAGGTTTTTCAGCAACTATAGACGGCGACGTAACCAGGAATTTGAAAGGGGGAGCACACTTTGAGATTTTTTGAACAATTGAAGGTCCTTAGATACGATCTGGTGCAATGTTTTGCCAGTTTCATCATTATCATGTGATATCATGTTATCAGCAGATTTTGTTTTCTGTTTGAATTCTTTTACATGCTCTTTTACATCATATGTCAGAGAGACAAACATACGTAGTTCTCTTTTCAATTTTTCCAGTTGGATGATTCTTGTTTATTGTCCGATGTCTGGACTTTTTAATACATTTGACGAACTTCACTGATGGACAATATAAACTTTCATATTTTGTAAGACAGCCAGATGTGCAGTGGCCTAAAAACAAATATCGTTATCGCAGTGTATTAGCAGTGTAATAAATACTTATAGGAAGTGCGTATCACGTACGATTGCTAGCTTAGCTTCATAACATGCTGTTCGTGCAACAACTTAGGGCGAATCACAGGAAAGGATGAGAACGAACGTTGTCGACGTTGTTGTGCATACGGTTCGCGACACTCCATCGAGTGCAGTTAGCTAGGCAATATGTATTTTATTACGCAGTGGCCAACTGTAGGCTTGTAATAGGCTTTAGGCTAGATTTAGCTAGTTGCATCTGCCAAACTAAGTAATTAGCTGCATCAGTAGGCTTGAATGTTACTACGAATATATTCGAGTAAACGGAGCTGAGGAGTATTCAAGATCAAAAGAGTACTGAAAAAATACCATGCTATAAAAACAACAGTTTTTAACATTTTTTCGACATTGAAAGGGGGAGCACTCGCTCCCCCTGGCTACGTCCCTGACTATGGCCTACTGCCGGTCCGCGGTCGAAGGGTCGTTCATGGGTGGTATTCATGGAGATTCGAGACCATTCAGACCAATGATATATTTTTCGCACATGTATTTTTTTTCGACACCCAAAATCCCAGTGGGGGACGACTGGGGGCGACAAGCTTTCATGGGGGCTGTCGCCCCCACGCCCCCCCCCCTTGCCTACGCCACTGCGTGTTGGGCGGGAGGGGTATGTAATAAACACAATCAGCCATATTAACGGTCATTAGTAGCCTCTGTTGCTCCCAGGTATGTTATTGATGCTAAAAAAATGTGTTTTACAAACACACTCGAAACATATTATATCCCATATGTAACTAAGACTGACAGGTTAACTGAATAACTAAGAAGGACACATCCTCCTGAAACAAGTGGTAGCCTACTTTCAGGGATCCCGACAGGCGGACGGGTGGGAAAGAGTTAAATTATTTGGACCATGCGCGCACCCCACCCCACTGCCAATAGCCTCACCTGCACCACCAACCCCCTCACCCCTCACCCCACCGCCAACCCCCTTACCCAACCGCCAACCCCTCCCCCCGAGAAAAGACCCCGCCCCTACCCACCCATCCCCCTGCCTTTCAGTTGAAAACAAGTTAACCTTTCTTTTCACGCGTTTCAGGAGGACATACCTATTTACAACCTTATTAGGTTTAGTACGTCTTGATACTCACCGGTCTTCGCCTTGAGGTAGTTTCATCATTTTAGTGGCGAAGTAACACTGGCTGATGCACACAATGACGCAATGAAGATTAAGCATAACACAGAAGCTTGATAACACAGTACCTGTATCCAAGAGACTATTGTACCAAATTGTCCCGCCCCATCCTGTACCGTTTAAATCCATCATGTCCTCACTCTGTTTAAAATCGAGTCGTATTATCAAAACGACTGATAAGATGGTCATCGCCGTGGCAACCAAGCTTATCACGCTTAGTGTGTTTATAGTCTTCTCGAATGCAACCTCCTTGTCAGAGGAAGAAGATATCGCAGAGAACGGACGATGCTGAACCTCCAACGCGTCTTCAAAGACAGAGGATTTTGTGCTTATGAATCCTGGCGAGCCAATCTCGTGAAAATTGTTATTTGTACTGTTCACTGGATCCATGTTGGTTAGGCCCAGTGGACTACAATATGCAAATACCACATTGGCCTATATCACATATATACAATGTAGGCCTACGTATATATAAGCCTGACCTGCACTTTGAACATCGTACAGTAACTTGAAGCCAGCGAATTTGAATGGTGTGTATAAAGCCGAGATGTGACACTGCCTAAGGTGATGGGATTCTGTACTGCGAAATTGACTCCCGCAGTGCTGGTCTGTCGAGATTAATATTCCACGTATTCGTTTTATTTTTAAAGACCAGACTGGTAGCTTGTTCAAGGAGAAAGTGCATAATATAGGCTACCATCAGATACCTTGTAAATGATATTGTCGCATTGTCTTCAAAGTCACCAGTTTTCGCGGAATTTTCTTTAGTAACTTGCAGAAAGCCTTCATGGACTTCTCTCTTCTTTTCCCCTCTGTAATCCAAGTTAATGTATAACTTTTTCAATTAATCAATAAAACGGTGGTGAAATCTACAAAAACACATAACGAGCCGGACACAGACGTCTACCCCATCAAACTTACGATTAAAAGTTTCGCTATCTCGCAACTTATATAAATGAGAATATTGATATGATTCGCTATATGTGAGAACGTCGATGCAGGGAGGTTGTTATGGAACAACTCACTGGTCGATGTCAGGGTAGCACTGGATATGGCCCATGTAACGTCAGTCATCAACCTATATATATCAAAGTTTGACGGTGTCAGAGATGCATCAGCGCGAGACAGCTGTCCTATCCATCCATATATTTCTCTGTTACATTTCGATGTAATTCTCCCTGAGATTCTGCAACAATAACAAATGTCAATATTTTTTGTTAGGAATTATTCATGGAAGTGTACTACTACTTTACTTCCATGCACGCACGATTGGTTCTTCAAAGTTGATAACAACCTTTGAAAATGCATTCATCCAGTCGATTATATACGATGCCGAAATTTTACAACGTCCTAGTTTAAGCATTAATTACCAGCTAGACAGACATCCCCATGGCAACGTGACCGCTCATCATCTCTAAAGTTTCTGATTTCAAGATCAACTTCATTCAGCGGTCAAGGATATTGTTGTTCGAGCGAGCGTCTATTTTACCCTCCTACAGGTCATTCAAATGCCTTCGTAGTTGTCGTGTATATCGCACGAAAGCTATATTAAAAAGAAGTTCAGTTAGAACAACATTATAGGTTGTTGTCTAGCCTCGCAGGCTACAGACTCCCACGACAGCAGTCCCAACAACACACAAAGCATGGTTCTCTGATAAAAAGAGAAATTTTGACTGCGGCCTGCATATGCAACATATGTTCCCAATTGGATCCCCCAATGGGAAACGTTATTTTTGCAAAATCAGAAACGAAATCTTCGGTATGTTCTTGAGCAGTACGGTGAAATAGGTGACATAGTCATGTGGTAAATGTGTATTACATATATGTGTATTAATTGAGAGAAGAAGCTAACCGAGGCTAGTGCATGCATGGTGTGACGTACAATGTGGTCACGTGCCGGGTCAAATGCTTATTGTCGTGTCTGCAGTTACTTTAACGTAAATAAATAAAATAAAATCTGGGTAAACACTTTGGCATTGATGCCGGTGCGAAGACGGTGAATTCGTGACAAAATGCACGAGCAAGCACAATCAATTCATGTTGACTCGTATAAACGGAGAGGACATATTACAACAACGCCCATTTATATGGAACGCCGTAATTAAAATTAACCATGCTCCAATGTGTATATATCTCATCGTCTATGATATGTATACCCGGGCCTGTAGTAATTTATCTGTCATCATTATATGTATATGGTATGCAAATTGTACCACAATCTTAGCTAAGTCGTTAACTGAATACAAAAACATTTGCTCGGGAAAAGTTAATGATCTTGTTTTGCAATCGAACGACATCGTTGGAAACCATCATCATAATTTTTCACTTCAAGAACTTTTTCTCAGGATCGAGGCTGGTATACATTTATCAGTTTGTAGACAAGGGAATTTAATTTAATTAAGTAAACAAACAAAAAGTAAACAAGTTTTATATGAAAAAGGGTCGTTTGGAAGATAGAAAACTAACCATGCAAGTAATTCGTTTCTCTTTTAATGCACCCAATGGGGCTGAAACGATTCTGAATTCTCTTCTTTTTTTAATATATATATAGTTTTTTGCATTTAAATTGGCTCACTGCTTAAAGAATTACCGTTGCTGTTTGACTTTAATATTCATAGCTCCGTTGAGTGAGAACAACATCCCAGAAAGCGCTATCAATAGGCTATAAATTATACTATCCCCATGTAAATGAACAGCGCGTACATACAGAGAAGACAAAATATATGCCGTAGATCTTTACGATACAGTACAGTAAATATACGACATAGAATAACAAATAATTTGACAATCTGACCTTGTTGGATTACTTATAACGATAACAACTGTAATTACCAGCATGGAGTATATTCATAACTAAAAGACGCCATCAATAACACTCGCCTGTAATCTTTTATGCAAATTAAGTCAGACCTAAGTCAGAATTTTACACACGTGTGGCTTAAAGATATACTTTTGAGAACCTTGTTCAACATATCGTCATACGTTGTCATGGATACGATGCAAATGTCAACTATATTTAACAGACTATCATTTCTTAAATGTATTAGAAATGAAACGAATTTCAGATTCATCAAACGAGTAAAACAAGACTAAGATAACACGATCTGATCGGATCATTTTCGACTAAGTTACAAGACAAATATATTATAAAACTCTCGTCTACTTGTAACCATGAATCAAACTATATAGGAAAAATGATGTTATTACAGCGAGCATAACATCTTACACACGCATTCCTCCCGGAAGATATATTAGTGCAAACAAGTGTGATTATTTATAAAAAATATATATACTGCACCTCTGGGAAATCTTCTCGGAGCACTTAATTGTTTTCCTGCAGGGGTGTAGTGATGTTTTAGCGGTTCCAGATTAATACCGACTTGATATAGAAAGACAACATTTATATGTATCCTATATCCGATCAAATTTGAATTTTGTTTATCTTTTCACTGTGACTAAAAGTCTGAGATCTATACGTCGAAACCGAAAAAGTGGATCCAGTTAATACTGCATTTCATCGCATGATCTGTTTGTAGGTCTTCCATTATATTTGATTCCGTATAAACTGACGCCTTGAGTCGATGGAGTACGTACAATTAATGCCATCGGTGCATGCACTAATCTGTGTCATTCACTGGACCAAGTGTGTAAGACCAGTGACCTGCCCTTAAGCTGTGTCTGTCCAGCCTAAAATCGAATTGAGTATTCATAACTTCACCAATATCCATTTATACAAACTTGAATTGATGCTGTTGTTATAATCTCACCCTTTGATTTAAAAGAAACAGTTCCAATCTGATTGGAAATAAGCCTCTTAACTATACTTATTGTTGAATCGCTATAGTTACGATAACAAGATTAGCCTTATGCCATTGGTATAAGATAACAAGGGGGATCAAGGACGTTTGGACCGACTCCAATATAGGGGATCATGGGGTCCTCGTCCAGAAAATAAGAAAATATAAGGCGTCAAATTGTACATTGTGAGGCGTATTTACAGACTATAAATTATGGGCCCATACCCCCTCCCCTTCCTTTCCTTATACCCCAATCTGCGCTTGGGGACTGAGAATATTGTAAAAGTAGGTCCACACGGTGACAGCTATCAATTGTATGTACATGAACACCAGGGTACAGCTTCGTGTATTCAAATATGTATAGGGCCTATGCAAAGAGCTATAAAAGTAGACTTCGCTGGATCCTATTTCGCAATATTCTGGTAGGGGTAGTCCTACGCCTTTGGAAATCCTCTCTAGATACACTGGCTGGTTATGTCATAGCGTAAATGTCCCCCTTTCAGATAGAAAAACTAGCTTTTTTTTAAACTGACGGTTACTAGGGTCAGCGTGGAATTGAAGGCTACGACGGAGTTGGAAAAATGCTTTAGAATGAATAATTTTGACAAAAATCTTTCTATAAGAAACTACGGTATGGTCCCAATCGAACTGACATTCTTACCATCTTTTAGGCTGTTCCCAATATCTTTTTCGAGTCAGTTTTGAAATGGTAGAATCTTCACTTTTTATCTAAATAGTTTTTCATTATTGTTGTTATTTGTGTATAGTTGCAGTCGCCAAAGCACTCAATGTAATTCATGACAATTTAAAGGTTAACATGAATATATTATATACCGAATCTAAGACGAAATTTGACGAAACGAGATCATTTTCGACACGCAAGGCAAATTTATATTCCACTTGTCGTAAAGATATCACTGAGTCTCATGTTTTGCTTGTAACTAGCCTCTATTAACCTGCAGACACGCGGGTCAATTCACGGAATGTGCGGTTAACCGATGTCGATCGATCTATATAAATAACTATAGGATGGAAAACCGACAATATTTTTGCTCTTTTAGTTTACATTTTACATACTCAGACGATACTCCAATTATAGTCCTTAGCTCATCAGTATACTACCTTACCATATACCTCAATTCTTTGTTTATAATTCTACGTATTCTTACACACCGAGGTTTTATCCTGTACGCTTATCCACTTCGCACACTACAAAATATGACCTATATAATCTACAAACAAGTTCAAACATACATACTAAACTTAGTCCACTCCGGCTGTTCTTTTAGTTGGTTTTCGTTATATTCTCTCTGGTTTGTCTTGATTTGTTGTAAGATTCTTCATCAATCGCTGCCAATGTGCCTATACTTCTCTTGACACTATAAACAAGATGCTTAAGGCCTTGTTGGAAATATCGATACTCTTTTCGACGCATTCCTTAAATGAAAGTTGTCAACGATTCGAAAGTTGAAATGTAAATATTTGACATCAAGACTTTCTTAGGCTGCATATTGGACAATGATTATGGTCATAGCCTATGTGCATACCACTATAGGCTATATATTGAACAAAACGTATGATGTATATAACGGTCTTTGTGTTTGCAGAACCTTTTGACAGGGACACAATAGGCCAGTTTTAAGTGTCCTGTATAGTCTGAATAACTTCACTCTCGCCTCCTGGTGGATTTCTATTGTTCAGGTTCCCTAGGGATTATAGCGCATACAGCGTGGAAGGCGATATGATAACTACAATTCGTTTATATTCACACAATACAGTGTTGGGGCAACGAAGAGCATAAATATTTAACCTTGGGTGTAACACAGAGCGTGAAAGGAGCTTTTTTCCCTTATGTTTCCAATTGCTAAGAATTGAAGATTCTTCAAAAGTGCGAATTTCAACACTTCACAGTGCACCTAACATCAGTGTAACTTGTACAAGTTTTGTATTTTTATACTTGTCACTGACAAGTTGAGTCTTTTTTTCTTTTCTTTTAGTTTTCTCGGTTTTCTATTATATATGTATGAATGCGTGAGTGTATGTATGTGTGTATGTGTATTTATGTATGTATGTATACAGTGGCAAATTATTGTGTAGTAGTCAATATATAATACAAACACGGCGTGTAGGCAAGAAACAATGTTTGTGAATATTGTCAAACCGTACAAACGGCCGGTTTATGTGTGTGTTTTGTAGAGAGTTTTGCTGTTATGAGCCTCCTAGGCCTTGTTCACACTCAGGGACGTAGCTAAGGCCTGATGATTGGGGGGGGGGGGGGGTTGGGTGTATTGGCTGAAATTCCAACTGGATGGGTTTTGGAGCTAGAAAATTCCGACTGCTGCCTTGTACCCCCCCCCCCCCAGCAATTATCGTCAAAGATACGGTCAGTGTCAGTCAGACCATGGAGGTAAAAACAGAACTACCTCCATGGTCAGACACCCCATCTTTCGCGACTGCACTTATGTTCCGAACTTTTTTTAATACATTTGTACCTTATGGGGCAAAGTTTTCGCTTATGTTGATGGCACTTTAAAGCTTCCGTAGATTAGTATTGAGTGTTATTTTAATTGTATACCATGGAGACAATGATGCGCTCTACAACGAAACCAACCAAACACCTTGGTCATCCATAGTCGCACATAGAAGATTGAGATTTTTCGGTCATGTAGCAAGACTCCAGCAAAGGTTGCTTTAAGAGAAGCACTGAGACATACTGCTAAACCGTGACTACCTTGCTTGGAAAAATAAAGTCGCAATTTAAGGACATTAATATTAACAATTTCGAGGAAGCAATAAACCTTGCGCAAGATCGTGATACGTGGCGGAGGTTAATCACTGAGCATGTCGGATAGACGAGACTCAACTTACTACTTCTACTATAGAGACAATGTATATCCCAACGACGTAGCCAGGAATTTGAAGAGGGAGCACTTTTTGCGATTGATATAGGGGAGGGGTCAAAGGGGAGGGGTGTCCCCCTCCCCTTTGAGATATTTTTGAACAATTGAAGGTCCTTAGATACGATCTGGTGCAATTTGTTGACAGTTTCATCATAATCATATGATATCATATTATCAGCAGATTTTGTTTCCTGTTTGAATTCTTTTACATGTTCTTTTACATAATATATCAGAAAGACAAAACAAGTGCTCATTTACAATTTTTCCAGAAGGATGATTCTTGTTTATTGTCCAATGTCTGGACTTTAATACATTTGACGAACTTAACTGATGGACAATATAAACTTTCATATTTTGTAAGACAGCCAGATGTGCAGTGGCCTAAAAAAATATCGTTATCGCCGTGTATTAGCAGTGTAATAATTATTTATAGGAAGTGCGTATCACGTACGATTGCTAGCTTAGCTTCATAACATGCTGTTCGTGCAACAACTTAGGAAGAATCATAGAAAGGATGAGAACGAACGTTGTCGACGTCGTTGTTGTGCATACGGTTCGTGACATTCCATCGAGTGAGGTTAGGTAGGCAATATGTACTTTATTACGCAGTGGCCAACTGAAGGTTTGAAATAGGCTATAGGCTAAATTTAGCTAATTGCATCTACCAATCCAAGTAAGTAGTTGAATCAGTAGGCCTGAATGTTATTACGATTATAATCGAGTTAACGGAGCTGACGAGTATTCAAGATCAAAAGAGCACTGACAAAATACCATGCTAAAAAAAACAACACTTTTTAAACATTTTTTTCGACACTGAAAGGGGAGAGCAGTCGCTCCGCCTGCTCCCCCTGGCTACGTCCCTGACGGTATATCCTGAACTAACTTGAAGCAAGCGAACAGGGTCGACCCACCCAATAGCAAAATTAATACATAAATTATCCGAATTGAAGCTGGCGAACGTTGTATTTTTTTTTTTAGAGTATTCAAAATCATAGGAAGTTTGTATGGTGGAGTATAAGGATCGCGAGATACAATTTCTCAGTGTAACGAGGAAAACGTGGTAAATATGACTGATTAAAGGTCAATTTTGATCGAAAATTTTATGTCACGCACAAATTACAAGAACATTTGAAAATTAGAGCGCGACAGTCATACAAATTAAAGTGCGACAGTCGGAAATACCGAATTGAAGCTGGCGACAGTCGGAAATTCCGACAGTCGGAAATTCCTGTTCACACTTAAGAACGCACTCGTACTTAAAGTCCGCAAGGGCGATTAAATCCCTTAGTGTGAACGGTCGCGTACTCGTACTTCAAGTTCCTCTTGCGTTGTGTATGCGTGTATGTGTATACTTCATGTGTATACTTGTGTATACGTGTATATGTGTATATGTGTATACTTGTGTATGTGTATACTTCAAGTTCCTCTTGCGTTCTTAATAAATGTAATGTGAACGGTCGCGGACTGATGGTGACCTGAGATTTCCGGTTAATTTATAATATCCGCTCTATCCAGTTGAAATTTGGCGGGTATTTTTGAACGTGCAGCAGGCATACGGCACATATCGGTTGAGGCATCACTACGATGTGTTTGTTTGTTCAAGTATCAGACCGTTGCCTTTCTTAACAGAAACACTACCTAACGACGATATACGTGAAGCCATGGGCGGCGATTCGGAGTGGGGGGGATATGACCTTGTTCACTATCTAAGCGTAGCGCCACCATGAGTTGGCGCGAAGCGTGCAAGAAAATTTTGGGATTTACAAACCCTCTAGATGGCCGGAAACGGCACTTTCCGAGGTTTCCAAGCGGCATATACACAACTTTAAAATAGGGATATCATGTCCGAAATATCTCATAATCAGGATCCAAAATACTTTTTTTTATTAATTTCGGGTGTTATTTTGGGAAAATTGCACCTGTCAATCTTGTTTCAGGCGCTACGTTAGAATGTTCGAGAGCTCTTTATATTATTCGATGAAGAAAATGGCCTCATGCAGGCTATTATAGGCCTATACACATGCAATACACAATTACACATAGTTACATTCCTAGGTACCGATTGCTAGGGCATCCAGGTGAAACGTACGTGTATTAACAGGGGCGTCGAAAGCTATTTGGGATTGGTACGGAAGATCAGAGTGTGGCCATCTACCATAATTATCGGGGGGGGGACGTTTGGAAGGTCAAACTACGCTACGCGCCACCATTGGCTGGCGCGTAGCGTAATGGAGAAAATTTTGAAAAAATGCCTCCCAGATTGCAGGAAATGGCACTTCCCGAGCTTTTCTTCTGTGCATTCTCCCTTGTCTGTTTTTGTACCCGACTAATCTTCTGAAACACAATTTGAAGTATGTTTCATTTTGGTTCTTTATTTTTTGCCTTTTCTTCTTCTTAGTGCTACTTTTTTTTCTCCTTTTTTGTTTTTGCGCCGTGAATATTGGTCCGGTGAACCGCTCCGACGCCCCTAATTAAGCATTACCCTGGTAACATGAGATTCTCAGCTGTTCGAGGGAACATGTACGTGTGTAGGCCTACTATAGGGCCTATATGAATACTATGAGGGTGCATATATGTACTATATCAATACTGTGGGCGCAATAATACATTTTGTTGTTATAGGGCCAATGAAGCCTACAGTCAACTATTCTTGCTTTTTAAAGACGGTTTATTTGAAAAGATCGCACTACGTTTATGGTAGGCGAGAAATGAAGCTAAAAAAGAGCCGTACATTCACGATGATGCATAAATGAAGGCATGAAAATATTCTTATTCCTGGCATTTGGTGGGGGATATGGTGTATTACATCCCCTCCACCCATTTTCATGGGGGGATATATCCCCCCATCCCCCCCCCCCCAGGATCGCCGCCCATGCGTGAACCCATTTCATTTTCCTTTGCTAGTGAGACTAAAACAAACTGAATGACAGTCCACAAAAATCTAATAAATTATAATTCATTGTACGCCAAACTCAGAGTTTTTTGAAGCGGCCAAAATCAGTAATTTTTTTTTTATTTCGATACGGATGATTTTGGAATCGGTTGCTACGGCAGTTACTAAAAGGCTTAAACCATAACGTATGGCCTAGCCTATAATGAAGTTACATTAGCCTACGCATAGGTCTAGACCTTACAAGGTCTTCATGCCTTCGATGTTGGATTTGCCTCAAATACGACATCAGCAGTAAAACGTGTAATGGTTTATAGTGGTACAGATTGGTTTGAAATTTGAACACAGTATACTGTTTATGTGCAATGACTGAACGTTCCTGCGCAGTGGTGTACAGAGTAGTATACGTACCAAATTAGTACAGCACATGTGAAAACGGCACACCACATGGAAATGTAAACAGCTGATATAACCTATTCACGCCTGCGCAGTATATTCAGGCGCGGATCCAGGGGGGGTCCAGCGGGTCCGGACCCCCCCCTGCTCTTGGCCCCCCAAAAAAAGAGAAAAAAAAAGAGAAAAAAAAAGAGAGAGAAAAAAAGAGAGAGAGAAAAAATAATTAAATTAAACGCCAATTTTAAACATGTAGGACGTCAGAAGGGCGGTTAGGGCTTACAAGTCAGCCAGGTGTGTCTTTTCCGTCAAATGAACTATAGTGTGCACGCGTGCTACACGTGCAAAAAATGCCTAAAAATCTCAATTTTCAGACCGAAAAGTTTCAAAATTGAGGTGGTGTTCGAATTGTTTTGGGCGGTGAGGTGGCAGAGCGGTAGGCTGATTAGGATGCGCCAACGAATTCTTCATGAGAAATCGTTTTCTGCGGTGAGAAGGCATAAAACTGTTCTCCGATCAACAATGGGCAAGGAACGTCTCACAGCTCTTGTTCTCATGAACACGTATTATAACACTCCTATCGACACTGACGAAGTGGTCCGAAAGTTCATTGAGAAACATCCACGGCGTTTGTTCTCTCCAATCTACCATGAATAGATCATCAATAAAACTAGCTAACTCGTACTGATGCAGATACATTTCGAGTGAGTTTTTGTAGGTGCTTTGAATGGCTAAATTGAAGGGGGTTCCCTGTTGTACTTAAATATCCAAGAATTTCACAATGGATAGAGGGAAACCCACTCCCCTTAGACCCTAGGATCACTGGAGGCCAAACCCCTCACCCTTCCAGAATCCTGGATCCCGCCCTGCATCAAACAGTGGTGACGGAACGGGAGAGGGATTGGTGGCTAAAGGCATTATGATTTTTGTATCATCTCAACTCATCTGATATGTATTACCATATTTCATAGATTGTTTATTCTCATCAATTGAGAAATTGCAGACATGAGATCCATATTTTCAGGCTAGGTACATGCAGCTTAGAATACTCGGGAAGTGCCGTTTCCGGCCATCTGGGGGGGTTTGTAAAGCCAAATATTTTATCGTACGCTCCGCGCCAACCGATGGTGGCGCTCCGCTTAGATAGTCTTTCGATCAGGCGCGGCTGGACCAGTCAGACCCCCCCCCCCCCTGTCAAAAATCCTGCATCCGCCCCTGATATTAAACCCGTAAGCGGACTTAATACGTAACTCACTCGTTCTTAAATGTGAACTCGTCATCCTCCTCGCGGACTTAATATCAATAATCGCCCTTGTGTTCTTAAATGTGAAAAGGTCCTAAATCATGATCTCCCGACTCACCGTTTAACCGTTCGCTCCGAACTAAACAGTCCGGAAATGATGCACACCATCGGGCAATGTTATGCTAAACCGACAAGCAGTTGATTAACCACCGCACCCGGCTCACCCCATTGTAATCCAAACAAATCCAATGCCATTTGCCGCTTTCAAATTTGTGGTTTTGAAAACCACAAAATTCTAATCTTTGGTAAATTACCAGTTACCTTTTTCCAGCAGGATTGGTAAACTCAACAATTTTTGACAGTAGATTCAATGGGACAATCTTGTTAATATTGACTGAACATGGTTTGCTGTTTTAATATATTTTTTGTAGTATGTGAAGTTGTGAACCTAATTTATTGAATATGCAAGCCTGAAAAACCAGTTTTCTGGGCCCACCTAAGCTCTCAAAATCTGTTCATAACAGTCCAAATTAGGTAGGGGTGTTCAAAAGCATCGTCGGCATACTTACAAACAACATTTAATGAGCTACAAAAAAGGATTGTCTACAACATTATCACAACACTCGCAGTCTTGCAAGTGCTGTATAGAAACTTCACAACGGGTCCTTGAGTTCATCACGATTCGTTCAAGTGGTTCAATCGGATATGATTAGTTCTTGCGGGTTCAAATTGCTTCAAAAAGTTCGACACTAGGAGTAACTGATACTGGTTCCACTTAACTGCACATGTAAACTTTGATGCTGTCCCCATTTCTCGCCACTTTCGCGTTCATTGCGTTGTCCAGATCGTTCTACTTACATTCACTGCGTCCTGTGTAACCAATAACAACAATAGCAGGTTTACGTGTTAAGAACCAGAACGTTGGCACTGAGTGTTGGGTTCGCTTCCGTTGTCTATATAGGTTGTAACTGGTGTGACTGATTGGCCCAGTCACTCGCCCTACTTTTGATGCAGGATTTTTCTGAATATTTTGAAACATATACAAACCATTGAGCCAGTATCTGCTCAACACCGAAATTAAACCTCCAAAGGCGGTAAATCACAAGCGGTGCCGATGTAAGCCAATATTTTACGACTTGATAGCCAACTTAAAAGTTACAGTAGGCCTGACGTTACAAAAGCCTAACCTACTGTATAGGACCTAGTATAAGTTAGGTCTCACGAATTAGGCTAGGCATGGCTCCAACTTTGTAGAGGGCCCAGGCTTACTGTACCCAGCTGGTCTGGGCTATAATAGGCGACCTTTGCTTTTCTTATTGGTGCTGTAATAATAATTGTTATAATGTTGTGATTCAGCTGTTGGTGGTACAATGAACAGTTCAGACCTAGTTAAATGATATAGTATAGGCTTCATAATTGACGCACCCCCGTAATTGACGCACCTTCAATTATTACTAGCATCGATACAGCAGGCCACCTAAACTTTTTGCAGTCAAGCAGAATTACATATTTCATGAGTTTGAATCCATTTCAGCCATTTGCTGACCAACTTGTGGTATTTTTTAAGCTTTTAACACCCTCTCCCCAGTTTTGCACGTTTTTTGGGGCATTTGGAAGTCTTACATCCTAAATATAACCAACATTACCTGTACCTCAATATGATATTTGATAACACTACTCTCTGGGACCTAACCTGTCTGAGCTTAGACTTTAGAGGCTCAGAGCATAGCAAACAGCATCTAAAGTCAATGGATGTATACTAAAGCCTACACTACAGTTAGCTTATCAACGAATGTGTCAATTTAGGGGTATGAAAGAACTTGACACGGCAGGCATTTTGTGGTCAAATTCTGCTTAATTGTACGGTGCATAAGCACAGAACCTTAAATATTTTGAGATCATAACATTTCTGAGGGGCTACTCATATGAGAAACACATACAGTTGAGTGATTTGGATATTTCCTTGATAGACATCGTTGATCAAATCCTTAAGTGCGTCAATTATGAGCCCACCATGCTATATGAATTCTATTGATGGAACCTTCCATTATATTCGAAAAAAAATACATTTCATAGTATCCATTATGTTGCTTAAGTCTTGTGGACGTGCCAGGCGTAGGACATGAATTTGCTGTGTCAGTGGTAGGTCTAACCTAGGTTATATGGATAGCTATAATACAGTACGATAACCTACACTTCACATGTCACCCATGTCAGGAAATTAGACAGCTCAGCTCACAGTCACTATAGAACTTGTTCACTAGTATTCAGTGACCAGGTTTACTAGTGCATAAATTGGCATTTCATCTGCTTCAGTAATTGTTCAGATCGAACATGCATGTACAAAAAACAAGGACTTCTTGAAATCTCATTGATCAGTCTGTTTTGACAAATGACATTGTTAGATTTGCTAGGGTAATGGATGGATTGCCTATTAAACCAGGTTTGTCTGTTAATAATTCAGGTAAACATGGTCTATGAACATAGCTTTGTTGAAAAGCTGAGCAGAAATCGTAATTCCTTGTTAGCCCAAAGTTACATTCCATAACCTCCAGAAAGCGTTTTTCATAAGAAGTTTATTCTGCATGTACAGAACATAGCTTTGTTGAAAAGCTGAGCAGAAATCGTAATTCCTTGTTAGCCCAAAGTTACATTCCATAACCTCCAGAAAGCGTTTTTCATAAGAAGTTTATTCTGCATGTACAGCTGGAAAGTTGCCACCTTCAGTAAGGCTGTGAGATCGTTGATCAATCACAGGGTCTAACTCAATCCAGAAACAAATGCAAATGCAAAATTGTCAGTACCATACACTATCACCTAGGAAACCTTTGATATGAATATTATTTAAACTTTTCTGGAATGAAAAAGCTGAAGGAAAACAGGGCAAAAGGTGAGATACATAGTCTCAAAAGTCACTCTCTCTTGCCAAAACTGTGACCACTGACCACCCTATGATAAAGTGGCTCCTGTGAAACTCCTGAAAAGGAGAAACTGTTATTCAGGTTGTGTAGTATGTATATTATTACAACTTAGGACAATAACTGCTTGTATGCATGAAGTCTCTTAATGTATAATTAATTAATGGTACTTGCTTCAGTCCAAAAAAATTTGCATTGGTAATGCTTGGGGACAAAATTGATGCAATGACTGAGGTGGATAAAGTTATATTTGCATAGATGAAGAATGTCAAAGCTTTAAAATGAAAATAAACTTATCGTTGGTGTGTTTAAGCAGCCGTTTCAATGTTGATGAATGTTAAAGTTGCTGTTTTATATCATACTGATATCCTATGACAGTATATGGTAGTTCTCAATAGCACTCAACAGAAGTCAAGTTTGATTTCAATTAGTGAATTAAAGGGAAAACTGTACTACAAGTTTACTGTGGAAAGTGTCCTTGTGGGGATATTTTGAAAATCAAATTCATTAAGTGCTCACTTCTCTTTGCATGGTTAAAAATCCTAATTAAGGATGTCTTACTTTTATCAATGGCTTTTCTGGGGGTTTTCTTTTTGAGATAATATTTCTCAAGAATAGTAAGATTGACCCACAGACCACATATTGAAATTGAAATATAGATGCCTATGTCAAATACAAAAAGTTTATTTTTAACTTTTAGTGAGGTCAAAAGTAATGCCTATATTTTGAATGCCTTGTTGATGATTAAGAAACTCAGCAAATGCATTAATACCATACTAAGTACAAAAATCCATCAATGAAAACACACAAAGTAAAATAAAACTGTTAGCAAACTGCGTATCCACTAGAGAGCCTGTGTAATAGAATGTGTAAGTTGGCCTGATGTTTCGATCCTAGCAGGATCTTCTTCAAAGGCTAAATGACAAGTAACAGTAACAGAAGGTACAAAAACACGTACAAAATACAGACAGGTTAATGAGCAGGGTGAACACAAAAGAGATAGATGTAAGAGTATTAGTAGACAAGGGATGCAGAGAAGAAAGCAACAGGGGAAGAGGCGAGGTAGTAGATAAACAGTGGAGGGACAAAGAGAGGATTAAGGGAAGGGGAAAGGGAATAAACTAGAGAAGGACAAAGACAGAAAGGTGTGGAGAAAAAAGGATGGAAGAGAGCTGTAAGAAGAGTAGTGATGGGGGGGGACATGGGGAATGGAGGGGGTGGGGGGAACAGAATAAAAGTTAGTCATGTCATTCCTGAATGTTGATCCCATGAGGTTGAATGGTGCGAAGGCGTTGCATCCACAGCCTCTCTCTGCTGATTCGTACTAGGTCAGGACGGCTACCTAAGGATTCACACATGAAAACAGATAAACAGATAAAACCTATAGAGGTACACAAATACCTCGCACAGGCGATCACAGAGATTTAACCAAGAACTACTATAATGCAGGGTATAGGCCTATCCTACTACAATGTATGGTAGGCCTCTCCTACTATAATGTAGGGTAAGCCTATCCTACTATATACGTGTAGTAATGTACAAGGGTGAGTGTGTCCTATGACAAAGAAGTAGTGTTACTCCTGTGCTAACCTATAGGCCTACTCTTGACCATGTCTATGCTCTACCAAACTAGAACTTAAATGGGAAGGGGATACCTCCTCCCATTAGACCCCTTCCCCAGGCTACCTTCAACATATTGTCCCAGATTCCTATTTAAAAGATATGGCCAGTGTTATTCTAACTAATCCATATTTTTCAACATTTTTTGTCTTCCTTCTCTTTACAGAACATGGCATCTCACTATACCTCAAAACGACCATGGGGGACAATTACCAAACCGGAACATATGCACCTCGGTCACCAGAAAATGTCATCCTACGAAGTAGAGGACACAGTAAATCGTTTGTACTATGTGCCAAGAAGAAGAGAACCAAGACGCTTGAGACCGAATCCTAAAATGAGTGCAATAGATATTGAGAAGATGGTTGAGCGGTTGACAAAGGGTGGAGGAGATATAGCCCCAGATGCACGGAGGGTAGCTGAAGGTCCACTCAAGAAAATTGGCATTTTGAACTCTTTCGTTTGGAAAGGCTACAACTGACAGACTGGGATAAACTTGGTATTGCTTACAAGTTTCTCATGAACAAACAAACACCTGTGACTTTAATTATCATGTTTACAAAACATTTTGATATGCAAGTGTGTGACTGTATGTGTGTGTGAAAAGTAAAATCATGTTGTACTTAAACAGAGGGTAGTTTTAAATTACCTTGTGGATCATCTTATTTTTCTTTCCTTTTCTTTTCTTTTCGTCAATTTTTTCACTTGTATAATTTACGTATCAACTTATTTCTAAAGCAGCTTTTCCAGTTTGGTCTCCAGTTTTCTTTTCAAACATTGTTCAAAGTAAGATTGCAATTTTTCTAATTAAAGACACCCTAACTTTCTTCCATCAATTAAAGGTTAATAAATATGTAATCAATTAATACTTACGTTCCATCTCCAATATTTTATCGCCTAGACTTTACATATACTATAATTAAACATATTTAAAAGTAAAAATCTTGTCATTATATTAAAAGTAAGTTGAGAAGTCCAAGTAATGTAAAATAATAATGTAATGATGTAACATTTAACTCAGACAACTACTAAGGTAACTGTTGAACAAATTAGCTGAGTGGACTCTGGATTATAATATGTTTAAAGTGAGGCAATTATGGTAGAGATTAGCAGTAAGTAACGCTGGGTTTGGCCCAGGGTCACTGCAAGGTGTTTTCCTCACTGATGCCCATACCTCCCTGTTCTTCCCTTACACAACAGCTGTGGGCATAGGAGCCCAACTTGATGGGGGGGGGGGGAGGGGGCTGTAACGATTTGCCCGAAAATGTAATCAATATGGAATGCCATACTGGTGAGGTCCCCCTCACCGTTGAAATTCGAATTATAAGGAATGCCGACAGTGATACATATCATAAAATCGTCTTGGACACAGAAGGAAAGCATATAGTGCGAACTGTGCCAAAACTCCACAACATCAATGTCAGATTATAGTCCGGCATGCTTAAAACGTTAGTTTATTTACCTGAGGATGAGTTTTTTACAGACCTACTGACTCTCATCAAACAAGATTCCTTTTTTTTTTCAGTGTCCGAAAAATGCAAACATATTGCCCGAATTTTCACGGATATATCTTATTGGGGGCTGCAGCAAAGTTAGGATCAATACTAATGATTTGTCGTATTTTTAGTTTCAATGAAATCGTAACTTTTGTAGTCATGCAGGCGGATGAGTGTGTGGGTGTGTATCTGGGTATGTAAGTGCGGATGGGTGTATGCATGTATGTATTGTGCAACACATTCATTTCACTGAGTGTCAAAAAAAAAAATCCATTTCATGATACATACATATACCTTTGAATTTGATGAAAAAAATAATGATATTTGAAAGATCAAAACTCATCTCGAAGTTTCGATCCACAGCATCGCACTTTCGGTATAAACAGTCAAAGTTTTTAGCACAAAAAAAGCCGAAGTATTGATTGATAGTTGAAGTCAAATTTACAGGAAAAAAAGGAGAGAAAAAGGTAAAGAAGGTAAAGAAGGTAAAGAAGTAACTTTGGAAAACAGTACATATTTCGAAGTTAAATGACCGAGTTTCGAGTTTACGTAAACATGTTTGAGAATATATTCGTAATTTCGATCAATATAGTGAGAAATAAAAATACTTGAATTTCGCGTGAGTCCCATTACTCGAAATAACCTCTACTACGCCAAGAAATTTCCGTAGAAATCCTAAAATCCATGTCCTTTTATTAGTTTCGACGGGAAATGGTAATGTATTGCCACGTGTGATATCCCCCCAAACCCCAGGATTGCAACGAAAAGAGTTTCCTTTCTTTGTGCGGATCTAAAAGAGATGGCGCTAGTTAAGTAAACAGTCGTAAATATATTAAATATTAAGATGGCACCTAAGAGCTCCCGTAATGTACATTTTTAGGAGAATAGTGCCTCATCGGGTCAGGTATACAGTGGACATGGGCTGCACACTTGCCGGTCATAGAGAGTGTTTCTGGCCAAAGGCAAGGATTCACGCACGCCCCTAGGACGCTTCTGGTCGACCTCTGACCAAAGGAGACATGGCGCGGAATCCTAGGCCACAAAAAGCACCAAACCTACAGCCGAAGGGATTATCGCCTCCAGCCTGTCTCGAACCCCAGCCACTGTTTACTCGACTAGCAGTGCAAGGTCTTTCGCTTACATCGTCGCGCTCACCAACACAGAAACTAACTTCTAATACTTTAAAGACGAGACTGAAAAAGGAGTGAAAAAAATCAGAATAGAATAAAAGTCACAATTGTCTATCTTTGGCGGTTTTCGAACTCTATAGATATTAGTTTCTTAGTCATCTGCTAAACCCACCGCGCTAACGGACGACTCTTAAACACTAACCAATTTAAATTTAAATAAAACAATACTGTTAGCAAACTGCATATACACCATGCACTAACGAGCCTGTATACAAGAATGTGTAAAAGTAAGTTGCCTGACGTTTCGATTCTAGCAGGATCTTTTTTATAGGCTGAATGATAAGTAACAGAAGGGACATATATACGCACAAAATACAGATAGATTAATGAGCAGGGTGAACACAAAAGAGAAGATGTAAGAGGATTAGTAGACAAGGGATGGAGAGGAGAAAGAACCAACAGGGGAAAGAAGAGAGGTAGGAGATCAACAGTCAGGGTGTTGGTGCGGGGGGGGGGGGGCACACCCCCACTTTTTCCAACAGCAAATGTGCCATACTGGTATATAACTGTGCCCCTTTGATGAAGAAATGTCTTTTGGATATCTTAAGCCTTTTTAATATTTTATTTAATTATTTATTTTTAGTCGGTACATGCTATATTTGGTTTCGATAATAATCGTAACCTATATGCATTCATGCAGGCGGAGAGTGTGTGTATGTGTGCGTTTGTTTTTCTATCTGACCGAGGACTTGAACAAAAGAATTCCAGGTCCTCGGTTGTGATTTCTAAAGAATCACCACGTCCTCGGAAGAATTCTATTGTATGGGGTATTGTTAAGGTTAGGGTACGTGGATTTGAACAATGGAAAATACAATGGGGTCCTCGGTTGGAATGTAATACAAACATTTGTGTATGTGTGTGACGCCTCGCTTGTAAACACGATATCTCAAGTAGGGAAGCTTGGACGATCTAATATTTGGTGTATATGAGTACCTTATTTGGTAGATGTGCCCTATTGTTTTTGGTACCTGTGAAGGTCACCAAAGGTCAGTTAGAGGCCAAAAACCAAAATTATTAAAACAAGCAATAACTCCCATTGACAGGGTCCGACATGGTTGATATTTTGGGAGTAGTTGTGAATGGGGTAAGGGGTCGTTTCAAAACATAACGGTCATGTGATCCAAGGTCAACAAATGTCAATCAGGGGTCAAAGCTTTTTGCAGTAACTTGAGAACAAAATGTCCGTCAAGTTGGGAGTTACGCTATTGTAATCCAGGAGTCGACCCGCATCTAGGTGACCTTTGACATCAGGTTGACTTCCGGTGACCTTTATCAGTTTTTTTGGTTATTTGAATTTTCGTGGCCATAATCGGATCTCAAAGGTACCTTCCGATCAAAATGGTCAATGGTACTGTCGGTTGCGTGCATGGACGTCTGTAGGTTATGGTGGGTTTTTCAGGGACGGCTCGTTGGAGTCTATCTGAGATGAGGAGAATGCAGTGGTTGTTAGTGGTGATTTGCTGAAGAGGAGAAATATTTGAGTAGAAAGTAACAACGAGGGGGAGCTTGTAGTCGCAATCTCTCCCCCTTTTTGTCCTTTAATGCCAATGTAGTTGATCTGGATAGGGAGAGGACTCTCTGAATGGGTTCAGGCACCTTTCTGGCAAATTTTAAATTGGACAGAAGGGTTGAAAAACCTTACTCGTTGCAGTGAAAGCAAGAAGGTCTTGGTGGAGGTGGAGGGGGGGGGGGGGCAATCACATCACCGAATGTACGACCATGAAGTGATTTTTTCCCTTTTCCTTACTTTTGATAACCGTTTTCTCTCAGTTACCTTTGTTTTGTGAATACGTATAAATCGCAAAAAGAAATCACCTGTAAAATAAAATTGCGACTTTCAATAACTTATCCTTGGATGCATTTAAATTCTTACTATACCCTTATATTGTTAGAGAGTTTTTAAAATATTTTAATTTCCATCCAAATAAATAAAACCACAAGGCTATTAAAACCTTAGAAAATGATAATTTGAGACCAAAATTGATAAATCGCGAAGTTGTTCAAGATATTAAATAACGCATCCAAACGTTTATCTGACATCCAGTGAAAAATGTGGAGCGGCGGAAGTATCATTCCACCCCCCCCCCCCCGCTTCGCAAGTCAGAAAACCCCCTTTTCATTTCCAAATGAGAAAAAAATCTCATTTGGAGCACCAAATTACATCTTAGGCCAGGTGAAAATACAAAATTAAGTTTACAGAATGGAGTGGGTGTGGAAGTGTGCTATATTGCACCAAATTGCATCTGAGGCCACCTGGAAATGCAAAAAAAATCCAAAGGGGATGGGGACACCCCCTCCCCTTAGACCCCTCCCCCAGGCCGGCCATCAGTTTTCAGCCCCCACCCAAAAGTACCTTCCTACGCCAATGATTTGAAACCTTCCCTTCTGTTCCTTAAGATGCCAAAAATATAATAAAAATTACTCACTTTAGAGGAAATTTTTAGTGAATGTATTAAATGTATTTGGAGAAAAATAACATGTGCTATATGATTTGAGTGTTAAAATGAAAGATATAGGTGTTAAGCCCAGGAACATAACTATACAATTTCTAAAAATTTGGTATTTGTCAAATGACTTTGCAATTCCTTTTACAGTCATATGTACGGATGGAATATCCTTATTGTTATGCAGATAACCAAAAATATGTAAAACAATTTCCTTTTTAAAGAAACAGAAGTGGACACAAAAGACATTCCACTCCCCACAAAGTTCACTCACGTAAATAAGGCAAGATGGTTCAAGCGTTAGTTTTTAAGTTTTTAACAGGTTTTTACTATCCATTTGACAGATAATGAAACAAATTCTGCCCCAAATCTTCTATGCAAATAGTCTACTATATGTTGTATTATCTATTGTATGTATTCTACTATGTAATGTATGATATAATGTGCAAATTCTGCTAGCCTCTAGGCTACAAACATTTACTCTTATAGCTGAAAAGTAATGCGACTCTCACGAGGGTTTCCAATATCTGTTATGATGGTAATGCAATAACTCAGCTCATGTTCTTCATTGGGGTTGGTATAGGGGAGAGGGGGATTGAGACATCGTGAACAAAGAACAACTGATCAACATTTACTGCTCTGTGTATTACTGTTGCATTTTACATATTTATGTAACTTCGTGTGTGCGCATTTTGAAATAAGGTAAACAACTGAAAATTCTTGTTTCTTAAACCGTCGCAGTTTAATTATGCATCGTAACTACTGTCAAACAAAAATATTACCTAGTACAAAAAGACGATATTGTGTTTTTGAATAAATCAGAGTGTAAGAGAGAACAAATTGTTTAGTAGTTAACAAACTGCTTATCTTTTACAAAAGCTGATGTTGCATAGTACTTTACACAGTAAAATCTCTGATTCTGGTTCGCAAGATCCTGCAAGGATTCAAAAGGTCAGGCGCGAGAACTTTTATATAAATTAAAATATATCGTAAAACATCTGGTTGTGTTGACAATGTTCATCTTTCAGCAGAACACATACTGCATTTCAAGGCACCCCCTGCCCCCCCCCTTACAACCCTCTTAGCCAAAGGAGGACTTTTTAAGTAGAGGACCTACTAGCCTCCGCATGTTACATCTCCCAATCAATCCAATAATTAGCTTTATGCGAGCAAGTTTTGTTCTAATATTCTATCTAAGAGTATTGTTATTTTTAGAAAATTGTTCGCTGGCCAATAACACGACAAAGAAATTGATATTTAATTGGAGAAAAAAAAACCTTCCAAAATCAATTTTGTTTTTCGCTATAATATTTCACTTGCTTATTCAAGTGGGCACATAATAGTTCTACCAAAAAATGCATTTTATCAAAAGAATTTTAATACAGATAACATTGACAGCCAAGAAATCATTCTAAATGTACGATTTTATTGATAAATCAACAAGAAGATGGATTTTATATTTTATCTTGAAGTATACCGAGTGAAGTCCCCGATTCCTCATTCTTGCCCCCATTCAAGTCCAAAGCCTTGAAGTTCGTCTGGTATATAAACATTTGTGGTGCACTATACAATTTGAACTTATACCATCAATCCCAATATGACTCGTTCACCCAAAGCAATAATGTAGCATCGCCGTGGTACAAATTACTATCTCCTGTTCTCGAAAACGGATGGTATATCCATAGCTGCACGGCACATCATCAATAGAGGCTTTCAATGGAAAATCGTAATCCCCTAGTTTGATTCTCCGTTACGGTTTGTCATAATCGTGATTAGGAGAAATAGTTGGTAGAGTTCAAACTGTGAAAACCTTGTAAACACGATATCTCAAGTTGGGAAACATGGGTACTTCTACTACTTGGCATGTGTGACGTAATATAGTGAGTAGAATAACCCTATAATTTTGGTTGAGGTCAAAGTAGATCTGAGGTCAACACTGAAAACCTTGTAAAAAAGGTATCCAATAATACAACATATGGATACTATTTATACTTGGGATGTGGATGTGCCATATTGAGAAGAAGAAGCCTGTGGTTTTCGTGGAGGTAAAAAGTCATCTGAGGTCACCAGATGTTAAACACTGAAAGTATTGTAAAAAAAGAAATCTCAAGATAGGAGACATGGACACTTATCATGTGGATGTGTTATTTTGAGTGAGAGAACTCTCTCGCTTTTAGTGGAGGTCAAATGTCATCTGAGATCACCAGGAATGGATACCTGTCATTCTTGCAATGTGGATGCATTATATTGCATAGAAGAACTCTATTGTTTTAGGTGGAGGTCAAAGGTCATCTGGGTCACCAGCGGTCGAACTCTGAAAACCTTGTAAAAATGATATCTCAATGCAATAATCATGTATGGTACTCGTACTTGGAGTTTGGATGCATCACATTGAGTATAAGGCCCTTATTGGTTTAGGTGGAGGTGTGTATTGCCACGTTCAGTAGACTGACCTGTGTTTATCATGCCATAGTGCAATTGTACATCAAAATAATGGTTCAGAACATTTATATTATCAGAGCTATTTCAGGTGAACAAGCAAAGGTCTAGCATAATGCAGTCATCGAAACCTAAATGTATTTTGAATTGTGGTTGATTAACAAAAATACAAAATTGTAACAAAATGTGCCATTGCTTTTTGTTATTAAAAAATGTGCCACTTGAATAAAAAAAATCCTAGTCTTTTCATCATGAGTCTTTCCTTTTTGTAACTAAAAGAGCATGTTTTTTCATTGAAAATGATTCAAATACCGGAATATTCCTATGTGACACGGCGTGTGTTGTAGATTAACTTTTTTCGGGATGTTTTGAGGTGCATTAGCTCCCGGAAAACATCCCGAATAACGTTTGATCTGATCTGTCTGAAATGGTTTGTCGATTCTGCTATAGCACCCTCAATTTATAAACTAATTTTGCCAACATGACATTATTTCCGTACCCTTAGCTTGCAGTTATACATATCATCCCGAACGAAAATGGCGTTTGGATTGTATTCTCTCTTGGAGGCGGCTTTACTTTGCATCAATGCCGTTGCTGTCTTGAATGAGGAGAGGTTTTTAAGCAAAGGTATAGACACTCTGGTACTGCCTTCTAAATAAGTCAATAAGTGTACTGTACATCAATTGTCGATCACCCTAACATATAACTTCGGCCTATGCCACTCGCTGGCCTAAATTAGGCCTAGGCTACCCATACTTAGGTCCTAGGCCTCTACCCTGACTCAGAGTCAGAGTAACAGTAGACCTAACTAGTTAGACCTACAGTAGACTAATCTACTTTGTAACAATAGCCTAACATTACGCTATGTCACACTGTCACAGTACTTAAGGATTACCAATTATATCTTTAGTACCATAATTTAGCATTTTAATACTACCAGCCTATTGCCTAGTCTATAAACGAAATAATGCAGATCAAAGACAACTTGTAATAAAATGACTTATATTATGAATAAGATGGAGGACCTTTAATGACACACTTTCATGATATCACAGCCTCTGAAAGTTAGCCAATCTTGAAGTTGAGGTGTACTACAGTACTACTAGGCTAGGCCTAGCAAGTCTCCACATTTATGCCTTTTTTCATAAAAGCCAAGCAGTGATATAAAATTGCAAAGCTAGCTTAGACCTAAGCTTAGGTCAAAAATCATTAATTTCAAGTAGGGTTACCTTTTTATGTAAGCTTACATCTTCTTGGCTGTTATGTTTTTTGTTTCCAATGTAAAGGATAAAAATATTATCCCTATTTATTCTTTATTAAACTGTCTAGTTATCCTTGTTACATTACTGTACAATTAAAACGAAGAATATCCCTAGTATTTTATTCATTCCAGATCCTCCAAGTGAATTTTGGATGAATTCCGCTTTATCAAGTTCATTTTTAGTGAAGACACAGCCAAGAACATTGAGTAAACTTCGCCTCTGCAAAGTGGCAAAGTGCGTCATAATAGGACCCACCTTGCTACTAAGATTACGCTTATATCGCTAGGTTTATGTTTGGTCATCATGTAAGCGTAGGTAGCAAATTTCAGACTCCCAATTCACATAAAAACTAGGTCTAACTTTAGGCCTTCATCACAAGCTCACCACAAGCCTCTGCAATGGCACGTTTCAGACAAACCTAGGCTAGGCCTCTAGAGACTAATGTGATGCTAATGCAGCAGTCAAAACTGAATCAAATACTGTATATAGTTTCAACATGAGCATACTGCATATCAATATTTAAAGCATTACAGTGTACCATTATGGGCATACTGATACTCAAATACTCAACCTTACTGAGTTTTCTCATTGTTTTTTTTCCCCTTTCACCTCAGTGTAGTACCAGTATGATAATTAGAACGATTATAGCTCTCTTTTCTATTTACATTATTAATATTTATTTATATAATTGATCCAAGAATTGGAAAGTGTTTTGTTGTGGTGTTTAAGATGTGTTTTTGGAACAGTATCTCTGATCCAGTTTGAGCAGCTGTCTTGTCATCATGAATACACATAAACTCACAACGCTAGAAGGGTGATAAAGAGATGTCTAAACGAAACCTTACAACACACTCAGCATGGTTAGAAAGATTGTTTGGACTTAACACCATTTAAACTTCAACCACTTTTTCTTTCTCATTCAACAGTTGGTTGGGGAGGTGATCAACAAATCGGAGGGTTTGGAGAGGAACCTGGCATGAAAGCCCAATTGATCAATTTAATTCGATCAATACGAACTGTTATGAGAGGTGAGAAGCCATTTAGGCGTAAGCAGTTGTTTATGTTTCAACATAATTTCTCTTAATAGTAAAGAAATGGCTATATAGGGATCACCAACAGCTAAGGGCTGGATAACGCAGTGCTGAGCTTATAACCCAGAGGTGATGGGTTTGAATCCCTGTGATTCCCTGTGATTCATATGAGTATATATGCTTGGTAAAATTGTGTTTTGTGTTTTCAGCTTATTTTGCCATTAATCTTCAAATATCCTGTAACTTATAAGCAAATGGCATGCGCTATCATTGTTTTACTGCCTTAGAGGGCAGGTCCAAGCTATTGTATCCCTAGAAGCCAAATTTCAAACTTTACTGAAGCACCCTAAATGTGGTGTCATGTTAAAGCTGAATTATTGAAATTTAAGATTTTCATAATTTTTTTGAATTTTTTTGCCTATTCAAACAATTACAGCCAGCTAATTTGCATAAATTCAAATTGCAGTGTGACGTACGGGACAATATGAACTTATTGAATATAAGTTACTGTATGTGGGACATGATACACCCTTCCAATAATTTTGACATATTATGTTTGGGGGTTCATCAATTAAATATACTAATTAGCTAGTGTCACTGATGTCCTGTACGTCACAATTTTCAGCACTTTTTTTCAAGTTTTGATATGGAGGAACAATTTTTTTGGGTGATATTCTATAAAGTTCTAATTAAGAACATTGTTCAACAATATCCATCCCCAAAAAATTGAAATAATATTCACTGCAAATCTAATTATCAAATTTAAAAATGTGACGTACAGGACAAAATGTGACGTACGGGACATAGTGTGGTGGAAACCCTATATTTATACATAATAAACATGTATGGGCTCCAATGGGGACCTTTACTGGAAACCTTCCAATGCTTACAAGTTTATTTTGTTGAAAGCTGGTAGTTGCACTTATAATCCCTGCATGCCTGAAGAGCACATCATGGCACCAAATAAACTATTGACTGATGACCACCAACAGCCCAGGTTTTGTTTGACTATCGGGAAGTCAATTGTGTGTGTGGGCGGGATACAGAATCATCTACAATGCTACTCAACATTGACATTGAATAAGGACGACTTCAAGAATGTTGAGTTTGCATTTCAAAATTTCGTAGGCCTATTGTGAAGTGTGACTATGATAATGTGCAACAATGTTCTTGTGTCCTGAACTTAGATAGTAGACATTGAGATTTTTAGTTACAAGTGTAGAGTTTCGCTCGCCCAATTTTTGCATAGGACAATCACTCATGAGTTTCTTCAATAACCAGTATTAGGTCTATAGAGTTTTCTTTGTTGTACTAGTTTCATAGATGGACATTACGTGGCATTACTGGGGACATTTTGGTATATTTTGAATGGGACGGATCATATTTCAACTTCAGGGTCATTAGTGGGGAGTATGATACAGTGTTGTACAGTATACAGTATACCAAAACAGTTTTGCACCAAAACTTTGCATCTTGAATCATTTGTGGTCTAACAAAGCAAGAATTGATTTTGACTATTTGGTCTGATAACCAGTATTAGGTCTATAGAGTTTTCTTTGTTGTACTAGTTTCATAGATGGACATGACATGGACGTCACGTTACTGTGGACGTTTTGGTATGTTTTGAATGGGATGGATCATATTTCAACTTCAGGGTCAATAGTGGGGAGTATGATACAGTGTTGTACAGTATATATACCAAAACAGTTTTGCACCAAAACTTTGCATCTTGAATCATTTGTGGTCTAACAAAGTTACCTGTAGAATTGATGTTATGAGTATTTGATGTATATATGTGTAGAGTAGATTAATACTTTACGCCTTCCATGTTTTACGTGGAATGATCTCACAAGTACAGTCACTGCTCTTTTCCGTATCCCAGAAAGAAGGAAATATGGCATGAAATTACCAATGACATTGTTCTGGCATATCCAAATTAATGTTTTTATGTAGAAATCAGCTTGTTATGGTATATTCAGGAATAAAGATATGAGTTTTCATAGTCAATTTGTATATGGACAAATTGTCCCGTACGTCACATGTCCCGTACGTCACAGGACAATTTTCATTTGTGTAACCACTGTACTGGAATGGCTTCATATTGTTTTCTAATATGTTACAGCTTAGACCTTTGAAGGTTAGGCTATTCACTAGTTATAACAGCTTGATCACTGCCCTCCTAATTTCAGAGGGGTTTCAGCTTTGCTCTTTAGTAAAAAAAACACAAAATTCTCTGGTCCCGTACGTCACACTGTACATTAATTAAGATGGGAACTAATTAAAGCAAGTGTAGGAAATCTTCATGAGTTTGTAATTAAGTAGCAGCAATAACAAATATGAAAACCTGAAAAAGTTTCTGGAAAATAATTTTTTTATAACTTTTAGACACATTTAAGTCTCTGAAATGTCCCTTACGTCACAGTGCAAATAGCTTGGACCTGCCCTAGAAGTTTCAATTTGTTCATTCTGAAAGGGCCCCATTTTTGAGAAGAAAAGTTTCTTACATATCTAATGTGACGATAATGGAGAACCAGCATTACTGTCCTCTTGTTTTATCTTCCTTGTGCAGTGCCCTTGATATTCCTGAATGTTGTGACCATACTATTGAAACTGGTATTTGGATGATAACCGTTATAACTTGGATGCGGATGATGACAGCCAGGCTGGGAGAACTCCATTTCACAGGCAATATCTTTCTCTAACTTCTAAGGCAAACATTTTTCCAGCTTGCCATCGCGTGCCAGTAAGTTTCCACTTCACAAAACAGTGGCCTCACTCAACCCTCTACAGAGATATCCTGAAGTTGACAGTTGGAGTTATGTTTTGAATGTGGGCCTGTGGGGCTTGGAAGACATTCAATGCTGCCTGTGCTTCTGCAGTAAGAACCAGTATTGTTTCTCCAGTGGTATATTGAGCCGTTGTTTGCCTTAAGTTGACCAAGCATATTTAGAAAATGACCATAACTTTGATAAATGTCATCACACACTGAACTCAACGTAAAACTTTGTTACTGCCAGTAGTGGCATATTTTGTATTAATCCTCTTACGATATATTTGGTTTCGATGATAATCATAACCTTTGCATTCATGATGGCGTATGTGTGTGTCGGTGCGTTTGTGACACCCAGTTTGTAAACACTATATCTCAAGAAGCAAGGTTGGACCAATTTCATATTTAGTGTGTATAAGTACCACATTAAGAACAAGAAGCCTGTATATGTACCATATCAAATTTAAATAGGAGCCTATTATTGCTTTTGGTGGAGGTCAAAGGTCATTTGAAGTCAACAACCAGACATTTACTTTGCTCCCCTCTTACCTGTCTCTCTACTTATACTGCGTCCTAAACATAATATCACAAGGGAAGCTTGAACATATGTAATTGTTTGTTTTTATGTAATTGATTGTGTAATGATTGTTTTTGGTGGAGGTTTGAGTTCACCAGGAGTCAAATTGTGAAAACCATGTCTTACACATTTCAACAAAGACAGATGTCATAATTAGTATGTTGATGTATCTATCACATTTAGTACAAGAAGCCAGGGTTGAGGTCGATGGTCATTTCAGGACAGTCTGTATCATTTTGAATTTATTGTTTGTCACCTGACACTGCTTTTCACTGTATTACTTAGATCAAGTATGTACTATGTCAAATTCATGAAGCAAACCATATGTTACATCATCCAAACCACAATGCATCTTTACATTCTGGTTCAGAAAAGGCTTTTATAGTGTTTAAGGCATAAATGGAACTCTTCTTGAGAGGAAGGAAAGACTGATGGAGAGAGAGGGGGGGGGGCTTTGAAAATGGAGGGACAGAGATTGACTTGTTTAGATCCAATATCATTTAACAAGTAAATTGCCTGAATTGCACAATGCGGGTTATGTGAAGAAGGAAAAACAAGCTCGGCTGAAATCATAGTGTAGACAGATAGATGATGGAGACAAATTCAATCAGTTGTTTACTATTATTTATTGCATACGTTTAACATTTCTGGTGAGTTCAGAACTCACCAAATCACATAGACATTAAACAGTTACAGCAACGTAATTATTACATGTAAATGGCTCTCTGAGCTGTTTGGAAATTACTTTCCTACTATAGCAGAAGCAATAAAATGTTTCGAGGCAGAGATGAAAAGTATTCCAGTGACTTTTTTAAAACTTTTGATCGTGTGGACTTGTTCACTTTACATGATCGTAATGAAAACTATCAACCTGGGACTGGATAGAATATACAACTTGTACATTTGAGGTCACAGGCTTGATCTCATTATAGCCAATAAAAAAACAATTTTTCTTTGTTAGTTTGTATAAATTTTGACAGCTTGTTTTCTTTTCATGGTATTGGCTTTCTGTGATGGAAATACAAACAACAACATTTGTAGTTAACAGAAAAATTCAATGTCACCTGTCCAGTATAAAATACCTGAATGAAATTGTATGAAATGAAAGGCCAGCTTGCTAAATTCTAATATAAATAAAGCTTTTCTGTATTTGCATTGATGAAAGGTCAAAATTAGTGGTTTCCAACATTTGCTGAGTTGATTAATTATCACATCCTGAAAAATGAAATTCAGTGTTCCGTGAGTTGAAGGTTCTTTTCAAAAATACTAAAACTTCAAATATGCATTGACCAGATATGTTCAATCGTAGACAATTTCTAGAAATTTTGCCTATAAAGATTTGACCTTGTCTCCATTATTTGAAATTACACATGGGCTTTATAAGTTCATAATAAACTGCATTTTCATTTTGTTATCAGAGTTTCTTGTATCAGGAAAGTTTGCAGAGAAAACACAAAAGGTCAATCTCCCTCAAAATATGCAGCACAGAACGTGAGCATCAATAATGTCTCTCTTGCACATCATATGATCAAGAACAGTAGATCTGTACGTAACACAGAACATGCCACTAAACCACTCAGTAGAAGAGAACATGGGCACTATAAGTAGACGACCACCGAGAATAGCTCTGTAACACAGATTGTGTCTACTGCGACAAAGCTCTGTGAATTTTCAAGGGGGAAAAACAAGCACTGGTGGATTTTAGATCGGTGGATGCAGAACAAATTACAAGTTAAACACATATATGATCGCAGCTGATTAATATTCATGATGCATGGCTGTGTGAGGCATTCCATTCGACTAATTGCCATGCGGTAAATGACCGACGTGGTTACACACGATGGGATCTTCTTCCTCCACATCCATTTCAAAGTCAAATTCAAGCTCGTCGATATTTATGTCCGGAACCTGAAAAAGAAAAGATAATTGTAATAACTCTGTGCCAAAAGTTCATCTCATTAGGTACATGTCTCTTTGTCACCATTTTGATCCTCCAACACCCTGAGTTTAACTACCTTCTCTCTGAGTCAGTGTTTACGAGAGTTTTGGTGCAGTTTGCACTTCATTATGACAGACCTGTTGATTGTAATGCATTTTGTTGTATGAAACAATGGAAGTCATTAAGGTAAATAACATATTAACTTGAAAGGACATCAAAATAGGCTTTTTCAAGGCCCATTTTGTTTAGCCATCACTACTAGCAACTATCTATGAACTGCAATGATACAACTTTGCAACTAATGGTGGAAAAGTAATAAGAAAGTGAACAGGACGCAAGAACAAGTCAGTAGTTCTTTACAGAAATTCTCTTTCATATCTATTATCTGGAAGGGACGAGAAGGGAGTTTTTTATCCTCTTGTAGAATGCTGCCATCACTTCAACTTCAAACTGAAAGTCTCTTCCCAGGAGGGATTTGAGGTCAAAAATTGGGGTTTCACATCACTGATTCTTTGGTATGCTTCATGGTCAGTTACATGTCTTCCCCATCTATATGCTGCAAGCTGGTCCTATCCTATTTTGATAGTGTGCCCTCATTCAGGAAGTCAGACTGGATGCTTCCCAAAGCTGGGATTTGCCCCGTCTTTCATGTGCAATTGTCCTCTCTATTTTCATAGCCAGTCCTTATGCTGAAACACCCATACATTGGTTCCATCGTCAATCGCAGATTAAATGTGTCATCGGATGACTTGAGTATGGGTCTCATCTCACTCACATTCTACGCATCAGTCCTGATGTAAGAGCACATGGGATATCCTCTGGATGATTGCAACATGTCTTAGAACTAAGGTTCTCATTTGCATATCAGCTGTTGAATATTCATTACAAGAAACACATAAACCAACAACTCATAAATTTATTCTTCATAGCTTTGTTGAGAAATTATAAGAGACACTAAGCCAAATGATATGGTATTCTCAGATTTAAAGTCCAACCATATTATTTCACTTTTGCTAAGGTTTTAAAGCTCTTTTATGATATCTTTTCATGACATTTTATGACGTTTATTCTAATTTTAAACAGGTCGCTGGTTGGGTGGCCAAATAAGGTTTAGATTTGTTTTCACAGCAACTTATGCAGGATAGCAGAGGCCTATCTGTTAGCCTTCTAAATTGTTGTTAAGGATGGATATGAGGCAGAATGCATTATGGGTAGGCAATGTTCACATGTCATGCTCTATTAGCCTGTGAATCTTGATTCCTATATTAAAAACTTACCAAAGTTTCTGTTTAGTTACCAAACAGTTTTATTCCTAAAAGTTAATCTGATTTTTTTAAATTACTCTTAATTGGGTTACACTTTTGCAATTACATCATATTAAATTACATAATAGTATCATCTGTGAGTATCAGTTTGAGTGGTTTTTTGTACTATTTTGATACTAACGGTTCTGTTTATGATGTGTTTGGTCACAATTTACATAATATTCACCATTTTTGTTGCCAATGATCCAAAAATGTATATTTATCTCATTCCTTCTCAAAGAATAATTACATTCTAATTCAACAAATTTCTAGCATTGAATTTGTGTCAAATATCAATGATATTCATGTAGAATGATTATTGAACACAATTTTTGTCAGTTTTAAAATTTCAAATTGATTATAACTTGTGGTGTCAAAGAAATGGTGCAAATGTAACTATATAACTAATGTAACTATGTATGTTTGTAGGTATATACATACAAACATTCACATACATGTACAAAAATATAGACATGTACAATTGTACATACATATACATACATACACACTCCTATTCAACAAAAATCGTCTTTCTCAATAAATTCTTGGTAATCTGCCAGAGATTACTGCAGTTTAGCAAATCATTCAGTAACATGTGTCTTAGAGCTTTACTTTATCATCAAAGAGGACAGACACATTTGTTACTTTGCATCAGTATTTTCATTATCAACCTTTCAATTTTTTTTACTCAATACACTACAGCAAAGATAAAAAAAAAATCATAGCTTTATTATATTAAGGAGACATTTAACACAATCTACCAACAAAATTAATGAATTTGCTTCAGTTTTGCACATAATTTGCTAGGATTACCTACACTTTGAGCTAACACTTATAACTCCATCCCCCCCCCCTCCACCCAAGGCAAAATGAGTGATGTTAAAATTGTAGTAGCAGTTTAAAAGATGGCAAATTAGAAGTGATAAATGAGTGTGAATATGAAAATTGCAATAAAAGTAGTCTCTAACATCAGAATAACTGGAACCGCATACCTTCCAACGGAAGAATAAGAAATAGCAAAATCACACGTATGGGTTTGGTCACATAAACAGACAAACTACAGCTTTTTGTAAAATCAATTGCACTATCAAAGAATAAGAAATACCAATTAATTGCAGATTTATCACAAATTTCACACTCAGATTTCTACCGGAAGCACAAGAAGGCCGCAAGAGTTTATGAACTTCAGTGCTATAAAACAACAGAAGTATATCAGCATGAAGGTGGAAGGCTGAAGGTGGAAGGATGGGGTTCCAGGAGGGCTTATGAATCTTTCTTAATGTGTCTCTTTACTACAAATTGTCTTATTGTTCATAGCCATCCTCCATTAATCATTATTATTTAATCACATTCTTTTGATGGAATAATGAACCACATAGAGAGAAACAATCTTATGCTAAAGGAATTACAGTAATTGCAAATCACACTTTTCATTCGCAAAGTTCACAAACTATTATCATGAGCCAACACATCAAAGGATACTTCATTTACAAAAAAATTCTCATTTTTTCATGGTTGTTTACCTCCCCAATACTGTTGGGTTTTATCAATGACATAGACTTGATAAACAAGATATTATTCAATTTGTCAAGCTTAGCTTTAGTTCAGTTTAAAAAATTCAACACAACAAGTTCAACAACACCATTGCACTGCAGTACTGGACTTAGGGATTTCTAAAATGGGTATCCGACATGTGTATTCCACAGTTGCACAATGCAAGTCTATTTCATTTACAATGATTATGATATGTTTCCTCATTAGTCCTCCATTCAGTCACAAAAATCTTCAATTTCCCTCTTTAATAAAGAGAACCTCCATGATGGATGTATTTCAGATAAATTTATAAATTTTTGTTTCATAATGTTTCTTTCTAAAAAACCACCTCCACTTCTCATCCAAATATTTCATCCAACTTGTCGGTGAATGATGAATTCTTGCGCTTGTTGTCATCGTCCCTCAGAGAACTTCTTACAGAAGCTATGCACACGACGGATACTGGCCAAAAGTTACCACTGTCCCTCTTGGGTTATCCTCTGGGAGCAGGAATGCTTCTGATCAAGCTCCTATGACGCCTCTGGCCTGCTTTGGCTCCGATGACTCTTAGTTTTAATAAGAACTGGAAAGCCGCTTCATGGGATATTCTACACTGCAACTTCAAATTATACACTAAATTGGGAAACCGATCGCATTCAAAATCGCATAAATAAAATGTTATTTCAGATTCAGCGGAGTACAAGCAAGGCGAGTCGTGTTTCATGCCTGGTACTACAGCACCCCGGGACTTTATACGGGTAACCAAGGTCGATTGTTTTGGATTGGACAGAATGGGGTCTTCCCTGGCTAGTCATAACGATTTCTCTTTGTGGCTTATTGCCTGCCTAGAATGAAAAATCAACTGCTGAAATCCAGCTGGTACCTGTAGATAGAGATGGTCAACAAAATACTCGATAGATTGTTTCCTCTGAGGAGGCTGATGAAGGCTTTGGCCGAGATGGAGGAGACAGAAGAACGCATGAGATGACGTGTTTGACAAAGAGAAGAAGTAATATGACTGCTACACTAGTGACTATCTTCTACTTGTGAGAGTAAAGCATGCAGAACATGAGACAAAATCTGCAGCGCTAGCTTACAGAAATTTTAACATGGGGTGGGGAGAATCTAAGATCTCGATATTTATCAATTTATTTAATAGCCTTCATAGCATATGTGTAGTGAATTGCATATTTTTGAACAGCATTTCCAAAGTAAGGACAGATAAACCATTCCCTGCAATAACTGCCATTCTGTTTCTGTTCCTATTTAGTCATTTCTCCCCACCCCCCATGTTTTCTTAACCTCTTTGCTTCCCCCGTTTAAATCAAAGCAGCCAAAATTTGGAGTGAAATATTTCAGTCGTTAGTGGGCAAGGTTTGTGTGTCTGGGCTTCCTCATGTAATCCCCACTCTGGCTACAAATAGTGTCCGTTTTCTTTCAATCCATTTTACTACAGTTTATTCAGTTTTCTGCCTAAATCATTTGCTCAAACAAAAAATTTGAAAATGTTTTGTCAGCAGTGTGCACGTTGTATTACTTAAGATTTTGTATCAAGGATTAACACTCTGGCAACATGCATTAATCTAATTCATATTAATTCCTGTGGCAGTTATATAAACTATCCATAATATTTATAGCAAACAGTAGATTTAGTCCCTTCTTTGTCACCGACTCTACCAAAATAGTCTATTGACTAAAGTCGAAGCATACAAGGACCTTGTTGCTACAGTTTGGTTTGTAACCTCATTTTCTAGTCTAAGAGAAACTCGAAAGGGGACAGAAACCCAGCCAACATCTAAGCTAACCCAGCATGCATCGATACGTTTTTGTGCAACTGAGCCCTGGCAGTGCAGTATGTAACATAAACGACTTCAGAATAAAATTGGTACAGTGACCGGAGACAAGACCAAAGTCTGGCGGCTCTTAGATATGGCTAATGGAATGAAAAGAGAAAAAAATTATCAAAAAGAGATACTCACCAACCACTGCATTGCTGGGGAGTTGACCAAGTAATCGGCTAACATGACAGACCCCTCTGTTAACTGAACCAGGCGATCTTTAGCACCAGTCAATATAGATGATGGTAAATCTTTGAAATACTGAGCCTGAAAAAAGTGAAAAAGATTATAAAATAAAGTTAAGAAGATTACAAAGAAAATCAACTTTAACATTCTAACTATTCAGGATCTATTTCAACATTTGGTTTATAGGTTAAAGCCCATGGATCAATGCAGTCAAACACAATTAGTTTTATAGGTTAAAGCCCATGGTTCAACACAGTCAAAACAGATTTGGTTCCAAGGCTTAAAGCCCATGGTTCAATGCAGTCAAACAGACTTGGTTTATAGGTTAAAGCCCATGGTTCAACACAGTCAAAACAGATTTGGTTCCAATGCTTAAAGCCCACATGTGGTTCAATGCAGTCAAACAGACTTGATTTATAGGTTAAAGCCCATGGTTAAACACAGTCAAACCAAATTTGGTTCCAAGGCTTAAATTAAAGCCCATGGTTCAACACAGTCAAAACAGATTTGGTTCCAAGGCTTAAAGCCCATGGTTCAACACAGTCAAAACAGACTTGGTTCCAAGGCTTAAAGCCCATGGTTCAACAAAGTAAAACATATTTGGTTCCAATGCTTAAAGCCCATGGTTCAATGCAGACAATAAAAGTTGTAGCTGAGGCTAATTCACAAATGGTAGTTAAATGGTTGTATGCTACACAACTTTACACATATATAGACTGATGCCATACCATGCTCAACTTTGGAAATACTTTTACTTGACAGCAAAAATGTTGCAACTAAACTGGTAATTGTTTATCCTTTGCTTTGAAATTAGTTAGGATACCATAATGCAGGGAATGACAGTGGTATGGATGCCACGTAATGCCACGCTGTTATACCGTAAAGAACGACAATTGTATGGAGGCCTTGTATTACCATACCCATTATTTCTAGATTCAAAGTTTTCATATCTACAGAATCGACAGGCAAAAGATGCCCTTCATGTCCTTTGTCCCTATGGAAACCAACTTAAAGACCTGGCTAAATGCAAGATGGAAAATCTCTAATTCATTCCCTAGTTTAACTTGCCTCTTCAAATGTGGTGAATAGAACTTCGGCAGTTGACCTTGCATCCTCTACTGACTGCCTAAGATTTTGCGGCAAGACCCTGATACTGGTTGAGAGGTTAATTGTAAGATTCCGTAACCTCCTGGAAAGATTCCTGGCGATGGCAAGGGTTTTCTCTTCACCAGTCTGGAAAAAACAGAAAATATGAAAGGGAAAGATGTTAAGCTATTTATAATCTGATGCGTCTGACTAGCACAGCACTGTTGCATTTTTCCACCAGGAATCCTAACTGATGCAAAATGGTGTACAAATTGCTCAGCCAATAATAATCTGAATGGAGTGTTTTTTCGTGTTCTCATTTCTGTATTTAAATGGGTTATGTCCAAATCATTTCATTGGTTGTATTATGTTAGTAAATGTTAACTCTTTTAATTTTTGAATATCCATGACATTCAAAGTGATAGTGATGTCCACAGAGAAAGTGTGTACATCAAATTGTCAGAAATGTCTGCTATGAAATCTTACATTAGGTGGCCAGAGAGTAGGTTTCATTTGTGGGATTAAGAATTACAAATTGTACTGGTTAGGAAATTCTACCACATCATTCATTGCACCCATTAGCAAACTTCCAGGAAATCAGGGCTTCCACATCCCTGTACCCCAACAAACTGAAGGAGATCCATATATGTAGCCTGCATTTTAAGATATGAAGTGTACATTTGACAAAGGGACACCATCGAAATGTTACCAACCTTGGAAGTGAATTTTGGTCTATGATATGGCCATGAAGTATTTCTTTCATCTAAACCAACCTTTTCTCTCCATCCCTAAACCAATGAGCTCACCTTGCCCTCTACATCCTCGTCTTCTTCACCTGAAGTTTTCTCCACATCTTCGTTATGATCCGTGGTCCAATCATTCCATGTCCTCCAGAGGTTTTCTTGCGTTGAGTCTACTTTTGACTTCATTCCACTATTGGCAGAGTCAATGTTCTCCTTTGCATACTGAATCTACAAGAAGGAAACAAATACAAAACCCCTTGTAAAAAGACAGTTTATACCATGCAAAACAGAAGCAACTTTTCTTGTTTTCTAAGTTAAGAAAAAAAAAATTGTTTATATCAAAACAACACTGTTGTAAAATATCTTGAAAATTTCCTCTTTTTTTTGGGGGGGGGGGAAGATAATATCTTTTCAATTTTATTCATTGACCAGGGTTAATTTTGTAAGGATTGTGCAGTGTTCTAAGCCGAGTCATATCCTTATCTTAAAGCCCACACCATATAACCTTGAGGTTGTCCAAGATGTGATGTGTTGATTCACAGTAAATAGCCCTCAGTCCACCCTCTCTCTACCAAGTGGTATTAATTCCACAAATCTGACCGAGAGACAAAGAATGTTTTGCTTTGTACTTACAAGATCCACAGTGAAATGGAGTTTCTGCAATGTTTCCTCACTCCTCCTCTGTGCATATTGAATGTTGACCAACGCTTTGTGGTAGAGGCGTTTCCTAACTTTGGTAGACACTTGAGATGCTCGGTTTACAGAATGCGAAAATCTCTCATTGCTAGGAACAGCGACCTCATTTTCAGTCACACCCTTCTCCTCTGATGCATCCTTCTCCTGCTCAACCTCTGCTTCATTTGACTTAGCTAAACAATGAGATGAGACAAGAATCTGCCTTATAACGGCTGGATTTGTTTTCCTGGCCAACAATTCCCCACCACTTAAAAATGTGAAAACAAAATACTTTGTTAGGTGGTTGTTGCATTGGTATTGTTTTAGCTTACTTTTTCTGATACAGATCTCTAATTCTCTCAGCTACAATAATTTCACTGCTAATGTACCTCCTACCCAAGCTAGTACAGTTATCAGGTAAGATAATAGATAAGTAATTAGTTATCATTATGGCCAAGGAATCAGTGTAAACAAAAGCTGATCACAAACTTGTGGAACGTTAAAAGATAAAATTACCTTCAGAGCAGTCATAAATAAATTAGTGCATCTCTGGGAAAGGAGCTTAAATAGGATCTTCTGACTTAACTGTTAAAGAAATACAACCACATGCTTAAAACTTTTAAATAATCACAAATGGCCCTAGATTTGAATACTAAGTCTAATGTAGTTCATTAGAAATGAGGAAAAATGTATTGTAGGCAGGTTTGGTGACTACCAATTGCAGAAGTTTGTGTACTTTTACTTAAAATTGTTTTATCCCTGTGTTTTTTATGGTTCTTTCAACCAATGTTCATAACCTGTATTTGCTATACCCCTCATAAGTCCTTTGTAAAATTACACCAGTGACCCTACGGCTTACCCTTTTCGTCAGGGAGACAATAGTCAACTGCCATGTCAGATAACTGAAGCGCAGCGTCTACCGTAGAGGCTACAACTTGTCCGACCCTGGTGTCCATTAGTTGATTCATCTTTTGTGTTCCAGCCACCTTGCTATGTTCAACTGCTGTCCATGCACTCTCCTTGAGAGTCTTAACAACCTGCAAGGGACAGACACATATCGATAACATTGCATCAAACCAGGAAGATAAGCCATTCTCACAGATGTTCTTGAAAAATTGTGCTTACATATCACAAGGTACGGTAGTTATAATTTTTACATTCATGATCTAGACCAATGATTCAAAGGTAACATAAGAATTAGAGTTCAGGAAATTTCTGAAATCATGAAGGTGACTTTCACATTCATCAGAAATGTCAGAAAGTAAAATTTTAATTTGCTTAAAAATTTGGTAAAATCCTCCAAGGAATTTGGTCAGAGGATTATTTTCATTAGTCAAATATCCTGCACAACAAACTCTGTATTCTTTCTACCTGTTTTGGAAGATGACTGCATTTAGAAATTTGAGCTTAAGTTGGGGAAAAAAATCGGCTGTTGGTAAAGTTTCTTACAAACTACAAATGTGACAAATTGATGAAACTCAAGTTACACAAGATTTTGTTCAGCACATTCTATCATCATGTGACCTACCTCATCAGAGGGCTCGGTCAAGATGGGTACTTTTTCTTCCAGCATATCGAGCTGCTGGTTTGCCATAGAATTCACTGCACTAAGAGGCCGTTCAAGTGCACTAACCACTGGCTGGGCAGTGTAAGCTGCCAATGCTACCGATTTCTCTGCCATCCCCAAAGAATATCCAATGAGAGCGTTACTGTCTTTCGTCCACTGATAGGCATCTGACACAGAGGTCAATGCGGACGTCACAATCGGCAAATTGGTGAATCGAGAGATGGCATTATCATCAACTTGGTTTTCAGAGTTCTTGTCTGTGATAGAGTTGTCCGAGAGGGAGTTGTCTGGGACTGAGTTGTCAGGGACTGAGTTGTGGCTTATATCCTCCATTCTGTTAAATTGTGTCTTTGAGTCCAGATTTAAAATGTGTACTGTATTTCAGGTGCAAAGCTGGGGAGATTTTATTACCTGCGTACAGTAACAACAAAAACACAGTGATTAATCTTTTATCAGACCATTATGCAGTAAGATTTACAATAAACACAAACTTAAAAATTAATACTTAGTCTTTCTGGCATCAAGGAGCACTTCAGCTTTTCAGCTAGCTATTGCTCAATCCAATACAGCCTGACCAGGTGACATTCACAGAACTCCTTCACAAAAATATTTCAATACCCTACCAGGAAAGGCACCTTGTCCTTCCTCCATCCATATAGAGGTGGAAATAAATTTGCACTTAAAAATTTGCTCTGGGTTTCTCACATGAAAATGACCTTCAACAGCTTGTACTAAGCCACTACCCTACCAAGCAGATTACATCATGATCTCTAATGGTCTGAATATTTGCAGAAGGCATTTCAATATAAAATTTTGAACATAACACCATGGCAGTCTAATTTATGTCATCTTTACAGTAGTTTAAACTGAAGCAAGTAGAAAAGCTAATATTGTGACCATATTGAAGTGTACTAGTCCCATTTTAATATTGATTTTTTTTACTTTCACTCATTTTCAGTCATGAAATAACATAAAAGTTATTGATAAGATTATTTGTTTTTATGTCCATCATAGACTTTGAAAGAACAAATTTAGCTTAAAGGCAGACCTGTGATTGTTGCAAACTTTCTTAATGCATAAGACCATAAATTTAGCTTACAATACAACAGCATTGCTGAAGTATATCTTAAAATTGTGACTGGATTGTGCTGTTTAAAGGGTGTGAAGACTCGCGCAAAAAGAAACGTCTAATGCCGGTAATCTGACCTAGTTTCCAATGAGGTGTAACAGAAGTGTTAGACACCACCATCGATCCTAGAAAATACACATACAGCTTGCTACCATCGGTAAATAGATACTAGTGTACAGTCAGTACATACAGCTGCAGCCAGTACCCACAGCACAGTGAACAAACGATACAGCGATGAACATCTCAGGTCCAGCTAAAGAAAACAAGGTTTCATGTTTCATTACTGTCTGCATTTTGTAGCGACACAAACAAAATGTCACTCGCAAGCAACAGAAAGTTAACTTTTTCAGATGGCCGCACGCAGTTTGGGGCGAGTCTTCAATGCCTTTAATTTATATTAAATTAAAAATCTAACTTAAATTAGTGCCTATATAATACTTCTTTGCAGCTCTTTGAGTTTTCAAGAAACACGAACATCAAACCAACCTGGTGGGCAAACTGATTGTTTACTCAATACCCATACTGACACTGGTCTGTAGTGTAAGTCGTAGCACTCATTAATAAAATCCTTTGCTAAATTATAACAGCTTTTCATACCCGTAGCTTGAATCCAAGCTTCACACATGTGTTGACAATTCATAAATGATGGTACTTAATTGGTAGCCTACACAAATTCCTTTTAGAATACGAAACGCTTGTGCACTAAGGGCACATACAGTAGTGTAGCATCAAGTCATGGTCATATTACCTCTAACGTCCACCACTAACGTTAGGCGTGACGTTATAGTAATATCAATAGCTAAAATTATTTAATACTAATACGTGGTAAATGAGAAGGGAAGAATAAAACTTAATCCTAAAACTAACCTCTTTAAGAGTGATCCTTCCTTCCACTGTGAATGTGTGATATGCGTTCGGTCCTTTCCGTCGTATTATATTAGTCTGAATGTCGATAACGTGATAGACAGAACACTTTAATGGTTGGCTAATTCTTAACTGGTTAACGTTGGTATTGCGTCATACCTCGGTTTAAGAAGGTGCTGTACTTTGCTTCCACAATCTAACATGTAATTTGCAATTAAAAACATATCATATATGAATTTTTCCTTAAGAACAATTTGCTGTTAGAAAATAATTGACAATAATGATACTTTTATAAAATAAATTTTCTTATTTTGTAAACTAGAATTCTAATGATGTAGCTATTGTGTAAAATGTGTGTTCATCAGCAAATATAGCAACAAGAAGTGGAAACACATAACACGGTTCTTCGAAATTATTGCTTTCCATAGTGAAGGTGAACTTCATAACGAAAAGTAGTGGAGAACTCGTGTTCCATTTTGACAAAGTCCATTACGTTACTCGATTATGTTTATGTTTGCCAGCACACTGGAGGACGTATTGATGAAATTTGTCTAAATCTATATACCTTCCAGAAATATTTCATGAGATGTGATGCATGGATAGGGGATTGGGTGTAGTTTAAGGTTGTTTTTTGGCGTATAGTACATCGAACTGGAGATGCAGTGTTGTCAAGAGAATGGCATAGCATTCTAAAAAATATTATATTCAATATCACAAAGGCGATCATTCATTTACTTTGAGTAATTATCAAAGTTCTAAACATTAGAACATTGCTAGTTTGAACCAAGATTTCACACACTTTATTTACGGTTTTACGGTTAACTGAGGCGTCCGTAGACTCTATTTCAACGGTTTTCACATGTTGTCCTAGTGATGTTCCCAAAGAGTTGAACTTGAGGACATGGTACGCAATGACCTTGACAGTACGTGTGAACCGGAGCGTCTGCATTGTGGTCTGTACTAAATTTTGCAAGATAATTCCCCTTGCATGGCATTTTCTCTTTGAACTGGGGAACTTTTTTTTTATCTGGAACTTAGAGCGTGCCTTAGTATTGTTTACCATCTACTGTTACTGAGATACGGTCATCGTCTTACTGTATATAACACGGAGAATTGAACCATAGGTTACCCGAAATGAGACAGACTTGTACGATTTCCAAAATTGCCTGTGTTGTCTATATATGTTAAATGCAGTAAGATTTGTTTGGCCGGTTGTGACCGTATATGTTGACGCAAGAAGATGCTTTAGCCATACCCCCCCCCCCTCCATCATTCACCCCTCGTCCGCTCGCGAGCATGTGTGGATCATAGCTTATAAATTCCATACTTACAAGAAAATGGCCTATACACAAAAAATACATTTAAAAATTGTGGTAGATTAAAAGTCTAATCTAAGCCCGTTTGGAACCAATGGCAAGTTATCCATAGAACCCATCTCTCACGTTATACGAAGTAAAAATATAGCCCGATTAAACATTAATTTTGAAAATCATCACGGAAAGACAGTTTTGTTTTTCATGAATGTTTTTCATAAGGTCTGAAAATCTGACGCACAAACTTGCAATCGAACTATACTGCAAAAAATAACCAAAATGCAGAATTTCATTGTGGTTTCGATGATGAAACATGAGTTGTTTCTTCATGAATCTGACGTAATGTATAATGAGGGTGTACATGTTTACAAGGGTTTCACGATTTAACCTCTGATGACCCCAAATGACTTTTGACCTCCACCAAAAACAATAGGCTTCTTTAATTCAATGTGGTACTTCTACACACTAAATTAGAGGCCAACCCAAGCTTCCAGTATTAACATATCGTGATTACAAGGTTTTCACAATTTGACCCCTGGTGACCCCAAATGACGTTTGCCCTCCACCAAAAACAATAGACTTCTGTTAAACACTGTGGTACTCCTATACACACTAAATATGAGGTCTGCCCATGATTCCCTTCTTGAGATATCGTATTACGAGGTTTTCACAATTTGATCCCTGGTGACCCCAAATGACCTTTGACCTCCACCAAAAACCATTGGCTTTTTGTACTCAGTGTGGTACTTGTACTAACTAATTATGAAGTTGGTCAGACCTTCCCTTCTTGGGATATCGTGTTTACAAGCTGGACGTCACAAACGCACTCACACACACACGTACACACACCCATACATATACGCCATCATGAAGACATAGGTTACGATTATCATCGAACCAAAACCAGAATGGATTCCAATACACCATGGAATTAGAAGAGACTCCATACACCTTCATTACCATAAGCAATGACTAACCGATTACGTAAGCAGTTTTATATTATATCGAATGATGAAGCCTCAATGGAGGAAAACGGTGGTCATTTCGAAGAATACATATACCGACCACTTTTCAGTCGACTGTCGATGACTCTCACACTGAATTGACTTTGAAAGTGACCTTCTTACGTCAGGAACAGAAATATAACCTATGAGTTCTACCGCTCAGTGTCGGTTCATAGTTAGGTGAAATCATAGCCCTCTATGAGTCACGTTTCTACACCAAGATATGGTGTAGAAACGTCATACTTAGATGATAAATGGATAAGATTAGCCTACTCACCTTCAATGCACGGTCGATCCGTTGATTATTAGGAAGAATGGTACATAGTGGAGAGGAGCTAGGGTAGCCTGAATGGGGACGTCATGGTGGAAAGTCGGAGAGGCAGTCGGTAGAACAATAGTCATCATTTTTTTATATGTTTGTTTTAGGAGTGTTTGGACAGTGATGAATTGTTTTTCATTGGCGACCCCCCCCCCCTCCTCCCGATACATACGCAAAATAATTGTAGACACTGGCCATCGGCAACTTGAAGATTGTGTTTTCTTCTTCAGTTGTTTCTTTGTTACTGTTATTTTGGTCTTCGCGTTGTTTTTATTTTAGGGTTTTTGGATTTTTGTTAAGGTAGAATTTAAATTAAGGAGAACTGTGACGTTGGGGTCCAGTTATACTAATGAGAAAGATATATTCATCTAAAACCGCAGATATTTTCAGTCCAATTAAGTCTATCATCAGCCCCCAAAGCACCGGACGTTAGAGTTTTGCCTATATATTCGAGTTCGGACCTACCGCACCGCACGGTTATACCGCAAGTTAATAAATGTTACTCATTATAGAGATGAAATTCACCTTCAGTCCGAAAGGTAAACACAACCCGTTCTATTCGAACGTGACCTGACGAAGTAAAGAAATACATTTGAAAAGCCACCCTGGACACACATCACAAGAGATCGTATAATATACTCAACGGTCACCCAATTTGATTACAGTCCATTCATCGAAGATATTGGCTGATAGAAAAAGATACAAAAGCAATTCCTAACCGAATAAAAACAAATTGTGTGGTTTATCAATAAGAGCGTCAAGCACTCAGTCTGTTGTATCATGGTGTTTTTAACGTTGTGCAATATAGTGTGACGAAATGATGCAATCCTACGGTGGTCTTTAAAGGACAAACGAATTATAGTTGTGTTATATGTTAGCGTAACACAACAACGCGTCAAAATTCCGATAGTTGCCGATTTGACAACTTACGTAAATCTGACACATATAGCGGTCGGTTACTTTTCAACTCGACAAAAACGTATTTGTGACTTGTTGCGAAGTTAAGTGTAACACAGCACTTCGACAATTTGATAATATCTAGATGTAATGTACGTTAGCGTTAATCATCAACTCGACCAAGCAAAAACATGAATCTGTTGAGTTGCCGCGTTATACTAACACGTCTATACAACTTGTATGTTCCTTCGGAACCACCATACAATGCAGTAGACCGAGAAAAAGTTTGTGGAGTGAAAATGACCTTCACAGGCTCGTAGCAGAAAGTTGTTTTCCTGATTGTCTGTAGTACGAAACCGGAAGTCAGAGCCGGTGCTGTCCCCGAGATCCAAGCAGTTTCAGAGTGGCTGAAAACCGGCGGGGTTTGGTCCGGTTCATAACCTTACAGTTTCGAGGGATGTCGGTAATTTCAACGGATGGTCTTAAAATTTCAAATATTTTATCTTGAAATTGCTACTTTCTTAACGGAAATTCGGGTTTCCGAAATTTCATCTCAAATTTCGATTATAATCTCAACTATTTGCGAGTTTTCCTTCACTTGTTTCGATGTAACGAGACGAATTGTGTCATTTTAAGTCGGTAAGACGTTTCAACGGTTTTATAAAACTTTCGACTCTTTATCGAAATTTCGAGAAGGAACCGGTTTCTAAAACGGAAATAATACCACTAGATTGCTTGGCATTCTGTTTGCAGAGTGCGAGCTATGCAGTTTAAAGATCAAGTAATGATGTGCAGTGGAATCCTATATAGGTAGAAGTTGGGCAGAAGCATACACCCCCCCCCCCCCCCCTCGAGTTACCCCTTTTCCTAAAACTATGGTTTCCCAGGGTGCATGCATGATTGGAATGGAAGAACATGTCAATTCACGGTATATTTTAGTGTTACGAGAAAGCACCTTACTTTTCTCCTCGTATACGGGGAAGTTACTACAGGTGGAGAGACAGAAGGCGGGATCAGCTCATGTATGTAGCACTGTGCAGAGCGTTGACCGGCTTGTTTTCTTTTACGTGTCCATCTTACTGGCTATGACGTAATTGATCAGTTAATCGGGTATATAGCCTGGGTTTCTATACACAGTGACAGGATGGTTTATAATATCGTGCAAGTAGCGTTTTCTAGACATGATTTGGGGTGAAGTTTGAACGAGATACCAGGCAGAATACTTGCCGATTTTATAGCGTTTGTCAGCTGCGGAGTTGTTTTTAGGGACTTGTATATATATTTAATTTTTTATTTCATTGCGAAAGATCGGATGTAGGACAGGTACATTGCATAGACGATTATACTTATATGACTCAGAATGCACTCTTAGTATTATTGTCCTCGATTCTCTACCTCCCCCCCCCCCTCTTTAGCAACCGGGTACTTCAACACATTACCAGAGCGGACAGAGTCTAGTATAGCTACCCCCATACCCTTACTTCACCACACTACCGGAGCGGAGAGAGTCTCTACCAATAACCTCCCCCCCCCCCCAATTACCAACCGGGTACTTCAACGCACTACTAGAGCGGACAGAGTCTCAACCTATATCTACCCCTCCCCCTCCCTTACTTCACCACTCTACCAGAGCGGACAGAGTCTCTACCTATACCTACCCCCCCCCCCACACCTTATAACTTACCAACCGGGTACTTCAACACACTCCAGAGCGGACAGTCTCTACCTATATAGCCTCCACCCGTCTCACTTCACCACACTCCCGGAGCGGAGAGTCTCTACCTATATTCCCCCCCCCCCCCTACTTACCAACCGGGTACTTCAACACATTACCAGAGCGGATAGTCTCTACCTATAGCTACCGCTACCCCGGCCCCTAGAAAAAAAGAGAAGAAAAATGAAAAAAGAGGGGGAAAAAGAGGAGGAGGAGAGGAAGGAAGGGAAAAGAAAAAGAAGAAAGAGAGAACAAGGAGAAAAGGAGGGAGAAGAAGAAAACGCCAAGACACTGGGAAGAGAAAGAGGAACAGTGACATCATTACAGCGCTGATCCCTATATACACAGGGTAGCCAGTGACGGATCAAGGATTTCGGAAGGGGCGTGTGCCTCACCCTACCCCTCCATATTTGACGTTTCCATTTTTCCTCTCTCACTAATGATCTATATATATATATATATATATATATATACGGTCTATCATACCGCGTGTATGTGTATATACGCCTTAAACAATGGAAGAATTGTACTATGAAACCAACTGTGGCTGGTCTCGATCTCGACCGTGTCGGGGGAACATGACGCATTTCGGGAAGGGGAGACCGCCTCCCCCCCCCCCCCTTCAGCATGTTTCTTTATGATATCGCTAGTAATTTCATATAGAAAATGCTTAGATGCAACTTACAAGGCCTGGGAATTGTCATTTCCAGCGATCTGGGAGGCATTATCGGCCAAAATTTGCTTCTACGCTTCGCGCCAACAAATGGTCCTGGGTAGTGCCATTTCCAGCGATCTTGGAGGCATTTTCGGCCAAAATTTTCTTGTACGCTTCGCGCCAACTCATGGTGGAGCTACGCTTGGATAATTTGCCTATACAGGCTTCGCTCCTCCCTAATTGGCAAATTTCTCGCTACGCGCCTGTTCGAATTTCTAAAGCAAACAGCAGATATCACATCATATCAGTGAGCATGAAAATGGCGTTCCAGGATGAACAGCCTCAAAACTGCCCGACTTGCTCGAAAAAACATCCAAAAATTTGCGCGCGTTCAACGTGTCAATGTCATATAAGTAAGCATCGGTTATTACAGCGCATGCCATCGCGTACCGCACGGTTCGTGAAAGTTGCGCAGTATACCACGGGATGCTAATGTAAACAACGAAATGTCTTATGCAGATGGAGAAAAAGCATGGAGGTCTAGATCTAATTATGTCAAAACTCTCTTTTACATTAGACATGGCGAATTAGGGCTGCAGCCCCCTCCCCCGCCTCCTACGCCTATGTGTGTAGTGTTCGGTTTTGGAAATATCTGCTATATTTCCTTCAACGAAGTTTTATAATAGCCGTTATGAGAAGTTCTACACCAATAAATTAACTGTATCTGAATTTTCAAACATTTCCTGACCAACATTCTTCATCATGCTTCCCTCTACTCGTGCAATTTTGACCGGTCTGTTAGGGGTTCAAGGAGGTTTTTCTTTATCGGTTGTCCATAGATGAAATTTTGTGCAACATTATGGGTATGTTGGAGTGAGTTTATTCACGAGAAATGTGAATTTACAAATTCTGAACAAATAATGGGCTTAAAACCTTGAAAAGTGGGGCTGACGGGTATTGTGGGCCGCGACGTAGAATCACCTACAAAAGCAATGATCCACAGGACATGCGATGAGGTCGAACATGATTTGTGACTGGTGACAATCTTCAAAAAGGTGATGGGTGGAAAAAAAAACTATTGGGAAATACTTGGTTCTCAGGCAAAAAGAGTACATCTGGTTGGTCATTTTCAAGCCCGAGAAGTGCCATTTCCGGTGATCTGGGGGGGGGGGGGTATCAAAACCAGAAATTTTCTTGTACGCTGCGTGCCAACCGATGGTGGCGCTCCGCTTAGATAGTAATTCGCGCCCCCCGGGTTAGAAAATCCTGGATACGCCCCTGCCTATCCCACCTACCTTAATTACCTACCAACCGGGTGCTTCAACACACTCCCCAAAGCGGACAGTCTCTACCTATATAGCTTCCACCCCCTTACTTCACCACACTACCGGAGCAGAAAAAGTCTCTACCTATACCTCCCCTCCCCTAATTACCAACCGGTTACTTCAACACACTACTAGAGCGAACAGTCTCAACCTATACCTATACCCCTCCCGCTTACTTCACCACACTACCGGAGCGGAGAGAGTCTCTACCTATAACCTACGCCCCCTACCCCTTACTTCACCGCACTACGAGAGTGGACATAGTCTCTACTCAGACTACCCCCCCCCCCCTCAATTACCAACCGGGTACTTCCACACACTACCAAAGCGGACAGTCTCTACCTATACATACCCCCCCTTATTTCACCACACTACCAGAGCGGACAGTCTATACCTATTTCTCCCCTCCCTTACGAACCAACCGGGTACTTCACCACACTACCAGAGCGGACAGAGTCTCTACCTAAACCTACCCCCCTTACTTCACCACACTACCAGTGGACAGAGTCTCTTCTCAGACTACCCCCCCCCCCTTAATTACCAACCGGGTACTTCCACACAGTACAAGAGCGGACAGTCTCTATCTAAGCCTACCCCCCCCCCCCTTCCCTCTTACTTTACCACACTTCCAGAGCGTACATCGTTACAGTATATTGACTTCTAGATGAATATGGTGCTTAATTGCTCGGATATATTCATTATGTTGTAACATTTTTATCATATAAGATATTGTGTAAAATGACGTGATAGTCTGGTGACCTTTAGCACTGTATATTTTCCAGTATATATCAGATATGCATGCCGAATGACTACATTTTAATCGTCTGTGAGATTAAGCAGACGTGATGATGGCGTGATATTATTATTGAATATTACAAGGTGAGATTATTATCGCGCGTTGACAACAATCGCAAATATACGTTTCCTATGGTAAGGTTCATGTCAGCCTGACTGCGATTTTTTTTTCTCTCCCAAACAGGTTTACAATTACGGAATTTTCCGCCAATCAGATTGCTCGTGGCGTCAGTACCAATAATGATCATCGCTTGGAAGTTTGAAGACATACCGAGTTACACACTGACTTTAAACGCCCTAACTTTACTTTTAACGCTTGGATCACATATGTTGACTTTACTTATGATCCATAGGCCTACGCTACATTCTATTGGGTTTGTGTTTACGTTATCCAAGATTCGTGAGCCGTTCTATTGCAATCGGAATTCGTTTCGTGGAATGGGTAGGCCTACACTAAAATCAACAAGTTCACGAGTTCACGAGTCTTGATTGAATATACGCAAACAGCATAGTGTTCACAGTATGATATTTTTCCGTCACTGCACTGTGTACACAGTTATAATACATGTAGGCCTAGAGCGCATGTGTGATGTACCCTGTACGAAACTTTCACCATGCGATGTTATCGATTAATGCATTCACAGAAAACTTCGATCAAAGTAGATCATACAATACTAGTGTGTGCAATATGTCTAAACTCATTCCAAACACATCTACATAACACATCTTACGAAAAGCTTCGGGTAATATTTAACGGGTATATCTTCGTTGCAACGAATGGGTGCAGACAGTTGTGTAACCTCGAAGTGAAGGTTTCTATTATGATGACGTAACTATTATGATGACGACCAATCATGAGCGACTATTTACACACAATTGCAAACCTGTTGGGGAAAAAAATCGCAGCCCGGCTCGGAAAAGTTACGTCATAACAATGGAAACCTTCACTTCGAGGTTATCAAAATGTCTGCATCCATTCGTTGCAACGAAGATATACCCGTTCAAAATTACCCGCAGCTTTTCGTAAATATATGTAGATGTGTTTGGAATTGGTTAAGACACATTGAGCACACTAGTATAGTATGATCTACTTTGATCGAAGATTTCTGTGAAGGCATTAATCGATAACATCGCACAGTGAAAGTTTGGTACAGGGGTACATAACACATGCGCTGTAGGCCTATATGTATTAAAACTGTGTATAGTAAAGGCTTCATAATTGACGCACCCCCCGTAATTGACGCACCTTTAATTATTACTAGCAACGATACAGCAGGCCACTTGAACGTTTTGCAGTCAAGCAGAATTACATATTTCATGAGTTTGAATCCATTTCAGCTATTTATGGACCAAATTGTGGTACTTTTTAAGCTTTTAACACCCTCCCCCTAGTTTTGCATGTTTTTTGGGCATTTGGAAATCTTACACCCTAAAAATAACCAATATTACCTCAATATGATAACACTACTCTCTGCTGGGACCTGACCTGTCTGAGCTTAGAGGCTCAGAGCATAGCAAACAGCATCTAAAGTCAATGGATGTATACTGAGGCCTACACTACAGTTACCTTATCGACGAGTGTGTCAATTTAGGGGTATGAAAGAACTTGACACGGCAAACATTTTGTGGTCAAATTCTGCTCAATTGTATGGTGCATAAGCACAGCATCTTAAATATTTTGAGATCATAACATTTCTGAGGAACTACTCATATGAAAAACACATACAGTTGAGTGATTTGGATTTTTCCTTGATAGTCATCGTTGATCAAATCTTTAAAGCGGCATTTTGCGTCCTTTTCTATGATTTTTCTCAACCTCACTAGATCCACTATGCCATAACGACATACATAACTAGCTTATCTATTTATATTTTACTTCAAATAATAAATGGCATAAAAGTCGAAAAATTGCAACTTTCAACTTTGTTGTTCTCCAAGATATTTTCCGTTGGGAACCCAATAAACCTCGCCCATAATATGAATATTTAAAAACTACGAACGTCATTGACAGATACGTAATATAACACCACGCTTGATTTGTGTACAGTCTATATGGCAGTTGTACCAGGAAGTTGCATAACATCTCCCTGGTTGTATCAACGCAAAGTCTTGAATCTATTTTTAGCAACGGCTCATAACTAAACCTGCATCTCTGATTGGTTGAATTAAAACTAGTGGGTTTGGGAACTGAATGCGATTAATTTTGTATGTGGAATACTCACCAATTAACGTTTTTGGCAGCAAAAAACTTGGCTAATATCTTAATTTGCTGTTTTGTGATTTGATGTATGTAAAAAACTCGATGGACATGCCAAAAAAGTAGAAAACGGCGACCACACGCAAAATGCTCATGAATAACCATACTATTCACTGATTGGTGGAATTCAAACTAGTGGATTTGGAGATATGAAAACTTTGTCGAGGACACTTTTACTCGTTATCGACATAAATCGTTAATTACTCACTAATTAACGCTCTTGGCAGGGTGAAACTTGGATGGTATCTTAGTTTGCTGTTTTATGATTGATACATCTAAAAAAATCGATGCACATGTTAAAAAGGTGGAAAAAAGCGACCCAACGCAAAATGCTGCTTTAAGTGCGTCAATTATGAGCCCACCATGCTACACAGTGCAGTGACGGAAATATATCATACTGTACACTATACTGTTTTGCGTATATTCATTCAAGACTACTCGCGTCGTGAAGCTTTTTTTGGTGTAGGCCTACCCATTCCACGAAACGAATTCTGATTTCAATAGTAGGCTGACGAATCTTGGATGACGTAAACACGAACCCGATAGAATGTAGCGTATGTATCATAAGTAAGGTCAACATGTTATCCAAGCATTAAAAGTAAAGTTAGGGAGTTTGCAGGGAAACCGCGCAAGACTTTATTAAGTGTCAGTGTGTAACTTCCAAGCGATGGTCATTATTGATGCTGACCGTCGTCACGAGCAATCTGATTGGCTGAAAACTCCGTAATTGCAAACCTGTTTGGGAAAAAAAATTCGCAGCCCGACTCGGGTTGAATAACTTGAACTCCAATATTTCCCTGTCTCCGTAGACTGTACGAGAGTGTGTCATAAGGAAAACGTGTATAAGTAATACATCTGCGAAGAATAGACGGTGCACTCAGGGGCGTAGCGAGCGGGGGGGGGGGTGGGGGGTGTCACACCCCCCAATAATTTGGTCGCTGTCGGCAAATTTTGGGTCTGTCGGCAAAAGGAGAAAAGGTGACTAGAGCGGAAGGGGAAGAAAGAAGGAAAGCTGAATAGAGAAAAGGAGAACGGGAGCTTCTTCCGTGCCAAATTTGACTTAAAATATGCACCAGATTGCATCTAAGGACGTTTCAAAACTAAAAATTTTCCAAAGGGGAGGGGTAGACCCCCTACCCTTAGACCCCTCCCCCCATTTCAGTCACCACTTCCAGATACGTCGGCAAATCAAATTTGACTTAAAATATGCACCAGATTGCATCTAAGGACGTTTCAAAACTAAAAAATTTCCAAATGGGAGGGGTAGACCCCCTACCCTTAGACCCCTCCCCCATTTCAGTCACCACTTTCAGATCCGTCGGCAAATCAAATTTGACTTAAAATATGCACCAGATTGCATCTAAGGACGTTTCAAAACTAAAAATGTTCCAAAGGGGAGGGGGACACTCCCTCCCCTTAGACCCCTCCCCCATTTCAGTCACCACTTCCAGATCCGTCGGCAATTCAAATTTGACTTAAAATATGCACCAGATTGCACCTAAGGACGTTTCAAGACAAAAAAATTGCCAAAGGGGAGGGGGACACCCCCTCCCCTTAGACCCCTCCCCCCATTTCAGTCACCACTTCCAGATACGTCGGCAAATCAAATTTGACTTAAAATATGCACCAGATTGCATCTAAGGACGTTTCAAAACTAAAAAATTTCCAAATGGGAGGGGTAGACCCCCTACCCTTAGACCCCTCCCCCATTTCAGTCACCACTTTCAGATCCGTCGGCAAATCAAATTTGACTTAAAATATGCACCAGATTGCATCTAAGGACGTTTCAAAACTAAAAATGTTCCAAAGGGGAGGGGGACACTCCCTCCCCTTAGACCCCTCCCCCATTTCAGTCACCACTTCCAGATCCGTCGGCAATTCAAATTTGACTTAAAATATGCACCAGATTGCACCTAAGGACGTTTCAAGACAAAAAAATTGCCAAAGGGGAGGGGGACACCCCCTCCCCTTAGACCCCTCCCCCATTTCAGTCACCACTTCCAGATCCGTCGGCAAATCAAATTCTCCACCCCCCCAACAAAAAAAACCGCTACGCCCCTGGGTGCACTCGGTGCTTAAAGCGGCGTTATGCGTCCCCAATGATTTTTCTCAACCTCACCGACTCCACTATTCCATAACGGCATACATGACTAGCTTATCTATTTAAATCTTACTTCAAATGGTGGCAATAAAAGTCGAAAACTTTCAACTTTGTTTTTCTCCAAGATATTTTCCGTTGGGATCCCAATAAACCTCGCCCATGATATTAATATTTAAACACTACGAACGTCATTGACCAATACGTAATACAATACCATGCTTGATTTGTGTACAGTCTATACGGCAGTTGTACCAGGGAGTTCCATAACAACTCCCTGGTTGTACCATAGAGCTATAGACAGATTATAGCTCCATGGTTGTACCAACGCAAAGTCTTGAATCTATTTTTAGCAACGGCTCATAACTAAACCTGCATCTCTGATTGGTTGAATTTAAACTAGTGGGTTTGGGGGAACTGTATGCGATTAATTTTAAATGTGGAATATGTCGTGGACACTTTTCTCATTATCTGCAAATATCCTTAAATACTCGCCAATTAACGTTGTTGGCAGGGAAAAACTTGGATAATATCTTAGTTTGCTGTTTTGTGGTTGATATATGTAAAAAAAACTTGATGGACATGTCAAAAAAGTAGAAAACGGCGACCAAACGCAAAATGCTGCTTAAGTTTAGACTTTTACTTCGTCCCATCATTGCAAAATTGTACATACTACTCTAATATCATGCATGCTTCCCATGTCACTGATAAGAGGAATAAAAGGAAAATGAAAACCTGCCGCCTTCGTACAAGGCTTCGGGCTACTATAGGCACTTGACTCAACTGCCCTGTAAGACAAAATGATAGACAGATAAAATAGTCAGATGTGACTCATAATAGACAATAAGGAGTATTGTTTAAAAAATATTTTGTAATTTCAGTTTTAAACATAAAGGTTATGTTTGTCCAACCTCAGTCACAAATATTAGGCTATTGCTGTTTTCCAAGATTCTCTTTGTTAACATTAGACATTCCTAGTAATGGTCTAGTATTTGACCATGGAGCTATAAACCTACGTACAGAACCAGCAATGTTCATCCGTTAACACAATGACTAGAACTATCGTAGACAATCGCAATATTTCAGTGTTCTCTTTAAACACTATTGCCATAGGTGATACCTCCATACATGAGCGTTCAAGGCCTCAGTGGTTCATTTTATGCCATGTTTGATATTGTTTTCTTTCTTCTAGTCTGCCTTTTGTATTCTCCACATTATGCTTATACTTTTATCAAAGCCTATATCTTGTATTCAGTGTCTCGCCACACCAAGAAATGTGAACCCACGGCCGTATACGTGATGTTTATTCAAGACGCTCAAAGCAACCAAAAATCATGTTTCGTGCTCGTGGAAACTGAATTATCGCATGCAAATGAACTTGAATATTATGATATGCATACTTTGTCATCACGCGTGCCTATCTCGTTTGAATTATATAGGGTAAACTAACTTTCCAATGTTTCTATACTGACAGAAACTTTTACGTCGGCATTACTTGCCTAGGAGTACAATTTCTTTTCGATTTTTGGTTTCGATGATAATCGTAACCTATGCATTCATGCAGGCGGAGAGTGTGTGTGTGTGTGTCTGCGTGTGCGTGTGTGTATGACGCCTCGCTTGTAAACACGAAATCCCAAGGAGGGAAGCTTGGACCAATCTAATATTTGATGTTTATGAGTACCACATTGAGTAGAAAAACTCTATTGTTTTGTGGGGAGGTCAAAGGTCACTTGGAGTCACCAGGGGCCAAATAGTCAAAACCTCGTAAACACGATATCTAAAGGAGGTAAGCTTGGACCAATCTCATATTTCGTAAGTAGGAGTACCACATTAAGGAGCAAAAGCCCATTGTTTATTGTAGAGGTCACAGTTCATTTGCGGTCACTAGGGGCCACATTGTGTAAACCTTCTAAACACGATATCACAGACAAAAAGCTTGGATCAATCTCGTTTATCGTGTGAAGGAGTACCACATTGAGTTCAAGATCCCTATTGTGTTTGGTGGAGATCCAAGTCCATTTGGGGTAACTAAAGGTCAAATTGTGGAAACCTTGTAAACACGGTAACCCAAGAAGGGAAGGTTGAACGAATCTCATATTTAGTATGTAGTTGGTACACGATTTTATTGAGGTCAAAGGTCAGTTGGAGTCAGCAGACACCAAATTGTGGAAAGCTTGTTTTGTAAGCTACCGTATCTCCCACATACCAGCCTATGAGATAACATGTTCATTACGCCTCATACGAATAGGAGGCTATTGGCAATTGGAAATATGGGCATCCGTAGAATCTAAAACTGAAAACTCGAACATATTTGCATTGGCTTCAACGTGCCGCTCGGAAGCCTTACTTTGCGTGCAAAAAGGTGTACTTTGTAGTACAGCGGTTCTATTGGACGTTTTCCGTCGTATTTATTTCAGGTTGGATGTGGTTTCGTTGTGACTAGGCAGCGTCTAGTTAGATTTTTTACTATGACCAATCTCAATGCGAAATAATTGTATAAAAAATGGTCCTAGTTTGGCAGTGAGTTTCACGAGCTTTTGTCTGGATCGGCTGTTGATCTCAATTTGTGTAGTCTCTTGCACCAGTTTCAGCATATCTAGGCCTTAAAAGCAACGTTCGACTTTCGTCACGCGTTATTGATTATTGGACAACTTAAACACACCTGGCTATGCTAGCAACGGTTGGGTAGAATAGGGTGCGTCAACACAACAACGTGAAGAATACCAGTCAGAATACCAATACACTTAAGATGGCAAAACATCTCATTATTTCTTAAGGCATTTTCCTACTGGATATCAGTCATAATTCGCAAAGTATAGAAAAATTTGAGACAAGTTTGCTGTTGTTTCTGCTAGGATTTTTGGAAGATAGATGCTCTTACAACCTCATATTTTCATTGCGTAAAAGATCGCTTTGATTAAGGCAGTGTAATGGAGTATAATAGCGATATTTTTTTCGCGCATCAATCTGCAGCTAAAAGACAAGACAAATAGTGTGTCAAATGTACGAGGTCGTGCTAATCGAGTAGCGGTTCAACGTAGCAGTAAGGTACTGTATAGGCTTAGGACTCGCACACACCTATCTACTGTATCTATATATACCTAGTAATATAGGAGCCATAATGTAACAGAAGCCAAGCTATCTTCGTAGATGTTTTTACAGACGTTTTATGTTTAATTGTTTAAGACATTACAGTAGGCCTAGCTGCTTATTTATGATTCTGCGACATGTTTTATTTTGGTCAACACTTACTTTTGGTGGGAAAAGTTTAAATTTGATACTGCAAAGAAACATGACTTTCCAATGCGCAATTACGTAGCACCATGTATCTGCCTAACCTTTGTTCGTAGAAAGTATTGATGTTGCAGATCTCTACTTTGTAGAGTTGAACAACACTCAAAGGCCTACTGGCGAGTGGAATTTGGCAAGTAGATGTTTAGTCACGGTCGCCAAATAGCGAGTACTTATAAAAATATTTGTAGAGGCCTGAAAACCTTCAAAACATGATATCTCATGGTAGAAATCATGGATACTGTTCATACATGGTATATGGATTTGCCATATTTAGATGTAAATCGTGGATACCTCTTATACTTGGTGTGTGGATTCATAACATTGACTACAATACCCCTATTGTTTTTGGTGGAGGTGTGTATAGCCACGTATAGCAGACTGATCTGTGTTTATCATGCCATAGTGCTATTGCAACAGCTAGTTCTGGTTATACTAACAAGCAGAAGTCTAGTGCATTGAAGTCATCGAAACCTCAATGTATTTTGCATTCTCATTATTTTTAGACGTTTCTCTGCACTGTTTTTCATGTGGTATCCGAAACAAACATAGTTAGTGAGGATGATGCAGCCTTTTTCGGAAGAGGGCTGGGGAGACAAGATATGTAACAACATTTCTACCATGCAACAAGAAAAAATAGGTCAAAGTAAAGCCTCAAGGAAACTACTGAAGGGGGTAATTGGAGGCATTTTCCCACTATATTTTTAGATATTTTTGAGTAATTTTTCGTTTGTAGCTATATATAATTTAAAAGTTGCAGAAGAGGTGGCAAGGGCCATGAGCCCCTCCCAGGATCATCGGAAATGCTATATAGTGACGTCACTTTTATTAATATCTTTGGTGACAGTCCAAAAGAAAGTTACGACAGGACTACCATTTAGATGTTGATGATCCGTTAGTTTTATATTGTTTCTAATATAACATGACCGTCTTTCTTCAAATTCTAACTTGGAATGACACGCAGCTCGTACCGCATCTCCACCATATGTTACCAAACATTGCAAGCACGTATATATACGAGTCGTTGAATCGTAGATGATGGTATGTGTAAGTACTTATTTCTGTATTTTGTACAATGTATATAGCTTCTTATCAACCAGTGCAGTACGTGCTCCGACCCTCCGTCCCCCACTTTCTCAAGGGTGGGGGCACAATATCCAAATGCCCCCAAGTTTTGTGACTCGGGTATACCCGGGTATACGCCTATAGGCACGGGCACTTCTCAATTATGAAATGTTTCTCACAAAACCAGGCTGAGGGGATATGCCCCCCCCCCCCCCACTACTGTCCGATTTGAACAATATTTTGTTCAGTAGAGAAAAATAATTTCGCAAGTAATGTGTGTATTTGTACTGTGTATTCATTTTCGGCCACGTATTTGACAATGTGTTGTTGTTTTCTTTTGTTGTTAAGCGCTATGTGATCATATTTGGAATAGCGCTATATCAAGCACTTATATGTTGACGATCAAAATTAGATATATAGTCGTGGTGCAATGGTTATAGAGTGCCCTCGAATTATCAAAAACATGTATTTCTCTCTGAATAGGCCTATTCATCGAAGAGAGATAGGTTCCGTCATCCATGACCATCATATGCATATACGGTTACAAATGTTCTATACTGTACATATTTACTAATAACTTCTTTTAGTTTATATGTGGGGTTAAAAAGTGGAGTGTACACACACACCCATACTAGCATTGCATACCGTTTTAGGACAGAGGCTCAGCAACACCACTTTAGGTATACTGATGGTCACTGTCCCACAAATTTTGACACAGGAATTCATTGTAGTATCACTGTGTCATACATGTGTGAAACATAATCTCTGTGTGAAATAGAGGCGTATGTAATACAAGCAGAGGTCTACCGCCATCTAGCGGGCAAAGGCTCTGCACAGGCATTCAGAATTTACAGAATATATTTGTATCACATTTAAGTTATGTAACCCACAAGCTACATTGGTGCTCATATAAACAGATTAAGTACACATACCTATTGCTTGAAAGTTCTCGGAATCAAAGTTTTGAAATCAACGGCAGGTGGTTGGTTAGGTGCGGCCCAGTCAATTCCTCACTCCTTATATCTGGCCCATTCATTCAAAATGGTTGCCAACCCCTGCATTAAGGTATATTTGTATCGTATATATGTTTTCTACCCCACAAGCTAAACTGGTACTCAAATAAAACAAAACTTAGGTCCTACAATGCGAATGATAACTTCACTGTACATGTAAGGTTGTAAGCCAATGAAAATAAATGTTTGTTTTTGATCAGAGAACTCTGGGTTTAGTGTTAAGACCAAACACAGAGCAAGACATTCAAAAAATGGAAAACTCAACTTGATTGGATCAAAAGAAATTATAATTATCAATAACAAACAATATACGGCTGATCTGGGCCCAGTCAAAGAATGAAATAAAATAACTTACAGTCGTGAGGTGCGCACCCAAAAGTTAAAGTAAATACACTTAAGTTAAAAGTTGATTCTGGTGGGTTGGCCGGCTGGTGACATAAAGTATTCCACGAAATCAGATCTTCCACGACATCAGATCTCCCACGACATCAGTATAGTTGAACATAATACAATAAAAGGTATCATGAATGTCTCCCACAAAATAATATCCTTTAATATAACAGAAATAGTGTCCCAGGATATCATTTACAGTAAAATAATGTCCTTTATAACAAATAGTGTCCTGGAATATCCTTTATAACAAATTAATAACATTTGTAACAAATAGTGTCCCGGAAAATCCTTTATAGTAAAATATTATCCTTTATAACAAATAGTGTCCCAGACTGTCAGTTGAATAACACGCCTTCCGTAAAATAATTAGGACTACAGTAACTTCTACTATGAAAATTCAGGTTTAAAACAAACTATCCAGTCATTAAAACTATATTTCTTCTCTTTTGCAACTGCCTTCCTCAGATACTCATGGAAAACTCCTTATACCCCTCACAAACCTCCTTTCTTTTTAAAATATATACAGCACAGAGCGAACTTCCTGTGAGGGCTAATTTCCAGGACGAACAAGATAGTTGTCTAGCAACCCAGAAGAGGTAGCAGTGTAAAGGTGTTATTTCACCCTTTTGCTGCAACAAGACAACATCCAGGGGTCCCGTCTGCCTTCTTCCGTCGTTGTCTGTTTCTTAATCGATCTTCTGTCCTCATCCACCGTCTAGAAGTACCATTCAGTGTCTTCATCCATCTGCCTGCTATTACATCTGTAAAAAAAGAGGATAAGACAAACAGTTAAAACATATCAAATATATTATAAAATTCACCCACCCAACCGGGATCCCCTGTCTGTCTTCTTAGGGCGTCCTCAAGAGTCATAATCCTCCAGCATATTCATCCATCTCATTCCTCCTTCAGATCTGAAAGCACAAAGCAAAACAAAACGGTTAAAACATATCAAACACATTGTGAAACCCACAGGGGTCCTGTCAGTCTTCTGCTTCTTCATTCATCTTCTGTCCTGTTCCACCGTCTCCAAGTGCCGTCCAGCTTCTCCATTGGTCTGCCTGCTGTCATATCTGAAATTACAAGGCTAAGGAAAACAGTTAAAACATATGAAACACATTGTAAAACGCACCTATCCAGGGGTCCTGTCAGTCTTCTTCCATCGTTGTTGTTCTGCTTCTTCATCCATCTTCTGTCCTGTTCCACCGTCTTCAAGTGCCTTCCAGCTACTCCATCGATCCGCCCCTCTCATATCTGAAAGGAAAAGGCTAAGGAAAACAGTTAAAACATATCAATCATTGTAAAACGCATATATCAAGGGGACCCTGTCATTCTTCTTCCGACGTTGTTCTGCTTCTTCATCAATCTTCTGTCTTGTTCCACCGTCTCCAAGCTAATTCCAGCGTCTCCATCGATCTGCTCGCTATAACATCTGAAATTACAAGGTTAAGGAAACTAGTTCAAAACTATCAAACACATTGTAAAACGCACCCAATCAGGGGTTCCGTTATTCTTCTTCCGACGTTGTTCTGCTTCTTCTTCTTCCATATTCTGTCCTGTTCCACCGTCTCCAAGTTTCGTCCAGCTTCTCAATCGATCCGCCCTCTGTCACATCTGAAATGAAAAGGCTAGGAAAAACAGTTAAAACATATCAAACACATTGTAAAACGCACCTATCCAGGGGTCCCGTCATTCTTCTTCTAACGTTGTTATGCTTTTTCATCCATCTTTTGTCCTAGTCCACCATCTCCAAGTGCCTTCCAGCGACTCCATCGATCTTCTTGCTATCACATCTGAAATAAAAAGGCTAAGGAAAACAGTTAAAATATATCAAACACATTGTTAAACGCACCTATCAAGGGTCCTGACAGTCTTCTTCCGTCGTTGTTCTTCTTCTTCATTCATCTTCTGTCCTGTTCCACCGTCTCCAAGTGCCGTCCTGCTTCTTCATCGACCTGCCTGTTATCACATCTGAAATAAAAAGGCTAAGGAAAACAGTTAAAACATATCAAACACATTGTAAAACGCACCTGATCAGGGGTCCTGTCAATCTTCTACAGTCGTTGTTCTGCCTCTTCATTCATCTTCTGTCCTGTTCCACCATCTCCAAGTGCCGTTCAGCTTCTCCATTGCTCTGACCGCTATCACATCTGAAATATAAGGCTAAGCAAAACAGTTAAAACATATCAAACATTGTAAAACGCACCTATCTAAGGGTCCCGTCGGTCTTCTTCCGTCTTTGTTCTGCTTTCTCATCCATTGTCTGTCCTGTGCCACCGTCTCAAGTGCTTTCCAGCGTCTCCATCGATCTGCCATCTATCACATCTGAAATGAAACTACTAAAGAAAACAGTTGAAACATATCAAACACATTGTTAAACGCATCTATCCAGGGGTACCAATGTTCTTCTTCCAACGTTGTTATGCTTTTTCATCCATCTTTTGTCCTGTTCCACCCTCTCCAAGTGCCTTCCAGCGACTCCAGCGATCTGCTTGCTATCACATCTGAAAGGAAAAGGCTAAGGAAAACAGTTAAAATATATCAAAAACACATTGTGAACTCACCTATCCAGGGTTCCGGACAGTCTTCTTCTTTTCTTTTCTTTTTTCTTCTTCATTCATCTTCTGTCCTGTTCCACCGTCTTCAAGAGCCGTCCAGCTTCTCCATCGGTCTGCCCGATGTCACACCTGAAAGGGAATACTAGGGAAAACAGTTAAAACATATCAAACACATTGTAAAACGCATATATCCAGGGGTCCCGTCATTCTTCTTCTGCTGTTGTTCTGCTTCTCCGTCCATCTTCTGTCCTGTTCTACCGTCTCCAAGTGATGTGCAGCGTCTCCATCGATCTGCTTGCTATAACATCTGAAATTACAAGGTTAATGAAAACAGTTAAAACATATCAAACATTGTAAAACGCACATATTTAAGGGTTCCGTCGGTCTTCTTCCGTCGTTGTTCTGCTTTCTCATCCATCTTCTGTCCTGTTCCACCGTCTCAAGTGCCGTTCAGCGTCTCCATCGATCTGCCATCTATCACATCTGAAATGAAAATGCTAAAGAAAACAGTTAAAACATATCAAACATTGTAAAACGCACATATTTAAGGGTTCCGTCGGTCTTCTTCCGTCGTTGCTCTGCTTTCTCATCCATCTTCTGTCCTTTTCCACCGTCTCCAAGTGCCGTCCAGCTTATCCATTGATCTGCTTGCTATAACATCTGAAAATACAAGGCTAAGGAAAACAGTTAGAACGTATCAAGCACATTGTAAAATGCACCTAATCGGGGATCCCGTTATTTTCTTCCGACGTTGTTCTGCTTCTTCATCCATCTTCTGACCTGTTCCACCGTCTCAAGTGCCGTTCAGCGTCTCCATCGATCTGCCATCTATCACATCTGAAATGAAAATGCTAAAGAAAACAGTTAAAACATATCAAACATTGTAAAACGCACATATTTAAGGGTTCCGTCGGTCTTCTTCCGTCGTTGTTCTGCTTTCTCATCCATCTTCTGTCCTTTTCCACCGTCTCCAAGTGCCGTCCAGCTTATCCATTGATCTGCTTGCTATAACATCTGAAAATACAAGGCTAAGGAAAACAGTTAGAACGTATCAAGCACATTGTAAAATGCACCTAATCGGGGATCCCGTTATTTTCTTCCGACGTTGTTCTGCTTCTTCATCCATCTTCTGACCTGTTCCACCGTCTCAAGTGCCGTCCAGCGTCTCCATCGATCTGCCATCTATCACATCTGAAATGAAACTGCTAAAGAAAACAGTTAAAACATATCAAACACATTGTTAAACGCACCTACCCTGAGGTCCTGTCAGTCATCTTCCATCGTTGTTGTTCTTCTTCATTCATCGTTTGTCCTGTTCGACCGCCTACAAGTGCTGTCGAGCGTCTCCATCGATCTGCCTGCTAATACACCTTAAAGGAAAAGGCTAGGGAAATCAATTAAAACATATCAAACACATTGTAAACGCACCTACCCAGGGGTCCTGTCAGTCTTCTTCAGTCGTTGTTCTGCCTCTTCATACATCCTCTGTTCTGTTCCATCGTCTCCAATTACCGTCTAGCTTTTCCATCGGTCTGCCCGCTGTCACATATGAAAGGAAAAGGCTAGGAAAAACAGTTAAAACATATCAAACACATTGTAAAACGCACCTATCCAGGAGTCCCGTCATTCTTCTTCTGTTGTTGTTCTGCTTCTTCATCCATCTTCTGACCTGTTCCACCGTCTCAAGTGCCGTCCAGCGTCTCCATCTGTCACATCTGAAATAAAAATGCTAAAGGAAACAGTTAAAACATATCAAACACATTGTTAAAAGTACCTATCCAGGGGTCCTGTCAGTCTTCTTCCATCGTTTTTCTTCTTCTTCATGCATCTTCTGTCCTGTTCCACCGTCTCCAAGTGATGTCCAGATTCTCCATGGAACTGCTTGCTATCACATCTGAAATCACAAGGCTAAGGAAATCAGTGTAACATATCAAACATTGTAAAACGCACCTATCCAGGGATCCTGTCAGTCTTATTGCATCGTTCTGTTTCTTCATCCATCTTCTTTCGTGTTCCACCATCCCAAGTGCGGTCCAGCGTCTCCATCGATCTGCCTGCCATCACATCTGAAATAACAAAGCTAAGGAAAACAGTTAAAACATATCAAATACATTCTAAAACCTACCTAACCAGGGGTCCCGTCAGTCTTTTCCATCGTTGTTGTGCTTCTTCGTCCATCTTCAGTTCTGTTCCACCGTCTTCAAGCGTCTCCATCGATCTGCCTGCTGTCATATCTGAAAGGAAAAGGCTAGGGAAAACAGTTAAAACATATCAAACATTGTAAAACGGACCTATCTAGGGGCCGGTCTTTTTTCTTCCGTCGTTGTTCTGCTTTTTCATCAATCTTCTGTCCTGTTCCACCGTTTTCCAGTGATATCCAGCGTCTCAATCGACATGCTTGCTGTCATATCTGAAAGGACAAGGCTAAGGAAATTAGTTAAAACATATCAAACACATTGTAAAACGCACCTATCCAGGGGTCCTGTCAGTCTTCTTCAGTCGTTGTACTTCTTCTTCATCCGTCTTCTGTCCTGTTCCACCGTCTCCAAGTGCCGTCCAGATTCTTCATCGATCCGCCCTCTGTCATATCTGAAAGGAAAAGGCTTGGAAAAACAGTTTAAGTATTTTAAATACATTCTAACACCCACCTAACCAGGGTTCCCGTCAGTCTTCATCCATCGTTGTTCTGCTTCTTCATCCATCTTCTGTCCTGTTCCACCGTTTTCCAGTGATATCCAGCGTCTCTATCGATCTGCTTTCTGTCTCATCTGAAATAAAAATGCTAAAGAGAACAGTCAAAACATATCAAACACATTGTTAAACGTACCTATCCAGGGGTCCTGTCAGTCTTCTTCCATCGTTGTTCTTCTTCTTCATCCATCTTCTGTCCTGTTCGACCGTCTACAAGTGCCGTCCAGCGTCTCCGTCGATCTGCCTGCTATCACATCTGAAATAAAAAGGCTAACGGAAACAGTTAAACATATCATACACATTGTAAAACGCACCTATCCAGGGCTACTTTCAGTTTCCTTCCACCGTTGTTCTGCTTGTTCATTCATTTTCTGTCTTGTTCGACCGTCTCCAAGTGGCGTCCAGCGTCTTTATCGATCTGCCTGTTATCACATCTTAAATAACAAAGCTAAGGAAAACAGTTGTAACATATCAAACACATTGTAAAACACACCTATCCAGGGGTCCTGTCAGTCTCCTTCCACCGTTGTTCTGCTTCTTCATTCATCTTCTGTCCTGTTTGACCGTCTCCAAGTGGCGTCCAGCGCCTTCATCGATCTGCCTGCTATCACATCTGAAATAACAAAGCTTAGGAAAACAGTTGTAACATATCAAACACATTGTAAAACACACCTATCTAGGGGTCCTTTCAGTCTTCTTCTGTCGCAGTTCGTCTTGTTCATCCATCTTCTGCCCTGTTCCACCGTCTCAAGTGCCGTCCAGCGTCTCCATCAGTCACATCTGAAATAACAAAGCTAAGGAAAACAGTTGTAACATATCAAACACATTGTAAAATACACCTATCCAGGGGTCCCGTTGTTCTTCTTCCGACGTTGTTCTTCTTCATCCATCTTCTGCCATATTCCATCGTCCCAAGTGCCGTCCAGCGTCTCCATCGGTCTGCCCTCTGTCATATCTAAAAGGAAAAGGCTAACGAAAACAGTAAAAAACATACCAAACATTGTAAAACGCACCTATCTATTCAAGTTTAGATACCCTACTCACACTTAGACACCCTACATAGGCTTAGATAACCAGTACTCTGGCTTAGATACCCTTCTCACGCTTAGATACCCTACTCACACTTAAATACCCTACTCAGCCTTAGTTACACTACTCATAGACATTGGCTTAGATACCCTACTTCGCTTAGATACCCTACTCCCGCTTAGATACACTATTCAAGCTTAGATACCCTACTCACGCTTAGATACCCTTCTCACCCTTAGATACCCTTCTCACAGTTAGATACCCTAAATAGGCTTAGATACCCAGTACTCTGGCTTAGATACCCAACTCAGGCCTAGACACCCATCTCAAGCTCAGATATTCTTCTCACGCTTAGATACCCTACTCATTAGGCCTATAGATACCTTACTCGGGCCTAGATACCTATTGAGGCTTAGATACCCTACTCAGCTTAGATACTGTACCCTACAGAGGCTAAGATACTGTACAGTACTCAGGCTTAAATACCCTACTCACGCTTAGATATCCTCCTCAGACTTAGATACCCTACTCACGCCTGGATTCCCTACTACAATTATATACCCTACTCACTCTTAGATACCCTACTCACACTGAGATACACTTCATAGGGTTAGATACCCAAGTACTCTGGCTTGGATACCCTACTCCGGCCTAGATACCTTCTTCGCTTAGATACCCTACACATGCCTATATAGCCAATTCAAGCTTAGATACCCTACTACACTTAGATACCCTACTCACGCTTACATACCCTACATAGGCTTAGATTCCCAGTACTCTTGCGGCCTCAGGCCTAGATACACTACTGAGGCTTAGATACCCTACTCAGCCTTAGATATCCTACTCACACTTAGATACCCTACTCAAACTTAGATACCCTACTCAGCCTTAGTTACACTACTCATACTTAGATACCCTACATAGGCTTAGATACCCTACTGAGGCTTAGATACCCTTCTCAGCCTTATACCCTACTCACACTTAGTTACCCTACTCAAACTTAGATACCCTTCTCAGCCTTAGTTACACAACTCATATTTAGATACCCTACATAGGCTTAGATACCCAGTACACTTGCGTAGATACCCTACTCAGGCCTAGATACCCTACTGAGGCTTAGATACCCTACTCAGCCTTAGATACCATACTCACACTTAGATACGCTACTCAAACTTAGATACCCTACTCAGCCTTAGTAACACTACTCATACTTAGATACCCTACATAGGCTTAGATAACCTACTTCGCTTAGATACCCTACTCCCACTTAGATACACTATTCAAGCTTAGATACCCTACTCACGCTTAGATACCCTACTCACCCTTAGATACCCTTCTCACACTTAGATACCCTAAATAGGCTTAGATATCCAGTACTCTGGCTTAGATACCCTGCTCAGGCCTAGATACCCTACTCACGCTTAGATACCATACTCATCTTAGATACCCTACTAACGCTTAGATACCATACTCAGGCTTAGATTCTGTACCCTACTCAGGCTAAGATACTGTACCATACTCAGGCTTAGATATCCTACACAGGGTCATATACCCTACTCATGCTTAGATACCCTACGCATTCGTAGATACCCTACATACGCTTAGATACCCTACTCATGCTTAGATACCCTACTCAGGCTAAGATACCCTACTCACGCTTAGATACCCTACTCAGGCCTAGATACCCTAGGCCTGAGTAGGGTATATATATATATATATATATATATATATAACTCACCAGGGACAGAGAAAAACGGCCGGCACCACAGCCGACCAGACCTCGCTCCAGGAGCAGATCCCCACATCCAAGGGACCCATCTCCAGTCCAGGACGAATCCTCCCAGGGCTCAGACAGCGGCTATAGACGCAGAGGCAGCTATAGACCGACAGGAGCCAGGGACCCTCCCCGAGGGGAGCGACCACAAGCGGAGGGGAATTGGCTTCTCTCCCAACTGTCCGCTATATTACAACCGATGAGATCAACAACTGCTGGGCCCCCAGAACGGGGTAGTAAGGGCAAACGCCCAATCCGAAAGGAAAGCCGGCCCGAGTCGCAGGGACTTGGTCAGACCATTACGAACGCCTCCACATCAACGAGCTCGAACTCGAGGCGATAGCAAGAGGACTCCGCCATTTTCAGGAGCAATTGCGAGGCCACACAGTGACGGCATTCGCGGACAATACCACCGCAGTATCCTACATCAACAGACAACGGGGCACCAGATCGACCCGACTTTGTCAAGCGACTTGGGACCTCCTACACTGGTGCCTGCAAAACGACATACAACTGAGGGCCTCACACCTGGCTGGGGAGGACAATCAGGTGGCAGACGCCCTCTCCAGGGCACATTAAGCCCCACAGAATGGTCACTACAACACCAGACTTGCGCACAGCTCTTCAATGTCCTTGGTTGTCCGAACATCGACCTCTTTGCCTCTGCCGAGAATGCCAAACTCCCGACTTTCTGCTCCAGGAGATGGCACCCACAGGCCTGGGCAGCAGACGCGATGTCCATCTCATGGACCTGACTGCCTGGCCATTATCAAGTCAGACCTCAGAACGCGAGGATTTTTAGAAGACGTTGCCGATATGGTAGCAGCGGCAAGGAGACCTAGCACATCAGAACTTATACTGCAAGGCTCGACTGCTTCTACCGATGGTGCGCGAACGCCCAGATTGATCCGCGTTCAGCCTCTGTAAAACACGTAACAGACTTCATGATGTCACTGTTCCATCAAGGCAGACAGGTCTCCACCATCAAAAACTACCGCTCAGCTATATCGGCGGTCCACACAGGCTTCGCAGACGGCTCCACCATGGGGTCAAACAAGGTCATCTCGGCAGTCCTCCGTGGCATGGCCAACAGGAGACCGACAACACCAAAACTCCCCCACTCTTGGAGTATAAATGGTGTTCTCAGGAAGATGGCGAATGATCCTTTTGAACCGATGGCATCAGCGTCCTTACGACACGTCACACAGAAGACCATGTTCCTGATGGCAGCCGCATCGCCCAGACGGAGAAGCTGCCTCCATGCGTTATCCGTGGCAGAGGGACACATACGTTTTGACGTCAATGGGGTACGACTCATCCCCGACCCTTCTTTCCTCCCGAAGAACCAAACTCTTGAGTTTGTGCCAGGCGACATTTTCCTACCAAAAATCTCGCATTTTTCGTCGATCAGGGAGGACAAACTCTGGTGCCCGGTCAGGGCACTCCGATGGTACTTACACAGAACCAAAGATCTCCGAACTTCGCCAAAACTGTTCATCCTACCGTCTGCCCCTCACACACCGGCGTCTAAGGACACGATCTCCCGGTGGCTGGTCCAGCTCATCCGGCCTCACGCCACAGGGGGAGAGAGGGTTCGGGCACATGACCTCAGGGGCCAAGCTTCCTCTAAAGCACTATTCGCGGGGGTACCCCTGGAGGAAATCCTGAAGGCGGCGGCATGGATGACACCATCAACTTTCGTCGCCACATATCTGACCGACACCCTCGCTTTGGAGGCGGCGTTCGGACGTGCGGTGTTGGGGGTTCCTTTGGGCAGGTCCTGCCCGTTGGGCCTCCCACCATCGTAACAGTGCCACTCCGTGCAATAGTGGAGTGGGAGACAGGTAAGAGAGGAGCGAAGTAAATTCCCCAAAACTCACTGGTTTGGGGATTTACGAGCGACGATACTTACTATGATTATTATTATTACTTATCTTTTTGCTCCTTCTTCTTCTTCCTTCTTCTTCTTCTTGCTTCTTCTTCTTGCTTGCTTCTTCTTCTTGCTTCTTCTTCTTCTGTTGGCTGATATTGGGGAAGAGAAAAGACAAAATTTAATATAGTCCTCCAGCATTAAACCAGGATCCTTGAAAATAGCCATGAAATTTAGACATGTCGAAATGGAAACCAACAAACATATATGATATTGTTATTGTCATAGTCAGTCTTAATCATAGTCATTATTACGATTATTATTATTACTTATCTTTTTTCTTCTTCTTCTTGCTTCTTCTTCTTGCTTCTTCTTCTTGCTTCTTCTTCTAGCAACTTCTTCTTCTTCTCGCTTCTTCTTCTTCTTGCTTCTTCTTCTTGCTTCTTCTTCTTCTTGCTTCTTCTTCTTCTTGCTTCTTCTTCTTCTTGCTTCTTCTTCTTGCTTCTTCTTCTTCTTGCTTCTTCTTCTTCTTGCTTCTTCTTCGTCTGTTGGCCTATATTGGGAAAAGAAAAGACAATATTTAATATAGTCCTCCAGCATTAAACCAGGAACATTGAAAATAGCCATGAAATTTAGACATGTCGAATTGGAAACCAACAAAACATATATGATATTGTTATTGTCATAGTCAGTCTTAGTCATAGTCATAGTCATAGTCATTATTATGATTATTATTATTATTACTTATCTTTTTGCTTATCTATTTGCTGCTTCTTCTTCGTCTTGCTTCTTCTTCTTGCTTCTTCTTCTTCTTGCTTCTTCTTCGTCTGTTGACCAATATTGGGGAAGAGAAAAGACAAAATTTAATATAGTCCTCCAGCATTAAACCAGGATCATTGAAAATAGCCATGAAATTTAGACATGTCGAAATAGAAACCAACAAACATATATGATATTGTTATTGTCATAGCAAGTCTTAGTCCTAGTCATTATTACGATTATTATTATTACTTATCTTTTTGCTTCTTCTTCTTCTTGCTTCTTCTTCTTGCTTCTTCTTCTTCTTGCTTGCTTCTTCTTCTTGCTTCTTCTTCTGTTGGCCTATATTGGGGAAGAGAAAAGAAAAAATTTAATAAAGTCCTCCAGCATTAATGTCTGAATTTACATTGCTCCCAAAAACTTTGAACATAGCAGGGAACAAATCTAGAAACAGCATAAATTGGTGTTTGGATTTGGGGTTTGACATCTTGACTGAATAGACATATTACTTTTGAGATGTTCAAACTTGCTATTAATGTGCAAGATTCTGAAGAGTCTATAACCTTAAATTGGCACATTTTCTGACTGAAGTACCCCAGTCAGTGTTCGTTTCCAACAATTGTTTTATCTGTTAACAGTGATTAACTTGTTTCGCTAGCTAGAAATTTATACTACAAATAACCGTTTTGTTATGTGATCAGTTATGCTCCAACATCTAGTTATCACAGTGACAACAACAACTTGTGATTGGATTCCATGCACGTGTTTATCATTTGGAGACAAAGGTATATTTACTTTAAGCATTCATAACATGTAAGTGTTATGATATGATTTACCTTCATTCAAATATAAGTTTCTAAGCAGTCTTTAGTCTTGCTCATGTTAGACACGCTTTAAATTTGTTCTTTTCTTGTTTAGACCCTTAATAAGTTGTAAGCTGTTAGTTTTCTGTTAAGGTGTTTTCAGTACAAATGATGTTTAAGTTTCAAGATGAATAAAAATGTGAAACACATTAAAAATGACATCTTAAGTTTTTCCCTGTTGTTTATTGCTTATGCCTATTGTCTATTTGCCCAGACTAAGGCGATACTTTGGAAAGTTAACATCGATGGGAAGATCTAAATAACACCAATTTTGGTGTTAAAAGCAATTCAGTACGTTAGTTGTACACCAACCAGAGTAAAAATTACCAACACCTAAGATAATTAATAAAACACCCTTTGTGATGTAAAGTAAGTGATTATCAACTTGGTGTTAATTTTACACCTGGTGTTGGCAAAAAAAAACACTCCAAAAAGAATACAAATTTAACATCGTGGGTGTAAAACTTAACACCGGAGTTTTGCAGTGTTAATTGAAATCATTGACTTCTGTGTGTAGGGTATGTTATGTAGTGTAAGACTTATACTGCATGCTACGCATGCCATATTATCGATGTTATTCTTCTGTTCACCTATATATATATATATACATTCTTGCTTACGACATTCAGATAGTTAGTCACGAATGGCAAAAATCTAGTCACAGTGACTAGAGTTAGCTAGTCATTACCAATTCGTTAGTTGCAGACCAATTTGCATGGTCGTTCGACTAACATAAATTTGTCACATAAATTTGTACGAACTTTTTTGACACTCACTATGCATGTCATGTATGTAAGCGTGACGAGAATGTTCTAGTCTTCTGTTTATGTTTGTTTACTTTCTATAATTATCCTTCAGCTTTGACCAATGACGTCATTATTTTTATCCAATCATCGTACCGTAGAATACCGTGTGCTCAGCTGATCAGAGATGAAAAATTCAGACGACGGCCGGCGATTACATGTATACTGTATGCACGTACGTGGTACGTCGTACGTCGTACATTGCGGCCATTGCCTAACTGCAGATAGAACAGGGCTCTCAACAAAATAAGAATATTCATAATCATTTAACAAATTGTCAGAAGCAGTTTCAAAATGTCGTCAGTTAGGTAAGTTCAAACACAACTGAAATTCTAATAAATAATAATTGACATAATGTTTAAGGAAGGTTTGAATACCCGAGATATGTTTGGCTGGAACGTATGGGTAAAATTATAACGTTAGGCCTTAGTAAGCAAAACTGTTGCTAATGCTAGGACGAAGCTAGGCTAGGAGTTTAGTCTACATAGTGTAGCCCACATGCGTTCGTAGATGTATAGTACTATAGTAGCAGTAATACACACTTATATGACATATTTTATATAAATGTGTATTATTAGCTAGTATACTAGGCCTGTATGCTAGTATACTAGGCCTGTATGCACTACCTAGTGTAGCCCACATGCGCTCGTAGACAGTATAGTAGGATGGTGACTTCGAAGTTCGGACACTTAAGACTTAAAACACCCCAAAACTAAATCTTCTGGTCTAAATCACCAGAAAATATACTTCATATGGTGGGAGAATTTTGTTATAATACGATACACGGCCAAACTTTCTTTCCTGCAAACTGTTTTCACGTTGTTTTCCAAGAAGATTCTTCGTGATTGTGGAACTGGTATTTCTTTGCTAGAGTATTGCGAAGTTCGGACACGCAACCCACAGTGTGGCGCTGGTGATCAAATTGGTGGCGCAGTTGCTTTTTCAGTAATATAACAGACTTCATAGATCTCCGTCATTTTATTGACTAATATGTAAGTAATTTCTTGCACACGGGCCATTTTGGAGAGAAAATAACTGTAGCTTCGTACTTTTTGGTGAAATTTGGCTCTTCCTGTCAGTTGTCTTTTTAAAATGGTGTATTTCTTAGGGTGGCCGATCTTCGCAGTATGCCGAACTTCGCACTACTGACTATACTAGGCCTATAGGCCTAGTAGCAGTAATACACACTTATATGACATATTTTATATAAATGTGTATTATTAGCTAGTATACTAGGCCTATATTCTATAATGTTACGAACGCCTGTGGTGTAGGCTAGCATATCAAGTTTCTAGACACTTCGTCGACCACCAACCCGGTCTGCATTTCGTGCACTCTGAACTGAAGATCTTCGGAGTGGGACTTACCATCTGCTCTTGTAGGCTAAAGTACATGGTACTCATATTTTAGGTTATTTTTGCTAAAGTTGGAAGTACCTGGTGTTTTACTAAGGACAAAAACTCAGTTTCAATTCATGATATACCATAATGTTGTTAGCTTAGCCTAGGCCCAGGCCTCAGGTTCAAAGTGGCGCTATGTTAGTATCCTACTTCCTAGACTAAGTCTACACCAGCTGTAGCACGATGTTGTAGGGTTCTGTATCCTAAGTGGAGTGGCTGCTGAGTGCTCATACCCTGGACAGAGAATGTTTTAAGTCTTATTTAGCAAATAATTCACAAAGGTATGCATTTTCTGCTCCTGCATATGTGCATCAAGGGGTTTTGAGCCTACTCAGCCTATCATTAATTTTCTGTTGTTTGTCAATTTTCAGAGAAAGTTGTTGTGCCAAGTCCTCAGCATTCACAGCTCTATACTTTGAATGGTTGTGGTATCAATGGACTCAACTGGTTAGATGAGGTAACAACAAATTCCAAACAACTCTGACAGCAGAAATAGATATCCTGATACTTCCATGGGAGATCTACTGTAATAACTATAGGAACCAGTGCTTGCCACCCATGGAGAATAAGGTAATTTGACGTTGTTGTTCTTTGACGAGCAACAAATTTGAATGTTTTATCACAAATTATGCCCCCTATCTACCTCTTGTCCCCTTTACCTGTCTTTAATACATTGTAACAAGCTATGCATAAACCTTTAAATGGACTGGATATGTAATTGAGGTGAACTGTGTATCTAGATAGCATTTCAGTAAGCTTTCCTTTAAACTACTGTACATACTGTTACAGTTAGGCTGTGGTTGACAAATCCCAATGATCCAGGTTTGGCAAAGAACACCTTCAATTCTATTCTCTTATTCTAAGTAATGTCCTGTAGGTCAGTTTGGGAGGAATCAGCTGAGCTAAACAAAAGTAGTTTTCATCACATTTCAGAGCCAGAGATGAAAATGCCCTCCCGCTGACCCTTCTCTGGATGATGTTTCTGCAGGTATGGCAAGCCAGACCAAGTGGACTGTGATCCGGATACCAATAAAACCTGCAAGATTCATAAATGCACCTAACTTGGTCAAGCTTATCAAAATTGGTGACTGGAAATGTTGTTGCAGACATAGACCTGGTTACTGCATGCTTTCAGAGTATTGCTCATACAGTATGTGTATTTACACACTGCACAGTGCATACTAAAATCTCTGAAAAGACATCTTTATGGACCGAAAATGATAATTGCAGAGAATTCTGTTGTGGTTTATATTGTAACGACTAAAAAAGTATCATTTTGGTATAAAAAAAAAAATCATCTCTCACTTAAGGTGGCATACTCCTATTAGAGTCTATATCCATCCCCTCGATTGTTCTCCATCAGGAAAAGTGCCAAAAAGCAGTGGGAGAACATCTTTTTTGACCTTTTATCAATCATAATCTAGTTTTTTGTGGCTTGCATGTTGAAGAGCATGAATGGAAGTACATGTGGTGAGAAAATTGGGTCAATTGAGGCAGTTTTTAGACCCCTTTAGGCTTCCCAGGAGCAGCGTATGAAAATTGTTTACCACTGAGTGAAGAGGTTTGTTTACAAGTGACGAAAACTTCCGGCTCGAATAGCAAAAAATCTACATGGTCATGATACAGAAAATTGTTAGTGCCATGAAAGGCCAACTTGTCAGCTATCTGGTGATAGGTAGCATTTAGCTAGTGAAATCTTCTATCTAGACTTAGAGACCACATTACTTTTGTGATTTAGTGTGTAAGTCAATGGGGCTTTTAATGGGCGTATGCTACCTTAAATAGGAGGAACAATCTGTGATATACAGTGCGCATTATGCAATCAGTGAAATAACCACAGTACGTAAAGACATACAGAAGTTGTGGCGAAATGGTTAGGGCACTGAACACAGGATTCCATGATCGTGGGTTCATGTACCAACCTGGTCGATACGTATGTATCTTTACTGAAGACACTTAATCTCAATTGCCTCTCTTTACTCAGATGTATAGGGTCCCCTGGGAGGTAATTCAAAAATATAGCATTTGCACTGCATAATGGCAGCAATGATATGGGATGTCCCCTGGGGAACATGTAGATGTAGCTCAGCATAGTGAGGATAATGTTTGATATGTGTTACCAAGGACCATAGATAGGTTTCCGTAAATAATGTGCCAATGGTGCAATATAAATGGCTAATTTACATTACATTTACAGAGTGTGGCTAGCACAAATGTTACATACTTAACCAAATGTCTTTAGGCCTTTGTTACTTTACAACTGTATGTCAAAAGTGAAAAAGGAAAGATATTTTTTTGCGTGATGCAAAGAGATAGTTCACTTGAGTATTCATCATTTATAGAAAAACTGTGGTGAGTCATAAACCAAACTTATGACAAATAATTTCTCAGCAGAAATTGTAGCATATAGGTACACATAATACTGCCCACCGGTTATATTCAATATTGCACACCGGTCATACTACTAGTATGCTATAGTGCATGCCTAAGCCCCACATAAGTGTAGTGTATAAGATCATTGTTTGTGTACTTGCACACACCTTTGGGATCAATCAAAGTTCAAATTATCAGCAAATGATGTTCGATATATCGGGCAAGTCTTTAACATGGACTTCAGTGTACTTGGAAAAAATTACAATCATTAAATGAGGTTAGTGTGATTGAATGTGGGGACCTAAAAGGTCAGTTTCTACCATTCAAGACATAGCTTATAGTTTGTGATAAGGTACTTCTAGAAATGTTTTAACTATTTTGTTTTCTGTTCCACCCTAATGTTGCTTCAAGGATAATAACATATTCAACTTACATGTTCTGCATTAATATTGTACCATCACATCCATGGTCAGAAACTCATAATAATATCACTTCCAAGTTCCTAATTCGAGATGATGATTATAAGGATATTTTCTGGCTCTTTTTAACAGCTAACGTCATATAGAGCTACTCAAGGCCTTTTTATACCATTTGATTTGACATGGGGTATTATTTTTATAAATAAATTTATAAATATGATATATTATTTTGTGTATATTAAATATATGTTATGTATATTTATATTTAAATATTAATTAAGATAATTTATTTGGCTACACTTTTATTTTTATATTTGAGCTGTGTACTCGCAATTTTTCCCTTTTTCTGTCAGTCCACATCTCTTCCATGCTGCAGTGCTATTTTGATGAAACTGATGGAGCCCATATTGATGCATGGTCAGTGGACAATGAGGGTCTTTAAGAAATTGTAGGTATAGGTCATCAGGGGGTCTAATTGTTTGAAAACTGTTGAACACTGCCAACATTTCAAGCATTTCAAAGTAATCCCATAAGTATTCTCAAGATGTTTTGTCGGAAAAGATTTTGACAGTTTTGTAAAAATAAGTTTTCCCAATTGTCCCATAAATATGTATTTTAATTTTAAAAGTTCTTTAACCTTAAGTGTTTGTTACTGTTCTTTATGAGATGGCTTTTAAATGGAATTCTTATTTGTCACATTTTGCATTAATACTGAATGTTAATAAAAACTTACCATGAAACTTACAATGTGTGTCACTATCTCATTTCTTAACTAATTAGTATAATCTTAAACTAGTCTTGTGACCTAAATAAGTAGTCACAGTTGCAATGACAAATATTTTTGGTCACTGGACTAAGCTTTGGTCGATAGAGGCATCGTAGTAAGACTAATTTTAATTAGTCAGAAAACTCGATTTAATTAGTCACAAAACTAATTTTATATAGTCAAATGACTAGAAGAAACTGGTCGATAGAGACATCGTTGTGACTAATTTTTTTTAGTCATATTGACTAACTAATGTTTACATACCCATTATTGTTATGTTAATGTTTGTATGGTATGCCTTGCAGTTGGTGTACTGCACTGCTGTATGCAGTGCAGTGTTGCAGGAAATACAGTTCAGTTTTGCACTTACTTCCAACCTGTCAACAGTGGCGGGAGCGTCCATATCGTCAGGGTCGGATGCCCCCCCCCCCCCTGACGATCTCAAATTGATTGCTGGCCCCCTTTTTCAGCTTTTTACCACTTTTTACTTATTCGCGATTATTGAATTTTTTGCGCTCTCATCTACCTATTATCACATTATCTGCAAATTAGCAAGACCCGGAAAGGGTCATTTCCGGCGATCTAGGGAGTATCTTTACTCAAAAACAATTCTGTACGCTCCGCGCCAAACTGTGGTGGAGCTCCGCTTAGATAGTGTCGAAAGCGCCCCTACTGACCATTCTCGCCCCCTGATCAATACCCCTAGCTCCGCCACTGGCTGTCAACATATCTTCTATTGTGCCTTGTCCATACATCCCTTTAAGTTGTAGTGTACTCTACATGCATATGGTGTTATAATTGTTGTACAGTTACGCACATTATTAGCAATCTCTTTAAAATGTTTTTCATTCCTCAGCCAAATCAAAGGAAAGGTAACTTAAGATAGTCTATTTAGATTCCTTTGCTCACCTTTACTGCAAAGCAGCCCGCTGTAGAAAATGTTGCACTCCATTCGTTCATTTCCTTCCTATCCTTCCTATCGTCAAAAATGAATTTCCCGCGAAGCGCGTCTGTCGCGTGCCTGACCTCATTAGTATGGATGTATTCTTGTCTGGGCATTCATCGAAGTCAGTCAACCATATACATACTACAGGTGCGTATCCAGGGGGGGGCGTTGGGGGCGCGCGCCCCCCGGGTAAGGAAAAGAGGAGAGAAAAAAAGAGAAGAAAAAAGGGAAAAGGAGGGGGAAAAAAGAAAAGGAGGAGAAGAAGGAAGGGAAAAGAAAAAGAAAAAAGAGAGAAAAAGGAGAAAAGGAGGGAGTAGAAGATAGCCAAGACCTCGGGAAGAGAAAGAGGAACAGTCATAGTTAAAGCGCTGATCCCTATTATATACATGGTAGCCAGTGACAGATCAAGCATTACGGAGGGGTTGTGCGCCTCACCCTACCCCTTACACCGACAACTCCATTTTTGACGTTTCCATTTTTCGTCTCTCACTAATGTATCTATACAAATACTATATATGGTCTATCATAACGCGTGTGTGTGTATGGACGCCTTAAACAATTGTACAATTATACTATATGGAACCAACTGTGGCTGGTCTTGAACTCGACCGAGTCGTCGGGGAACATGACGCATTTCGGGAAGGGGCGACCGCCCCCCCCCCGAGCAAATTTTCTTTATGACATCGCTAGTAATTTCAAAATAGACAATGCTTAGATGCAATTTACAAGGCCTGGGAAGTGTCAGTGTTTATTGAACGCTTCGTGCCAACTCATGGTGGCGCTTCGCTTAGATAGTTTGCCTACAGGCTTCGCCCCACTCTTGGCAATTACTCGCTACACGCCTGTTCGAATTTGTAAAGCAAAGAGCAGATATAACATCATATCAGTGAGCAATGAATGCATGTTCCACGATGAACAGCCTCAAAAACTGTCTTTGTGTGTAGTCAAAGGCGAAGGAGCCCAATTGGATTTGGGGGCTGTAATGACTTGCCCGAAAAAAAAGCCAAAATTTTTCGCGCGCTTCGCGCGCGTTCAACATATCGATGCCAAGATGGAGAAAAAGCATACAGATCCATTTATGTCAAAACTCTCTTTTACAGTAGTAATGTCGGCCAAGCTTACAACTTTATTTTAATTACCAAGGAGATCATTTTTAAGCTTTTCATTGCTATTCATTTTTCTTTCAGTAGGTGACCCAAAAAAATGGTTGCGGGGGGGGG